>NC_089974.1:1642125-1970551 GCF_963989305.1 Lodderomyces beijingensis | reverse complement strand
GAGTTTATGTGCATCCTTACACCAGAGTTTATGTGCATCCTTACACCAGAGTTTATGTGCATCCTTACACCAGAGTTTATGTGCATCCTTACACCAGAGTTTATGTGCATCCTTACACCAGAGTTTATGTGCATCCTTACACCAGAGTTTATGTGCATCCTTACACCAGAGTTTATGTGCATCCTTACACCAGAGTTTATGTGCATCCTTACACCAGAGTTTATGTGCATCCTTACACCAGAGTTTATGTGCATCCTTACACCAGAGTTTATGTGCATCCTTACACCAGAGTTTATGTGCATCCTTACACCAGAGTTTATGTGCATCCTTACACCAGAGTTTATGTGCATCCTTACACCAGATTTTATGTGCATCCTTACACCAGAGTTTATGTGCATCCTTACACCAGAGTTTATGTGCATCCTTACACCAGAGTTTATGTGCATCCTTACACCAGAGTTTATGTGCATCCTTACACCAGAGTTTATGTGCATCCTTACACCAGAGTTTATGTGCATCCTTACACCAGAGTTTATGTGCATCCTTACACCAGAGTTTATGTGCATCCTTACACCAGAGTTTATGTGCATCCTTACACCAGAGTTTATGTGCATCCTTACACCAGAGTTTATGTGCATCCTTACACCAGAGTTTATGTGCATCCTTACACCAGAGTTTATGTGCATCCTTACACCAGAGTTTATGTGCATCCTTACACCAGAGTTTATGTGCATCCTTACACCAGAGTTTATGTGCATCCTTACACCAGAGTTTATGTGCATCCTTACACCAGAGTTTATGTGCATCCTGGGGGCCATTTTGCACCCACACCAATACACCCAACCGTGATGCTGCTGTTGATCCCATAATGGTATCACTGTACTGGCTGAACCCTCTATAGACCATCTCACCCAGTTAGCTGATAAGGCAAATTCAACATTTTTGCATCTATTTCATCCAAAGTTCCCCGTATGGGTACCTCGAAATGAAACACCACCTACATATGACTTAACCAATGGTAGTACCTGCTTTGAGCTGATAGCTAAACAACTACCTGTAATCCTATGTGAAGTTTATGTCCTCTACGTCATAGGTCTCTGCTCGTCACGGCACCTATCTCACTCATATGGTTACTTTTTTTTTTGTGGACTCCAGTCGTGACCTTCGCGTACCAATTTGAACCCCATACACCTGAACTTCTAGCTACGGTCAACTTGCAAAAGTAGGGGCTCAAGCGAGCACAAACAAGAGCACTTCATTCGTTTTTGCTTCAAAGAGAAAGCTTCCCAGTGTGAGTACCTCGAAATGACAAAACTTACCCAGCTCTTGCTTGTCATTAATACCCCAGATCAGTACTACGTATTAAGTGCTACTTGGCACGCGCGGCGTGATTAAGAAAGGTGGACCTCGACTTCAAGAGCTCAGGAAATCAACATGCACTCGACTAACCACCCGCTCTTTTGCCCTTCACCATTACTCTCCATTGCTGAGGGGCTGTGATTTACACTGGGATTCCCCCTGGATCTACGCAACAGACTGTACTTGTAATTTCGTTCTGCGTGAAGCAATCTGAGTCATCTAATTTCGTTGTTTTTTGCAGCAAAATGTCTCAAAAATAAACCTGTGAGAAAACTCAAACTAAACAACTTATACGTTTATAAAGATTTATTAATTACGATAGTTTGTTAATGGCAAACTCATTTCAACTGATGTATTAATGATATGCCTACAAAGACTCAGAGTTCACTGTGTCTATTGATCAATCAACGGCGCGTCATATCTCACCTCGTGGTAGTCCCAAAAGAAACTCAACTCTGTGGGAACACTCGAGTTGCATTGGTCTCGCCTCGAAACAATCTCCACAAACTCCTCCAATGGACAGCTGAATCCAACCCCGCTGGTGCACTTTGGGTACGGAACCACTGCATCATTCATAACAAACCGCACATACAGTTGGCCTCCGCACTGCAACTTTTCCATGTAAGTTCGGCCTCCCTGGGGGAACATCTCGGCCGCGTTGTAGGGATTGGGCAAAACAACATGCGCCGGTAACGCAGTTTCAAGCTCGACCAACCCCATAGACGAAAAGTAGATCTCCATATCGGTGTCGTGGGTGAACATCAACCATGTCTTGTGCTCAGAGCTGCCCTGTAGTAGTTTCAAGGACGCGGCTACCATCGCCGAGCCCACGGTGGTGCTCATGTTGTTGCCCGGGCCGATCTGGTAGTAGTTTCCGAAATCCGTCCTGTACCCGCTCTTGATATACTCCTCATTGGTAAAGAGCTCTGCAAAAGGCGACCAGCCCTTGACGTTAATTTCCTCTCTACTCTTCGACTCTCCACCCAATCACTCCAGTTGCTGCTACTGGTCTTAGAGGGACTTTCTTTTTGTTCTCTGTCTCTCTTTCTCTCAGTGTCTACATAGTTGAGTCTCTTACGGAGCCAAATGGCCATTTTGCAGCCACACCAATACACCCAACAGTGATGCTACTGTGGACTCCATACCCGCACTGAGAGGACACTTTGCAGTCCAGATGGAAGTCCAATAGAACCACCTAGTCTTTTGCTCTCTATTAATTATTTCGTTGTTGAATTTCCCTCCAATTTTACGCAACATTTCACTGTGGTTCCTGTGCACCTACTCTCTACACTTCTCCGCACTTCAATCTCCGTGTCACGTGATCCAACCACCACACTAGAAGCACCCACAGACGTCACCATCGTCCTTCCTCCACTCTATTGGCTCCCTTTACGGTCAAAGATCCTGGCTCACGCCTCATCTAGATTGCTGCTTTACTCTCCTACATGAGTACATGTCATGTCTTCTGTTCGTTTTCAGCGCTACCAACTGCTTCACGTATGCTTCCCGCTCCCCACTGTCTGCACCTGTGTCTGTTTTGGGCAAGTTCACTTCAAAGTCCACTTGCTTCTAAGGCACTGTCTCGTATCAACAGCTAGAGCTTTGTAGTCAAAAACGTAGTCACTTCACCGAGTCTACAAGTTTTTGCCGCATAATCTGGCAAAATTGTCACCTTGAGGGCGAATTACAGTAGTATCGACTATGCAGTACATAACAAAGCTTTCAAATACACCAGAGTTTTAAAACATGCTTTGGTCTTATGCAGTGACGACATCCGCAATGTGTCTAGGGAATCCGAGAGTCACGGCATTCCCTTGCAATGTCACTGGTATCGCCTACCTAGTATGTACATACCAAGAGCTGTCAATTGTGGTGCTACTGCGTGTATATTGTGGCCTCGGGGCCCCTGTCTACGCTACTGCCGGCACGTGCATATCACGTGCATTGCAACCCAACGGACATCACAACATCTTAGCACACCTGCATTTTGATCTTCCACTGGCTATAGTCTAAAGGTGGCTCATCCCAAACCGTTTTTCCTGCGCTTTGCCAAGGCGTACCGCATCGACTTTAACATCCCCGATGCAAACACACCCTTGATCGCTTGCACAACCGAACTATAAATAATCGTCCTCGTGATCAACTGCTTGATATTGTAGGCGAGGTTGCGGTCGGTGGCAATCTCCTTGATGGACGACTCCGGGTACCGGCTGTATAGCTGCGTGCGGAACTTCAACGGTAGGCACGAGATGAGTTTGATCTTGGCACTGGCGTTCAAATTGGTCTTGAAAGTTCTGTCTTTGTCATCGTTGTTCGTGAGTATGAGGTAGTTGCGGTGGATAAAGTAGTCGAGTATCGGCTGGTAGAGTTTGCGAAAGTGGTGGAACTGCTTGGAGACAATGTTGCGCACCTTGTTCGGGTTCTCGCCTCCCACGTACATGCGGAAATCGCCCAAGTACGACAAACTGGTGATCTGCTCGTAGAGTTCCCTTTCGGAAAACTGGTTGGACTGGATCAAAAAAATCGCTATGGTCATGGCGTTCTTGAGGTTGTACTGGTTCAAAAACTTGACCATGACGTCGTGTTCTTTGATGTAGTTGACCGGTTTCTGCATCCGCCCTGCAAAGTAGAGCGACGACCACTCGCTCAAGTCCATGAGTGCGCTCCGCTCGTCCACCACGCCGTACTTTGTCACGTGGTTCTGGATGGAAACATAGGGGTTGAAGAAGATGCCCTTGCCCTGGATCAAGTTGATCCACATGAGCGATTTGGCCGAGTAGTGTCCCGGGTTCTGCTGTAAGTTTTCCCTGTGGAACTGGGCCGAGTCCTTGACCAAAAAGATAAAGTCCAACTGCTTGGTGTCGGATCTGTCTCCCGTGTCACTGCCGTACCCGTCTTGCGGAAGAATCCCCGAGCCGTAACCAATGGCCGCCTCAATTGCAGGCTGGAAAGAGTCAACAATGTTTCTGAGCTCGCTCTGTGCTTGCGTCTCTAGCGTCTGATTCTCGGCACAAAAGTCCAACGGTATGATGAGTTTTTCAAACCCGGCAGCCCCCTCCATGATTATAGGGCGGTAGTATTGGTCGGAGTACGGAGTCGTCCGGGTATAAGCATGCCGGCGGGCGAGCCGCCTGGAATAGATGCTAAAGTGGTGGCCAATGCGTCGTGGACACGTTCGTATCATTGTTGAGTCAACTAGACGCCTGGTAGTGAGTGAAAAAAGGTTCAAGAAAAATATAAAAAATTTTGAAAAATTTACAGGTCCCCACGCGAGTGACTAATAAGCATCACCATTCATGTCGGCACAAGCATACAGGTCCACTAGATCCACCACCCACGAGGACCTCTCGTTTGAGGATGTTGTCATGACCGGGTTGGCGCCCGATGGAGGTCTCTACTTGCCGTCGGCGATACCCAAGTTGCCCCCCAGCTTCATCACCAAATGGAAGGACTTGTCGTTCAACGAGTTGGCTTTTCAAATCATGAGGTTGTACATAAACGAAGCGGAAATCAATGACTCAGACCTAAAGGATTTGGTTGCTAGGTCGTACTCCACATTCAGGGCAAAAGAAGTCACCCCCTTGAGGCAGTTGGACGAAAACCTCTACCTTTTGGAGTTGTTTCACGGCCCAACGTACGCCTTCAAAGACGTGGCGCTTCAGTTTGTCGGCAACTTGTTTGAATATTTTTTAGTGAGACGCAACAGTGCTAAAGCCAAAGGGGAACCAAGAGACATTGTCACTGTGGTTGGCGCAACATCAGGAGACACTGGCTCGGCAGCCATCTACGGATTGAGAGGCAAAAAGGACGTTTCGGTGTTCATTTTGTACCCCACGGGCAGAATCAGTCCCATCCAGGAAGAACAAATGACCACTGTGGAGGACTCCAACGTGCACACTCTTTCAGTCAACGGCACATTTGACGATTGTCAAGACATTGTCAAGCTGATCTTTGGCGATAGGGAGTTCAACGACAAGTACCACGTGGGTGCGGTCAACTCCATCAACTGGGCGAGAATCTTGGCTCAGCAGACGTACTACTTTTATGCGTACTTTCAGTTGCAGAAGCTAGCACCAAGCAGCAAGGTGAGATTTGTGGTTCCCTCTGGTAACTTTGGAGACATCTTGGCAGGGTACTATGCCTATAGGATGGGCTTGCCCGTGGACAAATTGGTCATTGCCACCAACGAGAATGACATCTTGGACAGGTTCATGAAGTCGGGGGAGTATGCCAAGCAGCAGGGTGTCGGGGTCAAGGCCACCTACTCCCCAGCAATGGACATTTTGATCTCCTCCAATTTTGAAAGGTTGTTGTGGTACTTGATCAGGGACAACTTGACTGGTGGAGACGACGCAAAAGCCGGCACCGTGTTGAACCAGTGGATGACAGAGCTAAAAACAAAGGGTAGCTTCACCGCGCCAAGTGCGGTGGTTGACCGTGCCAGGCTGATTTTCGACTCGGACAGGGTCTCCAACAATGACACCATCGCAGCCATCAAAAGGGTGTACTCCGAAAGCCCTGAAAAGTACGTGATTGACCCACACACGGCCATCGGAGTGGAAACGGCGTACCGGTTCCTTGCAAAAGAGCCGGCGCAGTACATTTCGCTTTCCACAGCCCACCCTGCCAAGTTCTCGGAGGTGGTGAACAAAGCGTTGGAGTCGTTTGAGGGCTACTCGTTTGAAAAAGACGTGTTGCCCGCAGAGTTGAAGGCGTTGAGCAGCAAGGAAAAGAGGTTGAAATTGATTGACGAGCCTAGTGTGGAGAAAGTGAAGCAGGCTATTAGAGATGAGTTGAAGTTTTAGACCTTTTTGTTTATAGTGACTTGTCCGTCGACAATGTCGACTTTGTAGCCCACTTGTTGCAATACCTCATCATCGACTGCCTTTGTCGCTTCCAACTCTGCTACAAACTTTTGGTTCTGCTCGTTTTTTTCCAAAAGATACTTGACGCAGAGAATCGCTTGCTCTTTGATGAACGGGTTGTTGTTGTCGATCTGGCAGTTGGAAAGGACCAAGCCCAACCCCGCCAACTCTCGCACTCGTTCTTGGGTTGTAAATGACTGGTAGGAAAGGTACGAAAGGATGGTGATGATCATCCCCTTGGCGTTGGAATAGCCAACCGCTTGTTCAATCTTGGAGGTCATGGTCACTCGTTGCACGTTTTCATGTATTGTTTTGAGCACGTGGATGAGCAGCGGTAGGAAATTGGAGTCACTGCGGAGGAATTTAATTGAGTGGTGGTATTGTGCAAGATCTGATATAATGTGTAGTGTGTTTAAAACCCCCGACTCCAATGCGTCGTCCTGAATGGTGTCACTGTTCAACCGCTGGCTGAAACTCTGGAACGTGGTCACGGTCCAGTCCAACAATGCAACTAGCTGGTAGCCACTCCAGTCGTCTTTGGTCTGAACAATGTCGGAGGTGGCACCAAGCCAATCCATAACACCTGCATCGTCTTGTGTTTTGATCCACTGGCCAAAACTCTCGTGCGTGACAATGTCGTATATCAAGTGGACGAGCATCTTGGAATCGTGGTCGACTTTGTTAAAGTCAATACCCTGGTACAAGCGGTACACGTTTTTCATCACATGGTTGTCCTTGATGTGAAGCAATGTAAGTAAGGTTTGATTGGTAACATCTGGATCTTCAGTGTAAAACTGCCGGAATAGTAGATGGATCACGGGACGCTCAAACAGGCTCCTAGCTGACCCAAACAACTTATTGGTTTCGTTGACGTATTCGTTGCGGGGAAAATTGGCAAGTGCCTCCCAGTAAACAAGCCGGATCTTCTCCGTCCACTCACTCACTGGTAAGGAAAACTTTTCCAAGCTTGTGATGACCCGGGGGTAGAACTGGTGGTCCAATACTCGAGAGAGGTTCCTCACCACCAATAGCAACCCACGGTATAATCGCAACTGGTATGTCTCATTCTGAGGTGTATACTCCAAAACTGTTGTGACCGAGCTGGGGTGTAACAACTCTTTTGTTTCGCTCTCCGAGGTTAGCTTCACCACCTGCGCCAACTCCGCCAAGCGCTCGTTGAAATGAGAGTCGTCCGAGTCTCTAAGCTCTTGTAACACCTGCTCAGTAAGCTGATCAAGGGAACTCATCTGATTAAACACTACACGTCTAAAAATGTACAGGCGGCCTTTCTGCGTCGCACCCGTGCGGATTGAACAAACAAAACTTCGGCACCAACGGAGACACAGCAAAACCCAAGGAGACCAAATACTCGCGAAACTTTACAATACGCGTCGACATCTCGTACAACCGAAACTCGCCGCTTGCGTTCTTGTTGCCACTCCAGAGCGACTCTCCCAACGCCGAGGCCCGTGGCCAGATCTTGCCTGTCAACACAGCAAAGTCCACTTGCTCCGACCATAACACCGCTTCTGCGCCAACAACTAGCTCCTGCTCGCTCTGGGTCAAGTTGCTCAAAAAGTCAAACGTGTAGATCCTCTGCCAGGTTTTATACGGACCGCACCAACTGCCTCCCTTACAGGTATTAAACTGAGTGTTTTGCGGAGCGTCGACATACTTCCAGTCGTTGGTCAAGAATCCGCCGTAGCCGCAGTCGAGGTAGAGGTGGTCGTACAGGGACACAACCACTTTGTAACCGCGCAGAGTCAAGTTTTTGATTCCGGAGCCAGTGTGCCAGATCTGTAATGTGATGTTGCCCGGTAGTGACTCGACAGCCCCGTCTGCCAACAACACGTCGTCCCACATGATCAATTGTCTCTCGGGGACCGAGTTGTACATCGGCAAGGCGCGGTCAAGGTAGTGCTGGGTGATATCACTCAAGGTGGCATTGTCGTACCATGAGTCGGGATAGCAGTTCTTCTGAAGCTCGTCGTTACCCACGTGGAAGTAGTGGTCGCGGAAGACATTGCTCAACTCGTGGTAAACATCGCCAATGACGGTGTAAGTCTCGTCGTTCATGATATTCAATTGCCCCGAGGGAGGCTCCACGCCGGCATAGTTCCAAAACTGGTCGGCACATTCCACGATGTTTGGGTCCACTTTTCTCCACCCGGCTCGAGCGTGTCCGGGCATGTCAATCTCGGGAACCAATCGCACTCCGCGCGCCCTGGCAAAGTCCAATACCGAAACCAAGTCCTTTTTCGTGTATACTTCGCTCGCAGAGTAAGCGTCTTCGGTCATCTCCGGGTAGCTATCAATCTCCACCGGCCAGCTCTGCGAATCCACCAAATGCCAATGCAAGGTGTTCATTTTGGCAAGGGCCATGACTTCTATCTGCTCGGTGATTTTGTCCACAGGCAAAAAGTTCCGAGCTGAATCGACCATGAGCCCGCGGTGTTTGAAGAGCGGGTAGTCGTGGACATGCACAGACTGCTCAACCAAGTACTGGCCACACTGGTAAACCACCATTTGTTGTAGTGTAGTTAGCGCATGCAACGTGCCCCAAATGGTTTCACTGGAGATGCTGATCCCGTCCTCGTCAACGTTGAGCTGGTAGGATTCGTCTACCCCAAATTGCAAATCAGCATCGTAATCTGTGATGTTCACGGTGACGACGTTTGGAGCCAGGGCTTTTGACTCGGGACAATGTGCTGTGACGTTCTGGTACAAGTATGGTGACCATTTGACGGTTTTAATGTCATCAACAGCTCTCTCAAACGCCTCCTGGACCAAGCTGTTGTCCCCTGCTTCCTCTTCCAACTCAATGTTCTCCAAGTCGATAACGATTGCGTTTTGGCCGAACCATGTCACGTTCTGCGGGCGTGGTAACGGATCAACCGAGACTGCAAGCACCCTGCTGCATAATAAAATGTACCAAACGAGACCGAGCATTGACAATACCGTAAGCTTACTGATAAC
The DNA here is from genome assembly GCF_963989305.1 of Lodderomyces beijingensis. Lineage (NCBI taxonomy): Eukaryota > Fungi > Ascomycota > Pichiomycetes > Serinales > Debaryomycetaceae > Lodderomyces > Lodderomyces beijingensis. The sequence continues at coordinate 1,961,351 of NC_089974.1, read as the reverse complement.
AGTTGTAGTAAATGCTTATCCTTGTAAGGATTTTGCTCGTTTTTTATATTCCACTCTGGCACCGTTGTGATCTCCTCCAGGACATCCATTTGCGAGTGGATGCTGTTTATCCGCGACTCGCTATTGTTTCCACCGATTGGTCACGGTTCAAAAGCTGAACCGTTGCACCCACGTTTTCATTTCCTAACCGCTAAACTCTGTCAAAACCACTTTCACCAAACCAATGTTATGGGTTGATTGTTTGTTTTCTTGTGCGGTCTATCCGTGTTGTAGTTTACCGCCGCCATGCTGAACGCGTCACCGGCGTCGCGCATCACTTTCCGTAGAAGAGGTGCTTGAAGTATCCTTGAGCCCGGGTCTGTCTAATCTTTTGCTTTTACCAACACAATGTCGGCTTCCCCGGCACCCACGAAATTCTAAAGTTCCAGGTTGTGTCTATTAAGATCTATATCTCGATTTATCCCACAATATGATGCGTCTTCCTCCCCTAATGGCAACCACTTTTGATGACAGGTTCGATTCTGGCCTCATCGTTGTTGTTGTTTCAACTGTTTTTCAAACGCACCAATCATGATGTTGCTAACCTGCGGAGCAAACATGGAACTGAGATGGTTGTACAATGGGTTTCGAAACTTGTACGTGAGTTTGAAATCGACTCGACACTTTGGGAACTTGCTCGTCGAAACGTGGCTGAACACCCACTGCGTTTCAAGGGTCTCAAACAACTCTAGCTCAACACTTTTGGCGTACACGTTTCTGTTCTCCTCGCAGTGGAGTTTGCATACAAACCGCTCGGTAATGTCGTTCCACCCGATTTTCAAACCAGCTCCCGAGGGGAGATTGCCACCATCCCTGCTTGTAATGAACGAGTCCTCAACAAACGGCACAAAGTTCTTGTAGTTGTCCACCCTGCTTACGATGTCGAAAACCTGCTCCGGTGAGCCATTGAGGACCCGTGAAATGCTATATGACTGGGGCTTCGAAGAGCCAAAAAATGCCCTCTTCAACACCAACGGGCGACTCGTTCGTATCATCATGTAGAAACAAGAAGGAGTGTTTGGAGCTCTCGTTTTTTTTTCTCTTTTAATTTCACGTCGAGGCACCGAAAGAGGCCATCTCGGTGGGTTGAAGAGTACTAAAGCTACACTGAAGCTAACACATTATGGTTTTCAAAATTTTTTGGTCGTAATATACAAATGCTAGCAAGAGCCCACTACACTATCAATTACTGAGCACGAGTGTAGATGGCTTGTTTGGAGTGCTTCAAGACCGGGGTAATGATTCCGTCGTCCTCCAACTGTCTCAAAGCAACACGGGCAAGCGAACCTCCAATCTTCAATCTGTCAACCAAAACGGAAACGGAAACGTACTTGTAGGTTGGGACATCCTTCAAGATTCTGTCGTATTTCTCTTGGTCCAAGATGACAATGTGCTGAGCCTTGTCCTTGACCTTACCCTTGTTCCACTTCTTTTTACCTTTCTTACCACCGGCCAAGGCAGCAGCAGCTTTAGCGGCCTTAGTTTGTTGGATCTTTGGCGCCATTCTAGTGTGGTTGTTAGTAATCTGAAAACTGTGGGACCCGGGAATTAGCTGCGATATTGGGAGCCAGGCGCTCTATAAAGACCTTTTTTTTCGACAAGCATTGTCGCCGCTGGTTGTTCAGTGCACTGTCAAAGGTTTTGTAGTTTCATTTGCAAATAAATGGCCCCCAGGCATCTCCAATGTAACTGTCAATATGGCCTCATCTTGGCTCCCAAGTTGATACACCGCTGTGGCATTGGTCGTAACATACTTCTATAGTTGCTTGTGTACTATAAAGATGAGCTGGTAGGACGTATTTTTCCAATCTGTAAGGCGTAAAATGGTGAGGTCTCTCTCTGGCTTTTTTTTCTCTGCAACTAGGAGGAAACGGGGGTGGTGTGTGCGTCCCACAAATGGCACGTGAATCCAGGTCAAAGACCTATTTTGAAAACAACGCAACCTGTTGCTACTACTGCTAAGATTCAGAAGGGGACTTTTGCAATGGATAGGACAGCCACTTTTCAAACCATCTCTGTTGCCTATTTTGCAGCACGGGTCTACATTTCCCGTTGTGTTGTATCACACCTCGTGCTTCACGTAGCGTCGCTTCCAACTCTTCCCAGCACCTGTTCTTGAATCTCCTAGGCTGTGGTAAACACCTCACCTCCACCTCTCCATGCCCACCTCTTTGACCTTGGAGCTGCCTTTACATTCTCTGGGCCACCTTCGAGAACGCTATTGCACAGTTGGTAGCTCCTGATTTTGTGGTGGGCATCACCAACATAGATTGCGCCAGAGACGGGCAATTGGAGCAGGATTATAGATTCAAGCAGCAGCAGCACCATGACCAAGAGGCAGGCCGCGGAGCAGATCACTAAGGATGCTTTTGATGACGACTACGAAACAAACGAGGCCGACGCACCCGCCCGTGCCACCTCGGAAACTTTGTCCAAGAGAAAGATCCTAAAGCCCAGGGGGAAGTTGAATGAACCGAAAGGAGAATCACCTTTCTCAACTGCACTGCAGTTTCCAAAGCCACACACAACGTTACCAAACTCGCCAACTACAACAACTTCCCAAAAGACTAACAAAATCCGTGCCTTGAATGAAAACTTTGTCAAGAAAGTCAACGAGTCTCACATTGCCAATTCGATTGTGGACTTTACCAGCATAGCCGAAGCCTATGTGAGATATTACAAAAGCATCGAGAGCGATACCAAAGAGATACCGGCAGAAAAGATAGAGCAGACTAAAGACGGGCACGACGATGCAGAATCGGAGGAAGAATCGGAGGAGGAGCCGCGCAAGCCCGAGGTCAAGATTCAGGGACCGCTGTTTTCTTTTAGCAACACGTCCTCTACAACCAGCAAACCCGCGTTCACATTTGACCCAAAGAAAATCGCCAAACTAAACGAACGAGATCCGGATGACTCCGATGACGAGCTAAAGGGGCCTACTTTCAATTTCAGCAAGCCCATCGTGGATAGTGTTTTCAAGTTCAAACCGAATGGTGCAGACACAAACAACGATACAGCCAAGGGCGGTACTGAAAAGTCATCGCCTTTTCAGTTTCCCGCGTTGTCAAAGCCGCTGGTAGCCAACACCTTCGGCGGGTTGCCGCAGCAGCCAGAAAGTAATGCACCTCCAAAATTCAATTTCAGTGCAAATCCACCCAGTTCTTCCGCTTTCAATACGGCCAACACCTTTCAATTCGGAAGCGCAAAGCCAACTGCATTTACCAAAGCTACAGCACAGCCCACATCCTCTCCTTTCCTGTTTGGTAAACCAGCAGGTGAAAACACCACGGCATCGCCCTTCCTGTTTGGCACCCTGCAGAAACCAGCATCTTTCGGGTCTACAAACCAAGCGGATGCAAACCCGTTCTCAGCACCCACCAAGAGCACGTCCACTGTTGCGGAACCAGAGGATAACAAAGCCGGCGAAGACGAACCCGAAGTGGAAGGAAACTTCACCCCCGTGGCTGAAATGGGCGAAATGAAGCAGGTCGAGACGGGAGAGGAGAACGAGGAGACAAAGTACACCATAAAGGCAAAGTTGATGGAGTTTGACCAGTCAAACAAAAACGAGCCGTACACCCCCAAAGGTGTGGGACTTTTAAAAGTCTTGCGCAATAAAGACACTGGCAAGTCGCGGATCTTGATCCGAGCCGAGGGCAATTTCCGTGTCTTGCTCAACACGACCATCTCCAAGGACATTGAGTACACCCGGTACGGCCATGGGTCGCTAATACGATTGCCAGTGTTTAGTCCCGAGGGCAAAATCACCACCTACTGTATCCGTGTCAAGGATGCCACCGGCGGCCAAGAGTTGCTAAAGCAAATCAACGACGCAAAGTGTTGATGAAAAAGTAATGCATCGTGTAATAATAATAGTAATAAGATATATACAGGTTATTGTTTAGACTCACCATCTTTCTTTCCATTGTCAAAGTTCAAGAACTTGCCCAAGACTTTGCTTATTCTCGCCAACTTGGAAGGGTGAAGATCCTTTTCATCCATATCGAGCACTTTCTCCTTGCCCAGGTCGTTCTCAAGCTCCAACTGCCAGTCGGCATCGGTTCGCTTGGCGTTCTTGTCGTCAAATGCATCCGCCAAGGCTTCAAGTAGCGCGGTCTGGGTCGGCGTTTCCGGAACGAGGGTCTTGACATGCAACACGACATCGAGATCGCCTCTGTTGTTCAAGTTGCCATTCACGGGGACACCCCTTTCCGGTATCACGAGCTTGCGGCCGTTTTGCACCCCGGGTCTGATCTTGAGCTTGATCTTTTGCCCGTCCAAGGTAGGAACAATGATCTCGCCCCCTAAGGAAGCCGTGGTCATCAAAATCTCCTTGTCCATGACCAAGTTGTTCTTATCACGGGTGAATATGGCGTCCTTCTCCACATTGACCCTCACTATCAAGTCTCCATTGCGCGTTTGGTTGTACTCGTCTTTGGTCACGTATGGCGCATCGCCGCCACCGGGGATCCGAATCCGGGCGCCGTTGCTGATCCCTGGAGGTATCTTGACAGTCGTTGACTTGGGGATCTCCTGCACGCCATTGCCATGACAGGTACCGCACTCGTCGGATCTGGGTATAGTCACGCCAGAGCCGTGACACGTGGGGCAAGTGGACGCCATGTGGAACCCACCCATGACGTGTGCCGTCTGTCCGGTTCCGTGGCAGGTGGGACAAGTTTGCTTCTTGGCTCCTTCTTTCAAGCCGCTTCCGTGGCAGGTGGTGCACGAGTCGAGAACCTTGTAGTTGATAGTCACCGATCCGCCAAATATACTCTCCTTGAACGGTATAGACTTCATAACCTCGACATTGTCCCCAACATGCTCCGTAACAAAGCGCGCACCTCCTTGGCCTCCGCCTCTCCCCGAAGCCCCCCTCCCACCAGCAAATGCTTCCCGAAACAAGTCTTCAAAATCAAACCCCATATTGCCAAAGGGTCTTCCCCCTGAGCTTGCACCGCCAAACCCTGCAAACGGATTGCCTCCTCCTGCGAACGGATTCTGTCCCTGTGCACCACCACCAGCACCAAAGGGACTTGGATTGCCATTCTCATCAAATGCACTTTTCCCAAACTGGTCATACTGCGCTTTCTTTTCCTTATCTCGCAAGATCTCGTAACTCTGCTGAATCTTGTGGAATCTCCTTTCCGCGTCCTTCTCCTTGTTGACATCCGGGTGGTACTTCTTGACGAGGTCGTAATAGGCCTTTTTGATCTGCTTGGGATCGGCCGACTTGTCCACGCCTAGAGTCAGGTAGGGGTCGTAATCAATCAATAGTCTGCCTGTCGATGCATGGAACGCCCTTCGAAACGAGCACGACACAGGGCGTGCCTTTAACAACCGCGGTCTAGAGCATGGGGGATGAAGGTTCAAGACAGTCTTTGGTATTCTCATGGTCGACTTGGCTTTTTGCCCTGTCAAAGTAGACCGCGTTTAAAACTGGCCGATGCGAAGGTATTAAATCTAGGTTAGACAGTATCGTAGAGAGAAGATGGGAATTTTCCACAAAATTCCATGGAAGAGAGGTCACGTGACGCGCTTCTGTATTTTACACCCGCTTGCCATCCATTTCTCGAGCTACGGTACGCCACTTACAAAACACCTGTTTAAAGAAGCGCACTCCCATACCGACGTCTTTGTACCCGGCGATGCTCCGTATGGAATGCATGCTGAGAATGGGGAGACCCACGTCGATGATCATTCGTGCCCCGTTGACACCTCTCTGGCTGCTCGACATGATCGGCCCGATGGTGCCTCCGGACCGCGAGTCGTTTCGTATGTGAAACTGCTGCAACTTTACTCCGTCCAAGTCAGCCACTATTCTGGTGAGAAACTCTTTGCCCAAAGAGTCGCTCAATACGTGTGCATTCGAGTCAAACTTGATCGACGGCCCCGTGTTTGGTAGCGGGAAGTTGTTCTCCAAGTAGGCCTCCTTGAAGTTTGGATTTAATGCATGCGTGACATCGCTTGATAACAAGACGGTGTTTGTAGTCAACTGCGCAACGGCCTCCGATACGGGGAGCTCTCTGCACCTGGCAGCCACTACTGATCTTAAAGTGTCAATCAAGAATCCTCCACAAGCCCCAGTCGAGGTCAAACTGCCAACCTCCTCGTTGTTTGCCAAGTATACCCCGTTGAGTGCTTCCGAGGTGGAGATGTCCTTGTCTAGGAGAAATTGCTGACTATATTCAATGAGACCGTAGATGGAATCGAAAGCACAGAGCCTGTCGTCCAAACAGCCCAGAAATATAAACTCGCGATTTACTCCTCCGCGACAGCTGGGCTGCACATCGACTAGATCCAAGTCAAAGTCAACTATCGAGCTCAAAGAAACCCCAGCTAGGGCGCAAATGTACCTTAGCAATCGCAATGAATGTCTTGCAAAAAACTTGCTACCTAGCTCTTCCTCCGTAGGTACTAGCTCGTCGTCCGAACGATGAGCAAAAACTGGAACGGCTTGGGTTTGCTTGTTGTAAACAGCCGTATCCACGCCAAAATGCGGTGCTAGCGACGGAATCACCGCGATTGGGAGCGGTGCCGAGTTTATCAACGTGCGCTGCACACCTTGCGGTGTCTGCACGAGCACACTCCCTGCAAGCCCAAGGTCCCGGTTGAGCCAGTTGCTGTTCAAGCTGCCAGAGTAAGGTGCCACTCCTATAAGATCGTACCCGTCCACCCGCAGCTTCAACAGACCACGGGGATTGACCTTGACACTCAATGCGTCGCAATGGCTTGCAACAAAGCAAGATCCCTTGCCAGGTGACCATTTCCCGCCAATGACAAATGCAACCAACGACTGGTCACCGTTGCAAGTGTAGTAGAACCCAGCATCGAGCTCTGCAATGGCCTTGTTCTGGCTGATGGACTTGAACCCGTTATTCTCCAAGAGGGATTTAAAGTGCGAAACAACGTGGTAGGTGGTGGGGTTTGTGTTTATGAAATCAAGAAACTGATCAGCATAGGCCTCGTAGTAACTGGCAAGTGGGTCATCAGGTGCTGGTGCTGCCGTGGTGTCATTATCCCCGTTCTCCTCTTCCGCTTCAATTGAGTCTGCAGTTGACACTCCACTGTCTTCCACTGACGAGTCACTATCGTCTGCCACGATGGACCACTCAGTGGCCACTATCGACCGCTCCATTGCGCTATCTATTGCTCTTGTGTCCTAAACCAGGGTCGGTTTTAGCATCCAGATGTGTTTATGCTGGCACTCCGTCTCCCACCGTCCCCCGCGAAAAAAAAACCCCCCCCCCCCTCGCAAGCGCGGTTCATGATAATACCTACACTTTGATCCTTACATTAACAAATTCACCGCTACACACTCATACAAAGCCTACCCCACGGCTGTAAGCGAGTCAAACAAAACCGATATGGACTCCCCGAAATGGTCTCTTCTGATACATTCGGCAAAGATTGGCGAAACGTCAATCACCACTAGCTTGTCCTTGTGCGCCTCGATTTCCTCTTTCGGGATCGGATACGTATTGGTAACTACAATCTTGTCGATGCATTTGGAGTCGGTCAAAGCGCTCAAGCAGCTGTCGTTAAACACCCCGTGGGTGCCAACCACGTAAACGGCTTTGGCGCCACAGTTCAATCTCAAGTGCTCCGCCGCGGCAATGAACGAGTTGGGCTTGTCAATCATGTCGTCCAAGATAATGGCGACTTTGCCCTTGACGTCGCCAACGAGAGTAATCAACTTTTCCTCAACCAAGGGCCCATCTTCGTCGTCCGAGTTCTGCGCGGCGTTATACGACCCACCAAGCACATCGCTGTCCAACATATTGGGCTTGGTCAAGTGCGAGCCGTTGGAGTCGCAGAGAACACTGTTTTCCAAAACACCCTCCCGATGAGCACGCTCGCTCTTGAATTGGTAGTCATCATCCACCACGTGGCCCTGGACAATCCGAGCCGTCTGAAGCTCGTTGACAATGTTGTCCTGCTCCGTAGCGTCCCCACCGTCTTCAGCAATAATCTTGGCCTTCTTCAACGCCTTCTTGCGTGCGTACTCGTCCTGGGTTCTCCTTCTGTCGGTGTGGATCATGGCAAAGTTGATCTTCAACGAGTCGGCCAACGCCGTGACTCTTTTGGTGCCACCGGGGTTCTTGGAAACAACAACCGAGTTTTCCCAGTCGGGGATGTTGTGGCGGATCCACCTGGCCAACGTGGGCGCCCCCAACAAATTGTCCACCGGTTTGGTGAAAAACCCCTGCATCTGGCTTGCATGCAAGTCCATGCTGACAACATGGTCTGCGCCAGCCATCACCAACAAGTTGGCCAACATCCTGGCAGTAATGGCACCACGGTGCTTCTTCATCTTGCTCTGCTTGCTGTAGGGAAACTGCGGGATGACCGCGGTAATCTTGTTTGCACTTCCGCCGCGGCATGCGCTGATCAATATCAACAACTCCATGATGTGGTCGTTGATGTGCGGCGAGCCGCTTTGAATGACGTAAACGTCCTCGTCTCTTACACTCACGCCAATCTGGACCGATGTCTCGCCGTTGCTAAACTTTTTCAAGGTGCACGGGGCCGGCTCGACGCCCAACCGGTCGCAAACCAACTGGCCCAACTCAGGATGCGACGATCCTACAAAGATTTTGCACTTGCGCATATCCAACGACGGTGACAATGTGGAAAAAGCCGGGGGTGCTTGCGTTGAGTGAAGTTGGTTCAAGGATGAACTCTTCTCAAGGGATGAAAAGTGAGAGTGACAATCGTGTAAGGCAACTGGATTCTCGCCTTTTTTTTTTTTTTCTTTGGTTTCTCTGTTCCCGCGGAGTCAGGAGATGGCAATGCATCCAGACTAGAGCATAATGGAGCAGCTACAGTTGAGCATAGCTTCACACAGGGAGACAATTCGAAACTCGAGCTTTTTCCATGAAATTCAAGAGTCATTGAGCGGGGACTTTACCAACATCCGGTGCTTGGCCTTAGGTTCACCCAGCGAGAGCTCAAATGCTCGGTACCAGTACGCTTTGCTTTTGGAGTTGGTGGAGACCAAGAACATCGCTGAGGTGTCTCTTTATGACCCTGTGTTTACCGATTTGGATATGGAGTTGTTCAAGCCGTTCACAGTGGAGGAGCACTATCGCGGTGGGGCGGGCCCTGAAACCCTATACTATATCCCCCATGCTCCACTCGAGGTGATGGAGCAAATACTAGTCACCGACAAGCCAATGGTGTTTCTAGGCAACGACATCATTGCTCACACGGACCGACTAACAAAGCGCAAGCTAGCTTCCCTCTATCCGACCATGGCTGTTCTTGTGCATTACTCAGATGACGGCTCCTGTAACGACGGGTTTACCCCTGTCACAAACAAAAAGAGAAATAGCCGCAAATTCAAAGAGCCAGAAATAGTTTACAATTTCAATGCTGTGCACTTCCACGGAGTAGAGATCACACGATACAAAAACAGCTTCAACAAGAAAACACCCTGGGGCAACGCGTTTTCTGACATTGCATTCCATAGACTAATAGACTAAAAAACTATTCTAATCTCAGTTTCTTGTTCATTGGCTCTTCACTCTCATCTCCATCTTTCAACAAATGTTTAGCCAAAATCGAGTACAAGTCGTCCTTTGTAAACGGCTTGGCCAAGATATCGCTCATCCCGTTTTGCAAATACGTCACAAGGTCGTTATCCTCGATGTTGCCCGTCATGGCAATAATCGGCGTCTTGGTATCAAACGAGCGAATCACGCTCGTCGCTGTGGCTCCGTCCAAATTGGGCATGACTATGTCCATCAACACGAGATCGTACTTGGTGTTTTCCACCGTGGAGATGGCATTGAGGCCGTCGGTGACAACGGTGACTTGACACCCGTACTTTACCAAAAACTTGCGACACAACTGAATGCACACATTGTCGTCCTCAACCAAGAGAACATGGAACTTTGGGTTGGCAATGGAAGTGGTGCTGGTCTGTGGTAGCACATTGGTTTTTGGTGACGCCGATGAACTGGTCAAGGGAGAGAGGGGTTTGTTGTTCGCTGGCGACGCATGCACATAGTCTTCAGGAGCAGTTCCGGGGTTGGTCTGCGATGAGGAGGACAAGCTTTGCTGGTGGTTCTCATGGTGCTGCTGGTGTTGGTGCTGGTGCTGGTGCTGCTGGTGTTGGTGCTGGTGCTGGTGCTGCTGGTGCCGGTGTAAGTGAGGCGGCTGCTGGTCAAGCGTTTGGCCGCTGTTTGAACCTCGTGGTGGTGGCCCCTGGTGGACATCATCCATGGACTGAGTTCGGTCTAGTGTCTGGTTGGCAGACTTGGTTGGAAGAAATGCTTGGTTCGCTTGTGTCACCGACAGCAGGCGCGAGAGCGTGGCAAGACCGCTAATGGGACTGGTGGCGGAGTATGCTGTTTGCGGCGGACGGCCACTCGGGATGGAAAGGGAGCGGTTGTTGTTGAGAACCGCTGGTTGCAGTGGCTGTTGCAGGGCTCCAACTAGGTGGGAAGGTATTGGCTGAGTCATTCCCATTGTGGAGGCGCCGCCAGACGGCTGCATCGATTGCGTTGAAACCACGGGCGATTGGAGGTGCGGTGGGATTCGCGGCGACTGCAGCTGCAAATGCTGCGATATACTGGGAAGCGACGTTGCCGAGAGCGAGCCCAAGTGGTTGGCCGTGGACATGCTGGCGTTTGGGTCCGGGTGAGTAAAAGGGCCGGGGCCAAGGGCATTTGGTGGTGGAAAGTCCAACGGCGGAATTTTGATCCCAGACTGCAACAAGACATTGATCAAGAGGCTCATGGAGCGGTAGTACCGCTCGTTGAAGGAATTTATGGAGACAATGTGGTCCACCAACGTCTTGTATTTCTTTTGTAGCACTGCATTTTCCTGGCTTAGCACCTGGTTGCTCTCTTTGAGAGCGTCAACTTGCTCTCTCAAATGGTTCTGCGACTGACTTAGCTGGATGTAGTTGTGATTGCTAGCTGGGTGTGAGCTCTGTGGAAGGGGGACCCTGGTGGAATCGTTTGCTGCTGTCTCCACATTCACTTCTGATAGGCTGGGGTTCTTCTTGATAGCTGCACTTGTAGGCTTTGATCCGTTGTTGGAAGACGATGGAGACGCTCCGCCGGTTTTCTTTGTAGTGGGGCCTTTCCTCTTGATATTGTCCAACGATTCTCGGTCGTTGATTCTAAAGTCGGGATGTTTAAACTCCCAAGCGTCTTCGCCATAAGGGTAGCTCAGTTTGGCCTCGTTTGGAATCTTGACTTTATGAAAGTCGTACTTGTTCAATTGTCTAACAAAACTTGCAAAATTGGAATGTTTGAAGTGGCGTGGCAAAATGTCCTTTGTAAAGTTGTTTGTGTTGATCACCACAAAGCTGTCCCCGTTTTGGGTCCATTTGACAATGTTCTTATAACTATCTTCTTGAAGCATGAGAAATAGCTTTTTGACAAAGTCGTTGGACCCGCTCTGGTTGGAGCTTGACGTTGTAGCAAGCGTGGAGTTGGGAGCAATGGTGTGCTTCAACGATGTGGTTGTAGAAGGAGGAACCGACATGATAGAAATGGGACGGGCTTGTATTCTAAAATTATTGGCTTCGCTGGCTAGGTGATGTTGTGGATGTAATCATGAGTCGGCGGAAGGAGCAAAAAGCAGGCCTCTGAATCGGGGTAAACGGGTGGAAGGAGGTTGATAAATAACTTGGGACCAGAATGTATAATGTGTGAGCTACCAGTGTAGTTTGAGAGTTCTGCAGCTACAAATCACCTTATAGAGTCTAGTAGTGGCAGTTCCCTATACTTGTGCTCTGGTGGTAAGTTCCAAAAAGTGTTGATCTTTTTTCGCTCTCCCTCAGTCACTGTCTCCCTTTTACTAATAATAGTAGTCTCCTTTAATACACGATACATATACTTCCGCACTGTATAGCATGGACTAATTACTCTAAACAAAACGTAGGAGGGATTGGATGCCAAAAACAAGGCATGTCAGATATAGGGGTTGGGGCTACATGTGAAGACATGGCACCGCCGTTAAGTAGAGTTGAAGAAAGAAGTTAGTCTCTTTGCAGCCACAAACGTGTTCACTACATACCACACATAATCACAATTCGTCGTGTCCGGCTCGGGCATTGTTGTTGAACACAATTGGAAACTCATGAGGTTTGACTATTGTGATTCTGCCCCTGCCCTCGTCGACAAGCTTGCCTGTACTCACCGAACCCACTTTGTTCTTGATTCCCACAATGACAATTCTTTCAACGTTGACTGCAAGTGTGTAATTTCCCTCCTTTTCCACCAGAATGCCTTTCCTTTCGTCAACTTTGTACCTAATGTATGTAAACTCGCCACCAATGGTTTCGCCGTCGTCGACATATAACGACCCTTGCGCCTTTCCCTGTTTGTCCAACGCCACCACCAAAGTGTAGGGGTCGTGCTTCATCAACTTGGTGGATCTCCTATACCTCAGCTTCATTGGCACCACTGACCCGCCTTTGAGCAACATGGGAACATCGTTGAGCTCGACACTGAACCGATGGGAGTTTAGTCTCTCTCCAATCACCCCGTTTGCAAAGTGGTAGTAGATGTCCTCGTGATCTCGAGGAAGGAAAAACTCCACTTCTTTGGCACCTGCATCCGTAACAGGCTTTACCAATATCCCAGTATCGCCAAGGAAAAATTCGTCGTCAACCTCAAACGTCACCTTGTCCTTCAGGCCTTGGTAGTCGTAAAACAACGGTTTAATCACGGGGGACCCGTTTCTGGAAGCGTGGTAAAAGCTCGTGTAAAAAGCAGGAAGCAACGCGTACCTCAATCTGATGGCATTTCTGATACTCGACAAGTATGGCTCCTCTACCATCCACGGCTCCCTTCTTCGTGAGTCAATGTGAGCGTGCGCTCTGAAGAATGGATACCAAATACCAGCTTGGTACCATCTGGTGAGCAACTCTGGCGAGGGATTGCCAAAGAACCCACCAACATCTGCCCCGGCGAATGGCATCCCCATTATGTTGGAGGTCAACACCATGGGGATGGATATTTTCAAATACTCCCATTTCGACATATTATCGCCGGTCCACATGGCAGCTGTCCTCTGACTGCCGGCAAAATACGACCTAGTCAATATAAACGGTCGCTGAGTGGGCAATCGTGCAAGCAAGGACTGAAATGTCGCCTCGTGGTAGGTCAACCCAAACACGTTGTGGATAGACCGGTGCTCCCACTGGCCATAATGGATGTTGTCCTTGGGGGCACTTGTTTCCGGTCCACTGAACACCGATGGCTCGTTCATGTCATTCCAGAGGTGCAAGTTTTTGTACCTGTCAGAAATCATGAATTTTCGATGGCTTTCGTCCCAGAAACTTCGGCTCTCCGGGTGCATGGTGTCCACCCAAACAGACTCACCGGGCCAGCAGTGTCCATAATACACTTGGTTGTCGGCGTTTTTCATTGCTATACCTCTCGTGACCAACTCATTGCTCACCTCGTAGCCGGTTTTAATGTGAGGGTCAATAATCACCACCAAGTTCCGGCTGCTCCGGTTCAACTCCTGCAACATCTCTCCCGGTTCAGCAAAGTTCTCCGGGTGCCATGTAAAATACTTTTTATTGTCGGCGTATTCAATGTCAAGCCAGATGGTGTCATAGGGTATCTCGTACTCGTCGAATTTAGAGTTGACCTCCAACACATCCTTGATGTCGTTGTAGTTCCACCGGCACTGGTGGTAGCCGAGACTTGACAATAGGGGCAACTGCGTGTTTCCGGTAAGCTTGCCGTAGACTTGGTTAACATCCCGCGGACTATCCTCAATAATCACCACAAAGTCCAAAATGCCGTTTTCCGACATCCAATGCACTGATGACGCGCGGGTGTCTTCTTCGATATCGATGTAGGTGTCGGCGCTGTTGATCCAAAAGATCCCCGCTGCCACGTTGCCGTTTACTGCCATGACCAATGGGATCGACCCGTACATTGGCAACCGCGAGTCGACCTCGTATTCAAAAATGTCCACGTTGTAGAGCCTGTATGGCTCATGCATTTTGGTATCCTTCAAAAGCATGGAGTCTGCATGCTCGGGGATGCCGTAGAGGCTTTCGAACCCAACCAAGGTAAAGTCGAGTGCCACCGCCTCAGGTCCAAGGGGCAACCTATCACCTTTTGAGTCGGCAAAGCTATCGGAAAACATATCAAAGTCGGACTCTTGAGGAAAAAGATTTTCCTGGTTGTTCTCTTTTGATCTGGAATGCTCAATGTTGAGCAACTGCTTTCCGTTGACGACAATCTGCTCCTTTCCGTCGTAAAAAAATGTAAACGTGACCGGGTTGAGCTGAATGGCAACCTCGTGTCTGGGGTATATGACGGTGATCTCGTTATCCAGTCTCTTTAGCCGAAACTGCTGTGGACTGGGGCTATCCTTGAACGCCCAGTTAGAGGCCTCGTTGTATCTATTAGGATTCACCAAGCCCTCACTCATGGGTCTCCTTTCGTCCATTTTGAATCTGAAGCTGTTTTCAACGATGCTGATTTCAAAGGGAAACACAGCTGGTGCAGCACTCGCAAGGGTCTTTTCAATCTCTCCACTCAAAACCCCATCCTCAACCTTAATCGAGTCTTTCAAAACTTGGTAAGGGCTCTGAAAAGCGGGATCAAGCAGTACTTGCTTGGCATAGTGTCGATTGCGGTGGCAAAACCCTGCCTGGTGACAGCTTTTGAAGAGATGGTCCTTGACACCCAAGCAGCAGCTCAACAATGCTGTGAGAAGAATAAGAATCCGCGATAGCAGGTGCATGGAGAAGGGATATGAGGAGAATGAAGTAGGGTGAGTTTGTACCTGTATTTAATTTTCAAGACGCATTTTATGCTGTTAATCTTTTGCTTTTTTTTTGATTTGCGCTTTGCGGGATTCGAAATGGGTGTCAGTACCGATTTGCAGCCATCACGTGACTTCCCAATGAGCTTTGCAAAGTCATACCCTATCCTGTAAAACAGGTCCATGAGCTACTCGCTCTGACTGTATTAGACGGAAGATGACTTTATTCTGTTTTCTCGAGTTTTGCTGCAACTGGTAAAGTTTTCCCAAAATTTTGGTGCAAATTTCATCATATATTTTTATGCGTGGTAATCTTCTGACACCTCATCTACATGGTGGTTTCAACAAATGTAAACCCCCGTGGTGCTCATGTTTTTCACTTTCTCAAACACAGGAAATGATTGTGAATGAGCAAGTGCAACTACTGTGATTGGGAAAAAGGAGAGTCTGGCATGCAGATTGTTGCTATTGACACAGCTCTGCAGTTCCCCTTATGGCCATAGAGAGCTAGAGCTTTATGATACAAGTGAGGCCATATCAACGCAGTGCATGTCTTGCCTCCTGCCCACAACGAGTCGACGGAACCGATGGCACGTTCAACAATCGTATCTCAACATCCGCTTCGATTCCCGGCCATGAAGGTTTAAAAGCGTACGGTCGTGTGACTTGCCATAAAAAAGATCCCAAGTGGTAGTATCAAGAAAATGGAAAAGAAAAATTCAGTCTCTTTAAACAGCACCAGAATATTCATCTAGAACAGAACAATCTGTTGCAAACACATATTATATCCAAATACAAGTTAAGAAACCGCCGCGATTTCAATGAGCCTGGACAATGATAGAAAGAGGTCACCTGAGACAGACCATCTACCGTCAAAGAAAGCCAAGGTGCTAGATGAGCTCAGCACCGAGGGCCCGCTCAGCCAGGCCGACGTTGTCTATTTCAAAAAGGAGGCCATCTACAGACAGATGCTCAACTATAAAGAGCAAGTACTCAAATTGCAAGGCAAGGCGAAACGGCTCTCGATGGAGTCCGAGGGAGTCAAACATGTCATTACCGTGTTGACGGCATGGTACAACCAGATATTGGCGTTGTTTGACAATAACGAAGGGACCAATGAAGATGTGTTGGTGCCGTTTCCAGAATCAACGGATGACGAAAAGCTAGAACAGCTAAGACGAGCAGTGTCAAGAGCATTGTCGTCAACGTTGCCTCTAAACTTTGACGCAACAAAGCTCCAACAGTTGAGTTCCATCAAAAGCCAGAACCAGATACTAGCGAGGGAGAATGAGTCGCTCTTGGTGCAAGTTGACCAGTTGCAAAAGGAAATCCTTGGTTTGATCAACCTGCGAGAACGCAACGCGTCAAAGACGCTAAAGAGAGTCGACGACAGTCGGAAGGAAGTTAGTGAAGATGTAAAAGTCAAAGAGGAAACACCGCAGCCTGTGCCGAGTGGTGACCAAAACGGAAACTCTCGCGATGTAGGCGACGAGCAATGGGAGAAATTAAACTTGGAGCTTGAGCAGCTAAAGTCGTGCAACCAGGTGCTAAACAGTCAGCTCGAGGAAATGACAGGCTCGAATAAGGCCCTTTTGTTGAAAACCACCGCGTTGGAGAGCAAGATACACAACTTGGACGAGTCCGACTTGCAGGAGAATGTGATTTACAAAAAGATTGTTAAAAACAACCAGTCCTTGCAGGAGCAGATTAGCAAAGTCAGCAAACTAAACACGGTGAATGTCGCAAAGTTGACCGAGTTTGAAGAAAAACACAACGAGCTCAAAAGCTTGATAGAGGCTGATATTGTCAAGGAGAATGAGAGCTTGAAGCAGACCTTGGCCAAAGTAGAGCAGGACTTGGTCCGCGTGAGAACAACACGCGACGAGCTTTTGGGCAAAAATACGTTGCTATCCAAGCAAATTGAAGACCAAAAGACTGCCGCGGCACTTCTCGAGTTGAATGCGGTGTACTCAAAGAGGATCGATGAGCTCATCCAGAGTCGAGTTGAAGTTAGCGGAGATGCTAAAATCGAACTCCTAAATAACGAAATTAAGGAAATCGAAAGTGCATTTAAGCAAACCAGAGAGTTTGCTATGAAGAAAATGTCCACAGCAATAGACCACGAAAACCAAGTGAAGAAGCTAACAATTGAAAAAAACAAGGCGGACCAGAAATACTTTGCATCGATGAGACTCAAGGACTCGCTCAGCAGTGAAAATAAGGTATTGAAGCAGCAAGTTGCCAAGTCGCAGGATTTGGTAAAGAGTTTCACCGAGCTTGAGCTGAACTATCTCAACAAAATCGAGGTCTTGACAAAGTCAATTGTCGACTACAAGATCATCAAGGAAAACTCGTTGCAGGATAACTATAACTTGCAAGATAGTATCAAAAACTTAAACGTCATCAAGGACTCCCTAGAGAAAGATGTGGAACGAAAAGAGGCCAAGATCGTTTCCATGACCACGGAGGTGGTGGAATTGAAAGACCAATTGAACAAACAAAGCTTACAGTTGGACTCACTAAGAAAAGAGTTTGCAAACGCAGAGAGCTTAATCAACAAGTACCGAACCAACAACACCGACTCAATCATCCAAGAAGACGAGCAACAGTTGGAGGCGTTGCGGTCGATTGCAAAGTGTTCGGTGTGCACAAAGAACTGGAAAGACACGGCGATAACCGTGTGTGGGCATGTGTTTTGCTCCAAATGCACGCAAGAACGGCTAGCTGCGCGGTTGAGGAGGTGTCCCACTTGCAACAAAGGCTTTTCCATCAATGATCTTTTAACTGTTCATTTATAACAATTGACGGAATGCGTTTTGTATCAACATGTAATAGTAAATGTGAAGAGTAACGAGCAACGTTGTATCAGTACTGAAAATAGTTCAAACTCTCTACCTTACCAAGCCAACACGCGTATGCATCTGGTGTCGACAGAAAAACAAAATAAAAAAATAATCTTGCTGGCTCCTTTTTTTTTTCCCCCACTGAATCGTCACCCATAAGTTTGTTGCCTCCAACATGTATCGCCCAGCCCCTACCTAGATAACCTAATAAATGCAATTACATAGTCAACAGTGGTGAGGTACTCCGACAGATGTTACTAGGCTTGAGTTTTGGTCGGAAAAGGTTTAGTACTGGCACCAACGGTACAGCGCACACGATGAATCTTTTAATCATGTGACCCATCGGTGAGAAAAAAAAAGTAATAGTCAACAGGGAGTCTACCACGAAATACCCCCCCTCAGCTGAATTTCAAGCTTGGTTTTACTATTGGCTAATCCACCAGCCCCGAGAGAATGACACCGCCATGAGAACTACTTTAAACAAGTACAGGGCAAGGTGGCAAAAAAAAAAAAGAGACACCAGGGGATATAATTTTTGTCTTCTTCCACGGTAAAGTCTATACGTTGGAGAAGGTGGCGTTGGAACTTTACAAGTAAACGACTCAAGAGCGAGAATTGCGACTGGAAAAAAAAAAATTAAAAAAACAAACAACATTGAGCCAGCAGTATAAATACAATTCAATTTTTCCATCGATTTTTCACAACACAGGTACAAAGGAGAGAGATAGATTTTCACCACCATTTGAAAAAAAAAAAAGAAAACAAAAAAATAGGGACTTCTGCACATGGCAAGATTTCTACAATAGAGTCCATCATGTCCACCGATCACGAGTTTCAGTCGCCGGAGAAACGGAAACTAGATGAGCGAGAGGAAGATTCTGCTGCCGAGGAGGGCTCGAAGAAGCAAAGGACTGAAAATGGACAAGTTGAGGAGACTGTGGAGACGGAGGAGACAAACGGGAATGGAGACTCAAGTCAGGTTCCTGATCAGCAGGAGGAGGCTGCAGCAACCACGCAGCCTACTGCAACCACCTCACCTCCTACGGCTTCTGCTCCCACACCCGCAGCCAAACCACCAGCGGAACCAGATATGGACAACTTGCCCGCGGATCCCATGCCTGCCCACCAATACAAGTACGCCCTAACTACAATCAAGGGCATCAAGAGATTAAAAGACTCCACCCCTTTCCATCTCCCAGTCGACACTGTCAAACTAAACATCCCATTATACTACAACTTCATAAAACGCCCCATGGACTTGTCCACTATAGAACGGAAGTTGCACGTGAAGGCCTACGAGAGTGCGGAGCAGTTCACCAGCGATTTCAATCTCATCATTGAAAACTGCCAAAAGTTCAACGGTGAGGCTGCGTCCATCTCCAAAATGGCGTTGAACATCCAGGCCCAGTTTGAAAAGCTCATGCTCAACATGCCCCCGAGGGAATTACCACAGGGAGTCACAGAAACAAAGGCAGTGTCTCCCGACATCAACAAACGAAGGGCGGACTCTGTTGCCGCCGCACGGCCAAGAAGAGCGGTGCACCCACCGAAATCAAAAGAACTACCTTACGACGTGAGGCCTCGCAAGAAAAAATTTGCAGCGGAACTAAGATTCTGCGCGCAAACCATCAAGGAGTTGACGTCGAAAAAGCACTACAACTACAACTTTCCCTTCTTGGCGCCCGTGGATGCCGTAAGCTTGAACATCCCCAACTACCACCAAGTTGTCAAGGAGCCCATGGACCTCGGTACCATTCAGTCCAAGTTGACAAACAACCAGTACGACAGCGCAGATGATTTTGAAAGAGACGTGCGGTTGGTGTTTAAAAACTGCTATGCGTTCAACCCCGAGGGAACCGAGGTCAACATGATGGGCCACCGCCTTGAGGCCGTGTTTGATAAAAAATGGGTCAACAAACCGGTGCCCGAGCCAACACCCCCCGCTTCAGAAGTGGAGGAAGAGGAGGTGTCGAGCGAGGAAGAGGAAGAGATAACCGAGGCCATGATTGCCGACGTGCCCGCGATCCAGTTTCTCGAGAACCAGTTGACGAGAATGAAGAAGGAGTTGGACGAGATGAAGAAAGACCACTTGAAAAAATTGCGCGAGCAGCAAGCGGCTAAAAAGAAAAAGAAGAAAGCAGCACTGTCGACTGCCAAGCGCGGCTCAAAGGCGAAGCGAAAGGAGTCGTCGGTGCCGCCCGTTAGCCAGGTGAAACTCACGCCGCCGCAACCGGTTGTCACATACGAAATGAAAAAACAGGTTTCCGAGGTTGTGCCTACGTTGTCCGACAAAAAGCTCAATGCGTTGATCAAAATCATCCAGGACGACGTGCAAATCAGCAACGAGGACGAAGTGGAGTTGGATATGGACCAATTGGGTGACTCCACGGTGTTGAAGTTGTACGACTTTTTATTCGGCGAAAAGGCGGCAGTCAAGATCAAAAAGAAGGGCAACAAGTCGGGAACCAATCTAGACGAGTTGGCGCATTTGAGGTCGCAGTTGGCATTGTTTGACGAGGGCAACGGGCATGCGCAGACAGAAAGTAACGGTCTTATGGGTATCAAGCATGAAGAAAGCTCCGACGACGATGCCGTGTCGTCTGAAAGCTCGGAGGAGGAGTAGTGAGGCCAGGATGCGGGATCTTTCTTCTCTTGTTTTTCTTTTTTTTTTTTTTTTTTTTTGGCTTCTATATACTTGTATTATTTAAAGAAATTTCCATCAACTGCTTATCTGTAACTTGCAAATTGAAAATATTCTAGAGTGGGACTCTACTCACGTGACTGTACCTAAAGCTGGTGTAGCAGATCATCACTTGTGTATTTGCACAGATTTCATCTCATCTCAGCTGCAACTGTGCAATTCCCTCAATGACAGTTCCCTCGAGACCGGCAGAGAACAGGCCCACGGCGATTATACAAAGATGCAAACTAGAGAACCGGCCAGTGTGCGTCGCAGGCCCCATGGTCAGGTACTCCAAACTCCCATTCCGTGAGCTATGCCGGTTCTACAATGTGGATATAGTCTACACGCCAATGATACTAGCTCGTGAGTTTGTCCGCAACGATATGGCTCGGTATTCGGACTTTACTACAAACGCCCGGGACCACTGCGTCATAGTGCAAGTGGGCGTCAACAACGTGGAGGACTTCATGAAATTCATCGATATGATCTTGCCGCATGTGGACGGGGTTGGGATCAACTGCGGATGCCCCATAAAGGACCAGATCCGGGAAGGGATCGGGGCTGCGTTGATGAGCGAGCCGCATCTCGTGGCAGCGATGATCTCAGCGGCCAAGGCCAAGTACGGGGGTTCTGTTTGCATTGACACAAAAATCCGAATACACAGCGACGTGAATGAAACCATCGAGTTTGTCAAGATTGTGGAGGCTGCGGGCACCGACATCATCACCATCCACGGCCGCACAAAGACCACCCGGTCGTCCACCCCTGTTGACTTGGACGCAATCAAGATGGTGAGGCTGCACATTAAAACGGTTCCTGTGATCGCCAACGGCGACTGCTTCACATTGGACGATTGTCGGAGAATCGCAGCTTATACCGGTGCCGACGGTGTCATGTCGGCACGAGGGATACTAGCAAACCCGGCACTTTTCACGGGTCAGGACCAAACACCCTGGAGTGCAGTCGAGGTGTTTATGGCGTTGACCACGAGCTACGGCTTGCCATTCAAGTTATCGCAACACCACGTACTGCAGTTGTTGGAAAATATGCCAGTGTCGAAAAAAGTGGTCAAGAGAGTGAATGCTGCGAAATCGATGGTGGAGATGATTGATGTGTTGGACACATACTTTGTGCTAAAGAGAAAGCATGAGAAGGGATATGCATGTGCTGTGGAACCTAGTTGGAAGAAAGAAAGCTTGAATATTACATAAGTTACATTTCGGCTAGTTCGATGTTCATGATTGGCACACTTTTGGTCTTGTTGTCGATTTTGTAGATCCCCACCAACTTTTGCGCCAACTCAAACATATTGTTCCGTAAGGAAATGACGATAAACTGGGCGTTTTTGGTCCTCTCCTTTATATAGTTTGCCACAATAGACACGTTGCGAAAGTCCAATGCGGCGTCGATCTCATCCATCACATAAAGCGGCGTGGGTTTGTATTTGTGCAAAGCAAACACCAATGCCAACAGGCTCAACGTCTTTTCGCCGCCAGACAAGTTGGAAATGTTTTTCCACGACTTTTTCGGCGGCATCACGCTGAACAAGATGCCCTCGGAAAAGGGGTCCAAGCTGTCCACCAACTCCAACTCGGCGTTGCCTCCCATGGTGATCATCCGGTACATGTCCTTTAGTGTCGAGGAGATGTCGCTGAATCCTTGCATGAACTCGTCGAGTCTCTTTCTCTTCATATCCTCGCAGTAGTCGCGCTTCTCGTCTCGATCGCCAATGGCTTTGTTTAAATCGTCTTTTCTCTCCTTGCACTCTGCGAGTTTGGTCCCGTACTCCCTCAAGATCTCGACATCCACACGCACAGTCGACATGTACTTTTCAATCTCTTCCACTTCGGAGTTGACAGCGTCAATGTCGATGTCGTCGTCAGACTCGTTATCTAATAGTGGCGTGGTATATGTGGACTGCTCGTGGTCCGGAAGCCAGTAAATATAGGGAGTGAGGTCCCGCACCGGTATCGAGTCTAGAGCTTGCTCGTTCTGGGCGACCAAACGCCGCATCTTTTCCAAATGTCCCTCTACTTTCTCCAATTGGTTCTTTATCTCAACCTTAAACTGTTCAAAGTCAGCAATCTCGGCCTGTTTCTCCTCAATCTCCAAACGCGCTACTTCAAGCTGCTCATCCTTTTCTTGCTTTTGCTGATTCAACACCTCCATTTGCACTTCCAAAGACTGCATCTGTTCCACCACCACGGCTTGTGACTCTTTCAACTCCTTGACCGCCGCTTCCAACTCTGCCAAGACCCGCGTTTCTTCGTCAATGTTTCGCGTGTGCCGTTCAATATCGCTTTCCAACTTCTTCACCGCAATTCTGTCCCCACTGGTCTTGTCGTTGGTTATAGAAATCTGCTTCTTTATACTATCAACCGTGGAGCTTTGCACTTTTAAATCGACACCTCCCGCCTCCATGATCTTCCGCTCTAGCTCCGAAATGCGCGTTTCCGACTCGGCCATTTCAGATTGCAATATGGATTTCTCCCGGTGCAACACGGCTAGCTGCTCGCGCTTGTCCGTAATCTGCGCTTCAAAGGGGTTCGTGGCGTCCATCTCCTCTTGCTCTATGGACAAGGTTCTCCTCAACTGAGCAATCTCTTTCATCTCTGATGCAAGCCCGGCAATGTCCAACTTTAACTTTTCAAGCGCCCGCCGTGTTTCCGGCTCGAGCTTTTTCACCTGCTTTAGCGCGGCCACGCTCTCGTTATACTGCTTGCTCGTGTCATCGTACTTGCTCTCCAACTCCGATATCCGCCCCCGCAACAGCTCCAAGTCCAGTTCCTCAACCTCGTTGGTATCCTCACTGCGCGAGGACGTCAACTTCATGGCCCCCTTTTGAATATAGTTGCCACCGCCTGACATTGTGCCAAAAGTGTCAATCACTTGCCCATCCAAGGTGGCCACCTTCCACCGTTTAGCACCGTAGGCGACGGCCTTGGCCTCTTTCAAGTCGGGCGCGACCAACGTGTGGAACATCTTGCTAAAGAATGCCGGTGCAAATTTCGAATCAAGTGGGTCAACGAGGTCAAAGAGCCGCTTGACCTTGGATGGGTCGCCAGGCGTGTTTATCGGGGACAAGTCAAACTTGCTCAACTTGGAGAGACATATAAAGCTAGCATATCCAAGTCGGTTTTTTCGCAAGTACTCGATGCAGGCCTGGGCGGTTTCAACGGAATCGACAACCATGCTGTCCAAACCTGGGACCGCTGTTGAGATTGCGACATCATATTTTGCGTCAATGCGGCCAAGGTCGCCTAGTCGTCCGTGGAAACCTTCAACCCTGCCGGACTTTGCCAATTTGCTTAGAGATGCTAGCACGCTGTTTTTGTTTTCCTTGGATTGCAAAATAGCAAGCGAGTCATGGAGCTTGTTTTTGTTCTTGGAGATTTGCAGCTTCAACTTGTCCAACCCGGCTTTTAACAAACTGGTCTGCTCCTCGCCGAGAGCCCACTGCTCGGTAATCTTTTCCAAGTCTCGCTCCTTCTGTTGATACTCTGCTTCCTTGGATTTACCCTCTGCTTTGATATCTCTGAGCCGTCGCTTGCTTTGCTCTAGCTGGGTCCGTTTACTATTCATTTGGCTCTCGAGCATGTTGATCTCTGTTGCAACCAACTGGGCTTTGCTTTCATTCTCCTTGATTTTGGACGTCCACGGCTCCAACCGTGTCTGCAAGGTTTCAATCTCCTGCGTAAACACGGAGGTCCTCGCTGTTAGCTTTGCCCTCATCTCGGCCATCTTGTCCTCCTGTGCCAGTAATTTCAAAGTTAGCGTCTCAATCTCGGTTTTGTACTGTGCAGAGGAGTTGGCATAAGTGGATAAGCTCTGCTTTGCCTTGTTTAAAGATGCAGTCAGCGACGCCACGGATTTGTTTGCTTTCCTGATCTTGGCGTCCATGTTTTTTGACTTTTCTTCAAAAGCAACGTTTTGCTTGTTCAAGTCCTTGCGTTGTTTGCTCAAACGATCCATCTCAGTGGTCAATCGCTTTAGCTCCTTGGTGGTTTGCAGCTGCTTTTCCTTCTCGGTGGTGATCTGTTTAGTGACCTCCGCGACTGCTTCTGTTCTCTCCTGCAACTTTCCCCTCAACTCGCTTGCTTCTTGCTCCTCCTCTTGCATCTGCAGTCTGTACCGCTGTGCGTTGCAACGGAACTGGAGCCCCATCAAGTGGTTCAATTTCCGCTCGAGGTCCAAAAACTTTAAAGCTTCAGCCTTTTTCTCCTCCAACAAACTTTTGTCCTTTTCCACAAACTCCAACCGATCTGACTTTTCCTGGCATATAGTGTTGAGCTCTTCAATCTCAGTGGTTGTATCTTCAATCAACTGCTTGTACTTGGTCGTTCCAATAATGTCTTCCAAATACTCAAGTAGGCCGTCTTCGCCCTCCTTCTCGGCCTTTGCCTTCATTTGCGCTATGGACTCGACCTCGCCTTGAAGAATCAAAAACCGCTTGTGCTCCAAGTCAATGCCTTGTTTTTTCAACAATGAGGTCACCTCGGTGTATGTGCTCTTCTTGTCGTTGATATAGTACGCCGACTGGTTGTTCTGGAACGCTTTTCTGGAGACGACCAAGCTTGAGTCTGGTACATTACCAGCTCCTTGAAGGATGGGGTCGCCATAGACCATCTTAAAGTGTATATCGACCTGGCAATACTCCGGCCGACTGGTGCCCGAGTTGTGTATCAACTCGGATATTTTTCCCTGTCTCATTTTGCTGGCTTTGAATCCAAACACAAATAGCATCGCGTCAATGACGTTGGACTTGCCACTGCCGTTGGGGCCAACCACTGACGAGAATGAGGAGTGGAAGGGCCCGATGAGCTGTCGACCGGCGTACGACTTGAAGTTGGTCAAGGCCAACCGATCAATGACTAGTCGAGGCTTTGTGGGAGTGGCGCACGTGGTTTGCAGCGGGTGGTTGACCACCGACGGCAGTGGCTCTGGCATTGGCGTTCCGTGGCTAGCTTCAGCAGTTTCTGCACCCTCAACATGTTCTGCGAGTGGCGCATCAATTTCCACTTTACCGGGGTCTAGCATATTTGTTGGTCCTTCATTGCCTTCATGTTCCTCTCCTTCCGCGTCCTCACTTTTCGAAGGAGCCTCGTCTTCATGCTCGCTTGCGGCTTTATCCGACTCATAATCGCTGTTGTTGATAAACGAGTTGTCGCTGGCGTCGAGTTTCCTTTTCATCCGGGAGGAGTGAGGTTGTAAACATAGAGCAGCAGTTTGGATGTAAGCCTGGTTCAGGTTGATTTTGTTGCAAAAACTGATCCCTACGCGTCAGGCAGAGGTAAACAAGAGACAGAGATTTTGCGGCAAATTACACGACTTTTTTCAAGGAACTGCTCATCGGTGCACCACCAGAGTGTGTGCCAGCCACCCAATGCCAAAGCTATTGCTGATCTAGCTTGTAACTTGAAGCCTATATAGTCTTTGAAACTGAGCTGCGAGCGACCGCTTCCGTATCCCACGCCATGACAGCAGAATTTCTATTCATCAAACACAATCTTTTTTTTTTTAGCGCCATCCTCGATTTCAGCGGCACTAGAAGATGTCGCCATTTTATCCGACAAGAGCGGTGGCAAGCCTCGTAAACTTCTCTGTATTCGCTTCAACTGCGATAACTTAGCCAGGCTTTCCTTGTCAGCAGCAAACCCGGTGCTCTGGTTCTGCTCCTGCTGCGTTATAGGGTTGTTGTTGTGCTCGCTAACGGTAATAAACTGGGACACGAGTGCCTCTGCTTTGCTATCCAGGAGCAGCACAGTGGCGTCTATGTGAACAGTTGTTGGTGAGTTTAAAGTCGAAGGGACAGCTCTTCTGCTGTCGCCGTGGAGCCCTGGCATTGTCTCTTGATGTTGGAGCAAATGAGTAACGTGCGGGTTGGTGATGATAAATACGCTAAAAAACTCCTTACCGTACATTGCAGAGAGAGTGGAAAAAAAATCACCATCCAGATCAGCTCCGCACCATATCAAGGTTCAATTCAACCCCCAAGCGTCATGTTGCAACATATCCTCAAAGCACAGCTCAGCAACGTGTTTAGACAGCCCGGTCATATTCCGCGGCTTACACAAGCGCTCCCTCGGCAGCTCTCACTCACCCAGCCTGCAACACCAACTATTTCACCGTTACAGTCGTTGCTCGGCCTTGTGCAAAGGAGATACAAATCCAGAGGAAACACGTACCAGCCAAATACGTTGAAGCGGAAAAGAACATTTGGCTTTTTGGCCAGACTCAGAACAAAAGGCGGTCAAAAGGTGCTTGCCAGAAGAAGAGCAAAAGGAAGATGGTTTTTGACTCACTAGATAAAAAAAGCTTACCATGTAAATACGAAATAGATGGAATAAAAAGACCTCATTTTTTTTTTTACATTTTGCCCAACATTTTCGAGTACTGCGTTTCCACCTCATGGACCAATCTCTGGAGGTTGACAATAACCAACTCATGGGTAAAGTTGGGGAACTTGTCTCTGTTTAGTCCAAACCACTCCAACGGCGGTGTGGCATTGCCCAACTCTTTGAGCTGGGGTGCTTCTATTATTGGCGGCGCAAGAGGCGAGTATCTGTATTTAGACTGGATCTCAACCTTTTCCATCGTCTCCTTGATGGCATTGTCTATTTCCTTTGTTGAGTCCCCCTCGCCCAATTGCTGTTTAAGCGTTGACAACGCCGGCGGTTCCTCTTTGACTGGCGAGTCAAACTTTTTCTGTATATTCTGCTTGTACTCAATCCTGGTGGAAAGTGCACTCGAATGAATGTTGTACATTTCGCGGATAAAGTTGACTGAACCCAAGTTCCACCGCACTGCAACTGTGCCTCCAAAGGAAGACTGGAACAAGTACTCGATAACGTTGCTTTGGCCCTTTTCAAATGTCCGCATGGAGATCTTAAACGAGGGAAACACAAATATCGTGCCGCCCTTTGCCTGCTTGGCAAAAGAAACAAACTCAGCAACAGTGCACGTTTCGATAAACGTCTCTGGTGGCGGAGGCATACTCGAGAGCGAAACTGTTAGATCGTTAAACTTCAAGTCCAAGTCATTTGAGATTCCGTAGCCGTACTCATTTTGTTGGAACTTTGCCCGCGATTCGTCCAACTTGAGAACGAGAACCTTGGTGTTGTCCATGGACGATGGGTACACGTGCACAAGCAAATGACCGATGGACACCAATATCTGCGTGTCTAGCTTCTTTACCGTTTTCAAGAGGGAGTGCTTCAGAAACGACCTCGACGGCATCCTTTGGCTTATCGACTTGCCTCGCGAGGAGTCTCTGAGGATCTCCTTGTAGGAACTTTTGTTGTCCTGGTTCATGCGTGAAATGGTATTGCCAATGTCCATAAAGTTCGACGCCGTCAACGAGGTCAAGTATATCTCGAGCGCTTTGAACTTGCTGACAAATATCAAGTGGTCCTTGGTGAGGGCGATTTCATTCTTTTTATTGTAGATGTCCATTGAAAAGCCGTCGAGGTAGGCAATGGCAATCACATGGTAGTCAAAGGACATCTTGAGCAGCAACTCGGCAATACCCGCCGAGATCAACACCAAGGGAACGTCCAAGGTCTCTGCTCCGCCAATGTTCCATTTGATAGCGGTGTGCAAATTCACGTTGCGCACAAGCAAGGACCCGCCCAACCTGCCCTCAGCGGAGAGATCGATCTCGTTGATGCCCGTCTTCAAGTCCTGCGACCAGTCCTGGGATTTCTTGGAAACGGCCCAGAAGTTGCCGATGACGAGTCTGAAGATGCCCAACGCTTGGCCAAAGTCGACTTCAACGTTGACCTTGTTTGTTACAAAGACCACGACCCAGGGAAATGCATAAGTTGTCGACACCTCTCGAAACTTCATAGCAATGTTTTTGTTCTGCGCCAACTCCGAGGAAGTCGAAGCTGTTGCAGCATGGCCTCCCGGGTGGTGACTCTCATCGTCGTGGTGATGGTCGTATAAGTGCTTTGGAAACCAGATGTCTTTGAACAAGTCCACATCTTGGTACTGCTTCACGTTGACGTACGCATCTGCGTTGGTCACGCAACCGGTGGAGAACATCCCCCCAGCTCGACCAAACTCGAGCACACTCAGGAGCAAGATTCTCTCCATTTTCAACGACGCGCTGATGTCTCTCGAGTAGACGTGCTGAAGCGATGCGGCAACACCGTCCATGAGCACTGAAAAGTGGAGCGATTTCCCCTTCAGGTCGTTGGAGCCAATCTGCACTAGGATCCCTTCAAGTCCAACAACTGCCGCAACCTTCGCGGTGGGCTCACAGCTGAGTGTAAGCTGCTGCCTCTCGATCCTTATCGCTATGTCAAACGCAAAGTCGTCCAAAACAAAGCCATCGCTGCGGCTCACCTCGTTCGAAGCCTTGCTAGTCAGCTCCTTGTCCTTGCCAGATTCAGGTTTGTGCATCGACTCCTTGATGCTGGAGATGATGTCCACGAGCACCGGCACACACTGTGGAAATAATGTGTTTTCGGAAGAAGAGGTCACCAACTCCCCACTAAGCTTTTTCTTGCCGTTTAAACATTCAGAAAACTTGAAGATGGTCTTGATGGCAGGAGCATGCAAAAACAACGACTTTTTCTCCCCAAGATCCTCGTCCTCCATTCTTGATATCAACACATTGGAGCCTGCAAATGTCGAGACAAACTCGACCGATTGGAATGGGATTTTGAAGTCTGATGACGGTCGCGCCGGCTTGGGCTCGGACGCCTTGTCGTCGAATAACCACGACTTTCTCTCCATATACTTCTGGATTCGCGATGCGGAGCTCGCAGATTTCTCAACAAAGGTGCCAATCGATGTCGACACAAACTGCACATCTATCTCGTCTCCATTGAGCGACAACCGCAAATGCTTGGACTTTTTATCCTGCTTCTCTATCATGTAGATCATCTGCAAGTTGGGCAAAAAGGCTCTATTCAAACTGGTTCTTTCAGACCGTGTGCTGTAGAAGTCATTGGCCGTGCCTCCATGTGCTAAGGAGATGTACGCCCCCATCAAGGTGAACTTGCCCAAGCTTTCCTCGGTGGCTGCAAAAAACTTTTCTGCGCCGATAATGACCCCGGGGCAGTCCTTTGACCGGTCGTTGAAAAGCCAGCCCATGCAAAAGTTGTAGGAAAGGAATTGAAAAGCGGAAAATCGGGAGTAGATGGCCATCTCGACGCTGTTGCGAACTTGATCCTGTCTGGGCTTTGGTGAAGTTTTTGCTTGTTTTGGAAGCATTGGCAATATATCGTCTAGTATCTTGATGGACGCAATCACAATAGATTCAGACAAGGCAACACGGCAAAACTCCGACTCAATCTGCAAGCTCTGGCGTGTGTTTCTGGAGTCCGTGTCATTGAACAACCGCACAGCCAAGTTTAGAGCAATGATGTTTGACAATGCCAACGGGATATTCTTTCCCACCAAGCTCACTCGGGACGCTGGTATCACAACGTCCCCGTAAGCAGGCACTTCCTTGGCGATGGGCAAGTTTTCCAACTCCTGGACTACGGAAATGTTGCAAACGTTGAAGCTGGTGCCCTCGACGCTGAACCCCAAGCTTGCCTTGTTGAAAACAGCTGCCAACTCCAAGTACTCTCCCTTGAACTTGAGCCTGAATAGATGGTTTGTCTTGTTTTCATGGCGGGCTCCCTTGCCATCGGAAAGCAAGGAGTGTAATTTGGCAAGCTTTTCTTGCAATTTGGGCATCTGAAATGACACAAATCTCATTATCCGAGTGACATCTGCAAATCGGAGCTTCAAGTATCCGATGGAGAGTTCCGACGAGAGCAACATCAAATCTTCAGCACTTTCAACACCGCACAAGCTTACAAGCTCGGTGGAATGGAGTTCGAGTACACTGTGGCGGTCGATGCAGAAGTTGCTCTTGAGTCGCTGGAACTCAACTCGAGTAGAGACACGGCCATCTTTCATAGTGGTGCTAATCGCAAATCCCGTGAGGGCACCTGCAAAGTGGAGCGGGTCAAGCAAGTCTATCTTCCAGACGATTTCCTTGGCCTTGGCAGTGCAGCTCAAAAATAAAGGCTTTGCAGGCGGCGACGACTTTGGAGATCCTGAGTCCTTTGATGCCAACCCTTTTACAAACGGGACGTCTTCCGCCATGAGTACTTGCAACACTTGCATAATTCGATCACGGCGACTGACCAAGCTGGTTCTTGTTCCCTCTGTCTCCACGTTCACCTGCATCAGCGACCCTAGTTTCACAAACACCACGTTTGACTTGTAACAGCTTTGCGTAAGCATTTGCTCTTTCATGGCATGTAGTGCCACCTCTAGCATTTCAATATTCGACACAACTTGCAACCGTGATTCCGAGTCATCCTTGTGGAACATTGTCAAGCAGTTCCTCACGCTGAAAGTACCTGCAGCGTTTAAAAGCTCAACTGATTGGTCGAAATGATCAACTTTTACCGTGACTTGTATATGACTTTGCTCCTTGGCTCCCTGATTCGAATGATGTGATTTTGTGGCGAGATCACCAAGGTTGAGTCTCGACAATGACTGGAGAAACGTGTTTGTGATTTTCCCCTCATAAGAACCCACGCTCAACGCTGCGTTGATACCTTTCTTTACATCACCCTGAGGTGGCAGCAGAGTCCCCGTGCAGTAGATGTCGCGCAACCGAAAGTATGCTGGCTCCTCAAGGCTTGCGCAATGGACCGAGACTCTGTGTATGGATGTGACAAAGTCAACCTGCAAAGGCGTGCTTTTCCCGGCTCCCTTGAATATTCCTTCCAACATCTGCCGCCGCTGCTGCGGGTTCGACTCCCACGCTCTCCAGTTGGAAAAATACACCCACACCTCTTCAAGCGCGTTTAGCGAGAGGCCCTTGTCGCGCAAGTTCTCCATCGCGTTGTGCAACCAACTACTCGGCAAGCTCCGAAGGGTGTGTCGCAACTTTGCCACGATCTTCCAGCCGTCGGAGTTCCGCATGTGGTCCTTCTTGGATCGCAATATGTACGCCGGTCGCGTGAGGACATCGGGGTCGTGATCGATTGCATGTTCAACAGAGGCCAACGTCAACTCGTGGATAAGCTTTGCCTGCAAGAAGCTGTTCTTTTCGATAGTGTCGAGAATCGTCAAAGCAGGGTTGATGGATTGAAGTACAGCCTGACAAGACTGAATTTGATTGCTGATTTCAGCCATGTCAACTTCGAAACTCAAATAGTTGACATCAGCGGAGCCCACGATACTGCCGTCTCTCACGTCAGCCCACAACTCTAGGTCCCTAGCTTCCGCCACTATTGCCAGGTTCTTACCCTCTTCCCCGAGAGATGTCACAGAAACACACTCAACGTGGACTGCAAGCGACAACTCCTCAGACTGTGCATCATCCACATCCTCTCCCGCCAAGAAGGCCTTTTGGGAGACTGCGGCGGAGAAATTGGACAACACCAATTCTAGCCTTTTTGCTGCGCCTCCTCTTTGCATACTAGCAACATCACTACCCACATCCATCGACAAGTGCACTACACACTCGTGGTTCACCACGCGAAAGTTCTTGACCGACTGGGACAACTTCTGCATTGCGTTCAATGACTCAATAGTGGAGACTTCGATCTGGTCCATGAGCGACTCCATGCTGACATCCGCCATGACCTTCGTCATCAAGGCAAACACTAGCGAAAAAACCTCGGGACAAATGTAGGCTTTGAGTGCGCCAAGCTCCACAATGATATTGTCATACTCAGTGTCTGGTTCCACCACATAAGAAGGAGTAAAGTCCTCGCTGTCATAAACGACTGTGGGATACGTCTGCTCACCAATCGGGCAGACATCATCAACACTGCTGTGCAAAACACTACTACTGCCGCTTTCAAGAACCACATCAGCAGTAAACTCCGTCAAAGGGATGGCCACTTGTGGGAGTGACAACGAGGTCATGAAGCTCCCCTTGTTTGCGTCGTAAAACCTATCCCTGTACTCCTCGGAAAGCAAAAAGGGGGCGCGGTGGAAAGGAGCATCGCTATTGCGCATGTGAAGCTGTTGTATCGCTCGACGGCCCATCATGTCCTTTTTCTGACAGATGTTCACCAAGGTCAACGACGTTTGAAGGTAAAACACTAGCTTCATATCGCCGTGGCGGCATGTTGTCAGTGCCTTGGCTGTGATGCCCGGGATCGACACCGATAGTCTGTTTGAGTACCGGTTGTTGCTCATGTCATTGTACGACAACAATAAATCGTCCATCTGGAACTCCAATAGGCTCAGCACGTCGGGTCTCAACTTGAATAAAAATCTCGGGCAGCGAAATGAAAAGTTGGCTGCATCAAACGCAGGTGGGAACAACTCACCCAACGCGTTTTCATGGTCCAGCAACCCCGATCCGAAGTTTGAAATCCCCGCTTTTAGTGCCCTGATGATACCGGGGTCGCCATCAATCACCCACTCGCCGCTGGCAAAATCCCATTTACACCAAAAGGTCAACTCGGTGGGAGGTATGCCAAACATTCTGTGCGAGTGGACGCTGAATCCGTCGACGTGCATGTCGGCACGAGTCGCGAAATGGCTCTGTGCGTATTCTCCTACATCTACAAATGGCATTTTTTCATCAAAGTCGTGGACCACGGTGCCTGAAACCGGGCTAAAGTCTGCTTGCATGTCCATGTAGTAGTTTGTGAATCGAAGGTCAACGTCCAACATGTCAAAATACAATCCCACATGGGACCGGCAACTGTACAAATGCTCAGGCAAGATGATCAACCCGTTTCTCACCTGGAAAGTAAACAACACATCAACATCGTTTTCTACTTTGAGCATCCCCCAGTAACTCTCGTCCTTGGCCGGTGCCTTGTCCTCCTCTGTGGCTGTGCTTCCACCTCGGTTGTTGAACTCCTCAAACGTCTTGAAATGAATGTGGTCTCCGAAATAGTTTTCTCGCATCGTAAACAAGTACCTGATGGCAAACCCATAGAATATCAAGCACACTTCATCACCAATGCAGTTCATCTCCACGCAGTTGGACGTGTTGATCTCGACGCCGCTGTAGAACGTGTAGGCCCCCGAGACCTCGAAATGACCGCTGCTGCCAACGAGAATCGTTTTCGCCATGAATGCGTTCACTGTGTGCCAGGGCGGTATATGCAAATTCAAGTTGAACTTTGGCGTTGAGACGTGGTAAGAAACTGTAGATTTTTTGGTGAGTGAGCCATACATGGGGATTCCCACAGTACAGTCCATCTGTTTGCCTTCAAAGGAGAGGTACTTGTTGTTGCTAAAGTCCAAAGGGTGGTTTATGATGTTGTTGTCGTTGACATTCAAATATAGCTCGTAGTTGATTAGCTTCCACTGGATGTTGTAGACAAATGGTCTAAAGTATTCGTACGGGAGCGGCTCGCCTGATGCAAAGTCAGCGAATAGGTCGGAAAATAGCAAAAGGTGCTCTCGCAACAAAAACATCCTCGCATTCAAACTGACCTGGTCAAATGTCCAGGTGCATTTCCCGTTCCACAGCAACGGGAGGCCAATGTCGGCGCTAATCTCGTGGGAGTCGGCCAAGAACAACACATCGTGATTCACCGATGTCCGCATTTCGGGCATGTTGAAAACCATCTTTAGCCGGTTCGGCCACTTGTCCTCCTTGTCGGTGACGTACGAAGTGAAAACACCCACGTTGGACCCTTCGCCGAGCTTCAACTCGATCCACCCAAACGGCCGGCCGGTCTTGGGCACTCCCAGGCTGATGTAGTCATTGTCTTTGCTCGGTTCGCGAGTGGGCACCCGCACGACCAAGTCGTCCCGCACAATAACGGCAATCTTGAAACCCTGGTATTCTCTTTTCTTGCTCCCTTCTGAGGCCACGCCTGCATAGTTTGGTGTTGAATCTTTGGCTAGCGGAGGAAACAACATGTCTTGTAGGGGTGCCCGCTGTTGGTCGGCCCATGGTCCATAATGTATAGTCCCATGGGAGATCTCAATCTCGAGACCTGATTCAGGCGCCTCCCCCGAGTCAATACCAGTTTGCACACCGGGGGAGTCATAATAGTAGATGAATCGTGTCATGGTGGAGTCTAAGATCAAACTGTACTTGGCATACTGTTCCTGGTTTGTGCTCATTGGCGACAACACCTCTGGTTCTTGAAACTCGCCTACGTACCGTTTCAAGCCTCTCCATTGGTTGTGCGGTAGGTCGACTCGTGAAGCCTCGCGGCCCTGATCGAGTCTCTTGCGCACCCATTGCATGGCACGAGTGAATCTGCGCCATACTTTATACCTCTTCATGTCTGCGTGACTCCTTTGGGACTTGTCTTTGGGGTGAGTGTCGTATCTATGCTTGTCGTATCCGAGATTTGTCTTCATTGCGATCTGGAATTGCAAAAACTGAAGATCGTGGAGTAGTCTGTAGGGGTCTAGTGAGTTTGGTGCTTTTGACACGTCTATTGATCCCCTTGCAGATTTGAACGAGGCCACTAGAATAGAAGGTGTCACGACATTCCCCAACACAATGGCTCCCTTTTTGACTCTAATCTCCAAGGGCAATACCCAGAGAAACAACATCAAGGACCTGCTTTTGGACTTTCTGACAAACTCAATCGACTCTCCTTCCTTGTCGTTCCGGTGCGAAGCCGAGCTCTCACCCGAAGACGTTGATGTTGACGATGCAAACGATTTTTCCGTCTCCTTTGTTGCTGAGTTGTCACCCGTTTTCAAAATCTCAACAATGTTGTCAAATGCCTCCGTGCGGTTGTAGATGAAAATCTCCAACCCATCCACAACCATAACAAACCGAGACGGCAGCTCGTCGTTTTGCTTTTGCGTGACTCCGCCAACTTCGTAGTCGGTGTCCCAGTAGTAGTTCGAGAGCTTGGTCAACCTAAAGAGCCAGTACCTCCAGGTCAAGGTTACGTTCAAAATGGAAATAGTTGCATCGCTAGTTGTGATGGTGAGGTTTTTGATGAATATCCTGCCGGCTAGCGGCGAGATTTTCATTGCGTCCACGCGGATCCTGGTTTTATACGCCGTCCAGAGTATCAACTTGAATAGTAGGGAAAATAGGAAACCCAATAGCTTGTGGAAGTAGAAGATGAACCCGAGACCCAAGATCAACGCTAGCACCCAGTCTACCAAGTAGATCCAAAAGGACACCTTAATGGTGGACGTGGAAGTGACTGCTATAAACTGTGATTCAAATGCCATTATCGGTGAGGTTGGAAGAGGAATGCTGTCGCATAGCCTTGAATCGCCCGAATCCCTGGTGTTGTATGCCGTGGAAAAAGGATAGATTGGAAGACGGGTTTTCTTTACCCTGGTGTTTGTAATGTAAAAGTCTTATTTGGAGGGCACCAATTAGCTTGTGATGAGTGTATCTATCGCCATACGACACTTTTTTTCCGCTGAATTCCGCGGTAAACTTTGGGAGAAAGGGAAGAACAGGGAGCAGCATTTGGCCGTGGTGTGTGCAATGGTTGGTTTCCACCACTACTGTTGCAGAAGAAGACGATATGTGTACCAGTTTAGAACGTGTCCTCACCATAATGGTGCTGTATATGATAGTAGTCAATGACTTGCTTGTTGTGTAGTCTGAAAGATAGATAGTGTTGTCTATGCTATATCAGTTGTAGTAGTGTGTTTTGGTGGTGCGCGTTTACAGCACGAAATATCAAAACAAATGTCACAGCTTTGATTACAACCTGCGTTTCTTTCACCACTTACTCCTTCATTCAGCCACCATCATGTCTCACAGAGTCTTTGACAACTCCGAGAACCGGAATGTGATTAGGTCACGAAATAAGCAGGAAAACAACAACACCGCAAACACCCAAGTCTACAAACGAGTGCCGTTGGGTGGTAAGAACCAAAACATCACCAATGTCGCATTCAACCGCTCGAAATCAACACTTGGATCAAACATATTCAATCCGCCCCAGTTGAGTAAATCAAACTCAACGTTGGGAATACCATCTGCTGCTTCATCTTCCTCGTCGGTGTTGGTCCATCAAGATGATTCGCAAGCGAAGCAATCGCTGCTACTGCCCAATCGAGTTTCCAAAAGAGTAAACCTAGAGCCAGTATCAGACAATACAGCTCTTGTCAAGCGGTCGAGGTTGGACGATGAGCCATGGACAGACTCTTTGATTAAACCTCAGTTGCCACAGAAGGGTCCTGCCGGCAGAATCGGGTCGACTTTGAGGACAGACGCGCTTCATGCGCGAAATCTTGCCCGTCCCGCTGCCAACAACATGGACCCGGTGAAACAGTGCCAGCGCGTTAATGACATCGACAGATTGGTTGAACTACATTGGAACGACGAGATCGAATCCGTCCCAGAGAGAGCACCTAGTGCAGTTCCCAGACTATTTGACGAAGCAGAGTTGCAATGCTTCTCAACTCCTAACAACACTGATAGCGATGCGGTAGATGTAGGAGAGATGACCATCGAGGTGGATATAGAAGAAAACCAGCAAGAAGAAGGGGAACTCGGGTTGAACGATACCGATTTGCAAAACTTGTTAGATTAAATAATGCGGTATCCTATCTACAATGCTATTATTGTTGACTACACTGTGGTGAGTATTCTCTATAGCCCTCTTCGTGTTCTTGCCTCGTTTCGTATGATGGTAAATCAGCAGGTTGGAGAATTGTAAAATCAGTGATTAGATTGACGTTTGCTTCGGGAGCTATTTGTGCTTCAGCTGACACTGGAAGGACGTTTCTGATTTTTATCATGTCGTCTCTCTCCAAGCACCAATTATCCCTGGGGAACTCAATTTCCGGTTTGAGATATAAATCGCCATTGGACTTGGCCGAAAGCCACGAGGACGCTCCTCCTCTAAGAGGCATTCCTTCTCCTGCAATCTTGATGAAGTCATGAGGTCTAATGACTTTCCCCGCTGGCGTGCAAAGCTTGATGCTTCTCCCATCCAAATGAATAACCACCTGCTTGGAGAATCCTGTCAACGCGTCTGCGAGGGGCAATGTGAAACTGGCGTACAAGTCATTCCCCTTGCGCTCAAACGTTTGATGTTGCTTACAAGCGTACTCTAGTATCACATCTCCGGCAATCTTTCCCGGGCACTGGTCGCTCTCGCCCTTTTTCCGAATCACGCCGTTATTGGGAGACCCTTTTGGTATTTCAAACTCGAGTATTTTAGTCTCCTCAGTGACTCTGGCTCCGCCGCACTGCTTGCATTTGTCTTTGGTTCTGTGTATTTTCCCTGTCCCACTACACTTGACACAGTCAACATAGTGTTGCGAGACAAGACCAGGTGCCACTCGTTTGATTTTGCGAATGTGGCCCTCGCCATTGCATATGCCACACGTCTTGCTCACCACGTTTGACGACCTGACTCCACTGCCTTTGCAGCTGGTGCAGATGACGTTTCTGGTTGACGTGGTCCGCACGGTCTTTCCCATGTACAACTCTTCGAGGGTGACCTCCACCTTGATTTTTGCATCTTCCGTTTTGGCCTCGTTGTGTCGAGCTTGGCCGTTGCTGAAAAAATCGTGAAAATCGTTGCCGTTGTACTCGTTGAAGCTCGCTCCGTAAAACTGCTCAAAGGGGTTTGAAGCGTAAGTTTGGCTGGCATCTGTACTACCAAACTGGTCGTACCGATATCGTTTCTCTTCATCGATGAGTATTTCATACGCATACGAGATCTTCTTAAACTGAACTTCCGCCTCCTCGCGTTCCGTCCCCGACGCTTTATCCGGATGGTACTTCAAAGCAAGCTTTCGGTACGCCTTTTTGATCTCGACGGCGGTGGCATTTGATTCAATTTCTAGTATCTCATATAGGTCTTCTTCCTCCATAGTTGCATGGGTGGAAAGGATCAACAATTAGCAGTGGTGGAAAATATATTGCAGAATCTCGCTCGCTGCGATGTGATTATCCACCCTCTGGAACCTTGCAAAAACCCTCGAGATATGACTGAGAATGAGACAAGGGGCAACTGGAAAACAGAGGCCAAGTGCAATACAGAGCAGATGATGTCAACTGTTTTGACCTTCAAGTTCAACTATAGAAAAACACCTAGATATCAGCCTCAAGTGGGATAAAAAGCAGCCAAAAAAAAAAATGGAAAAGCGACAATTGCAGGATTCGAACCTACGCGGGCAGAGCCCATCGGGAATAGCTTACCACCTGAGTAGAAACCTGCACCCGACTCCTTAAAACCACTCGGACAAATTGCCGAATGTACCAATCCGGAAGGTTCACAGCTGCTTGCAACCAGATTCTGCAATAATACAACTTTCTGGCCCTTTGGTGGGTCCTCGAGACTTGATTTCAATGGGATACATCATTTCTACAATCTTGGGATTTTGTTTTATTTTCGTCCAAATTTTTAGGCAAATTCGTACAAGATTTGGTATAAACTCAACAAGTACAGGACTTTGGCTTCTTTCTATCAATCTCAAGCGATGGACTCATGATAGTATCAATCCTGGGGTCCTATGTACTCTCTATTTTTAGGGTTGCCTCAGTTTTTTGCACCCAGTTACCTTACAATGAAAAAGGAGCGATTCTGACTTTATTTTGCCAGCGTTTCCCGAGATGGAGAAAACCAACTTCTCTAAAGCGCTACTGAGGTAACACAAGAATCGGCGGTTCAACAAAGATCTTTTTTTGCCTTCTTGTATTCACTGTTGTAGCCCAGCAGGCAAACAGTGCTGGTATACTTGAGGAAAATGCAAAATTGGATCCACTTGCGTCGACAGAAAAAAAAAAAAAACTAAACTCAGCCAAACCAGCAAGTTTAAACACAGGATATACAATCTAGTTCTTACTAGCACAACCACCACTTCCAAAACACTTATTTACATAGAGCCGAATCAATCATGGTATGTCTTGTAGTCGAATTGGTGAACCCTCTACTACAACTGCCACCATCTCCCTTACAACGTCATTTCTAAAATTCACATGCTAGCATAGGATACTAACCTTCATTATCTAGTCAAGATCAGGGTATGTCCAATGACTCCACTCGCTTCAAAAAAAAAAAATGCCACAAGCATACTAACATGTCCCATCCAGTGTCCAAGTTGCAGATGAATCGTTAAAAGCATTCAATGAATTGAAGTTGGGCAAAAAGTACAAGTTCATCATCTACACTTTAAACGACGCCAAAACCGAGATTGTGGTTGACGAGACGTCCACAGATCCAGAGTACGACTCGTTCTTGGAAAAGTTGCCTGAAAACGAATGCAAATACGCTGTTTACGATTTTGAGTACGAGATTGGCGGCGGCGAAGGAAAGAGATCCAAGATTGTGTTTTTCACTTGGTCGCCAGATACCGCACCAGTGAGAGCCAAGATGGTTTACGCATCGTCAAAGGACTCCTTGAGAAGAGCCTTGAACGGTGTTGCTGCCGATGTCCAGGGTACTGATTTCTCAGAAGTTGCATACGAATCGGTCTTGGAAAGAGTCAGTAGAGGTGCTGGGTCCCATTAAATGGAGATATTTAAAGGTATTATTACAGGATTTGATATTCTTTTTCTTTTGTTACGAAACAGCTCTTCTTGGTTGGAATTGATTTCAAGTGTACCTAAAGTCGCCAAACCTGCCAAAAGCCCTGTCTTTGCGGGAAAATTCCGTTAACCTCTGGCGGCCACGCACTCCTGAAATAATATCAGTTGCGGGTCAAGCAGAAAAGTCTGGGTCACAGCTTTCCCAGGTTAATATCTCTAGTCTACCTCCTCCACGCCGAGGGAATAAACAAATTAGAATGTCGACCAAACTACCGCGGGCGACGTTGGCGCAGAAATTACACGTGCTCGACTACTTTCATCAATCCGATAGTCCCCAGTTGAAAACCGTCGACAAGTTTAAAGAGCAACTCTCAATTTCAACGTCGTCGTTAAGTGAATGGTTGAAAAACGAGCCAGAGTTGCGTAGGCGGTACAGCGAAGCCAAGTTCAAATCGTCCAAGAACGCCAAGCGCAATGCAACGTTCAAATACGAGGACATCAACAAGGCCATGGACAAGTTTGTCCAGGAACGACTAGCAAGGAACGGTCCAATTAGTGAGCCCGTGCTTCGCGAACAATGGGCGCGGTATGCGCAACAGTACGGAGTAGACGACCCCAAGCGGTTGCACAGCTTTAGTCACGGCTGGTTAAGTCAGTTTCGAAAGAGACACGGGATAAAGACAAACAAAGTCAACAAGGAAAGGGGGAGGGTCTCCAAGTATACACAGGGGCAAGGAACTAGCGTAAGCCAAAAGTCACAAGAGCCGGGATCCGGCCACGACGGATTATCACCCCCCGCTTCAATATCGATACATCAGGGGGCCGACTGTCCGATTGATGTTTCTTATACGAGTACCCAGTCTATGACTCCCAGTGAGTTCAACCATGCGGCAATGTTTCGAGTCGAAACTGAAACTACTGAGACTGCAGAAACTCGACAGGCAAGACCGCCCAGTGTGGATGCAGATCAGGATATGGATGCAGATTTCATGTGCAATCATGAGGAAACGCACCATCATCAGAGATCAAATCACAAGTCAAACTTGCACGGGTCGGGAGCCCACTCGCAACTTGCAAACGCATCTCACCCAGCACATCCTGCTCAACTTGATCTATCTAGAAACGGGTTCGGTGTGGAGCTCCAATTCGAAAAGACTGAGAGGTCAGGGAGGGGCCATCAGCAGGGACAAGATCTCCACACGTCAACTCTCCGCTCCTCGCAGGCCATGGCACATAACAATGTCTCAGTACCGCAACGCGTTTCCTCTCACCAGATGAATCAGTTGACACCTAAATCAGCAAACGTGAGCAACCGCGTGCCGAGAAGCAACGGCCCGCCAACAATCGTAGATGTCGAAAGGTTCATATTTGTTACGGGCGACAAGTTCTTCCACAACCATCAGCAAAGCTATCCCAACACGTTTAAATTGTTTCAAAAATTCAAGGAGTCGTACTTTGATGAAAAGTACCTTGCTGAAAGTGCAAGTGTGGACCAAATTCAGAGCAGCCACAGCGATCCAACTTTATCTGAGTAGGAAGTTATCATCTAAGAGGTCAACAACTGCTAGTGGTTTCGTCTACATGTGTGATTTGAAAAAGTGACATGCATTATATCGAATTGGTGAAATCAATCTCATCATGAGCAAGCTCGACATTCAATCCAGGCTTAACGTTAATCGGCTGCTGGCTTTCCAGCCCCTTGACGGGATCCAATTTGCATTTGCAGGTGCTGCACAGCCTGGTGCATTTTGATATTTTAAAATCAACAAGATCAATCTCTTGCAGCTTTTGCGTGGCGGTGTTCATCTCGGACACGAGTCTTGTCGGTGGAAGGATAGGTTTCTCTGGAGTTGCGTTTGACTCCACTTGTGCGCTTGTGCCAGCAGCTTGCAGGTTAAGCAGGGTGGATTTGTTGATCTTGGTGTTTATAGCAGCATTAGCTTCGTCGTGTTTGGCATATAAATAGTTCCGAAGTGCCATCTTGCTGTAGTTATATAATTTTTGACGATACTGTGATTGGCCTTGAGGTGCTGCAACAATTGGCAAGCGCATAACTCCGATGTATGGAGTTGGGCAGATTGGCCTATCAGTAAAGACCAGTATATCCAGTGCGTTCTACTTTTCTATTCCAGCACACCACAATTCGAAATATACAATACTTCTGATGTTCTTCTTTATGGTATATATGTCCCCATCAGCTATCATCGCTGAGAAGTGCATTGCTATCGTCTTTTACTCCACCTCTTGGTGGCTGTTTTATAATTTTGCAGCATACTGTCCGTTTTCC
This sequence comes from Lodderomyces beijingensis, assembly GCF_963989305.1. Lineage (NCBI taxonomy): Eukaryota > Fungi > Ascomycota > Pichiomycetes > Serinales > Debaryomycetaceae > Lodderomyces > Lodderomyces beijingensis. The sequence goes on along the minus strand of NC_089974.1, from coordinate 1,919,343 downwards.
TCTTGGTTTTTCCTGTGCTGCATACACGCAAAACAAGAGTGGCCTGATTTCTGCACCTTTCATCATACCACCATGCCCCTTACCGATTGCATCGAAAGGAGGTTTCTGCATTTGCTCCATCTGACAAAAGCCGTTTCCTGGATAGGCATTTCGTCTTTAACGAGATATTTTACAGCAGGTTTGAAAACACTGACCCGTCTGATATCATTTCCCACCACTTTAGTTAAACGCATTACATAATACAAAAGACGAAACTACCAAAACAACGGCCACCCACCCTTAACTTCACCCCCCACCTATTTTGCCGCTGGGTTGTGCGATTGAGGCGTTAACTTGAGCCCAATGATGACAATCCCAAGCGCAATGGTGAGAAACTTGAACTTTAAATTGTCATCCACGAGCGCGTCCCTGTTCTTTGATTTCCTCTTGGATTTCGCTTCCTTGGCTCCCCCCATCACTAGATGCTTGATCTGGTTCAACATCCCAACTTCCCCTTCGGAAGACGCAGAAGAAGACGATGCATATTCGCTCAGCTGCTGCTCTTCAGCTTCGTCGTCCGCCGCGTTCAACTGCCAGGTCATGTTCTCATACTCTGCTGCGTCGCTCTCGTTCTCACTTAGCGGATACAACTCGGACCGCTCAAACACTTCAGAGGCAAATTTCTTGACGATCCGGTCGTTGACAAAATTACTTTGCGCGTGCTGACGCGGGCTGTCTTGGTCTTCATCTAGTTCGAATATGTCAAAGTTGCCAATGTATTGCTCGTCTGGGTTGGGCACGTGACTGGCATCGCAAATCAACCCCACGGGACTCATCGAAAATGGCGTATTTGCGTCTCTGGCATTGTGCAAGACAGTGTTGATGGAAACGGACCTTAGCACGCGTTTCTTGTTGATCAACAAGTCGCGCGAGTCTTTGATCAACTTGGCATCGGAGTATTCGTAGCCATTCTGCCGTAATGAGGTCAACGACTGTTTCTTGGCCAACCGCTTGATGTTCTTTTTTTGCTTTTGTAGCTCAAAGCCAATGTAGGAGAGCAACTTTTCATTATGTAGCTTGAGTGATTGTAGTTCGAATTTGAGTTTTGTAATCTCCTGTCTTGTGCGGCTGTCCGAGTTTAAACAGCTGGATCTCTTGGAAGACAGTTCAGAGTCGTCGAATGAAAAGCGGTTGTTGCCCTCGGTGTCAGTTTCGGGTCTCATGTATCCATTCAATGCAAACAAGGTCCCCTCTCGGTGGCGCGACTTGCTGGAGTCAACGTCAACAGACTCCTCAATCACATCGAATATCAGCAGGTGCCGTTTCGAGCTTTGGCCCTGAGGCATGGATGATACCCTCGTTCCATTTTGCTCTTCAAACTCGACTTTGACGGGTATTATATCGTGACTGTTATATCGCACGTGGTTTGGCTTTGTTGATGAGTACCGTTTGACAGTTGCATCGGCCATTTGCTCAAACACACCGGCATCTTCAATCGAGTTGCTTGGTGCTAGTTTGAACGGAGATAGCACAAAATCCGTCGGCTCGGGCACTTTTGGTTTTGATTTCAAACACGTGGGCAAGGACCTGCGTTTGCGGTTTTTCGACTCTGGGTCTGGAGATGGAGGAAGAATGGCGGTTTCCGCGGGCGGGAACTGAAAGCCATGAGCCACCTTGATTGAGCCCGTGGAGGTGTCCTTGAGACAGGAAGAGTCGTGGTGGGGATCCTCCTGCATGCTATGATTAAGAAGATCCAACTCGCCCTCGCTGCTGTCAATGTGTTTTTCTGAAAAATTGAGCAATGAGTAATTGGAGTGATGACTGAGAGCGTCAATATCTCTGTCCAATGCTGCAACTGTTTTTTCACTACTTGGTCTCACTTGGCTAGCCAAGCGTTCACACTGGCGGTTTAAAAACTCAATTTGGTCCATTAGAGCAAGCTTTGAGTTTTTCTCCACTTCAAACTGGTTTTGCAACACCTTGTAGTCTCGCACAAGCTTGTCGTATTTCTCCTCCAAAAGGTCCCTACTGTGGTCACCAGTGTTGACCTGTGGTAGTGTGTTGCCAACTGCTTCACTTTGATGTTGTAGTTGGTTGATTTTCTTTTGCAAACAATCAACAGTTTTCTGGTAAAACTCTTCTTGCTGGTTAATGAGATCTTTGAGACACTCTTTTTCCACTTCCATCTCCCCCATGGCCCTTGCAACGGTTTGGATCTCCCTTTGAGCTGCTTCCAAGTCAGCTTTCCTGTGCTCGAGCTCGTGAACAAGTAGCTGGTTCTCTGCTCCAATTCCCTCCACTTTCAACAACATGTCTGCATATCGTCGCTCCAATGCGTCATATTCTTGTTTACGGGTGTCTAAATGAAAGTTGTCACTTGGCATCACTTTGGTTGTTGGTGTCTGCAGTTTAGCCGGTTTATCCGGAACAACACTCGTGTTTGCCTTTGACTTGTTAAATGCCAACGGCAATGCTGTCGTTACTGGTTTCCTTAGTAGATGTTCTGTTTGAGTGATTACTGTAATCTCATCACTATCTCGATGGTTTGCAGACTGTCCCATGCTACTGAAACCAGGAGAAAATACGCAGTTCTTGATTTCGATGCAACGCACAGACAAAGGCTTGATTTTGATTTGGTCTGGTTCTCTCGCTACTGCCTCTTAGACCATGCACGCCGTGGCAATATCTTCAGGTTCTACTGTCAGTTGTAGTGCCGCCAAGGGTATTTGAAAACAAACAGCCAGTGAAAATAAATTTCTACCCCCTTGAATAAACCAAGTTGGCTCTGAAAGAGAAAGTATAGACCCAAGATCGTGGATAACCTCTCCCTCTTCTAAATAAACGCTGTTCCACCTTTGGCCAGGAATTTTTTTCTTTTTTGGTTTTTTAACGGTGGTTGTTGTAGAGGGTTTTTCTGTGAGAATGTGTACAGTTCATCTGTTTTGGTTTTATCCACATACAACTCGGGACACTGGAATTATACACAAGCAAAGAACAATAAACCTTACATCTACCAGCATGCCTCGAAAACAGGCACCTGCTATGCCTAGTAAGGCACACCCTTGCTTTGTTTGTTTTTACAACTGCACTGAAGTCACCCGTGTAACGTATGCTAGTGTGGAGATGGCAAGCAAAGGAGGAAGTAAGTGTCGCGTTTGGTAATTTCACGACAAGCAAAATGTCGATTGCCTAGACAACTCAATGCTTCTATTGTAAGGAGTAGCTATACAAACGCAAGTCATGGAACTGTCATCATTTTTCCATATTCAAGCCAACCGTCACCCACTCTGTACAAAACTCGCTCCCTCACCTAAGGGCCTGTTCCAAAGATGTCCCCGGATTCAAACTCTTGGTCAAGTCGTGTTTCTTCATACTGGCCCTTAGGATTCTCGGGTCTTTTCGCAATGTTCTCAACAATTGCGCTTGCACATTACTCGAGGAATCAAACCCGATGATGAAGTTGTATCCTTGAAAGTGCCGTTCTTGTTCTCTGGAGACTATCTTGGGTAGTGGTCTTGCGCCTAAGCTCGTTATGTCCCTGATGACGCCTCTGTTGTTCAAGATCAACTTACCAACTGTCGAGGCAATCTTGGTGGCTTCCTTTGTAACATGCAACGGATCCGTGATACGGGCTATAGCAAATAGTTCGTAGTACATTGTCTTTGGCGCTGTCAGCTGGGTTCTAGCCTGGTTGACTATCGGCGAGGTTTGAAAATTTTCCCTTCACCATTTACAACTGCGATGGCGCTACCAAATGAAACACCATCCAGATATACGGACTCTTGACTTTACAGTTCCTCAATCCCATACAATCCTCAATCCCATACACTCCTAATAGTGCTGGTCTGGGGGCAAAACAATGAAGTGAATGTCCACATGCATCTAGAACTCCCCAGCATCAGCAAGCCCAAACTCATCTATGTGGAGACCGCACTGTCCCGCCGCGTTCACACCCGATTGCTGCAAAATATTATCAGTGACAAAGTCGAAGTCACGTGCAATGATAAATTGCAGCCAGCTTGACAAGGTATCTCGGCACTCTTAGCACTTCAAAATCTAGCAACGACTGAGCTCAAAATTTTTCCACCAGCAACGTATACTTTTACTCCAGCATCGCTATCATGGCTTCCAACATAACATGGCATCCTAACTTGACGCACAGTGAGAGAAGTGCGTTGAGGAAACAGCAAGGTGTAACCGTATGGTTGACTGGTTTGTCAGCGAGTGGTAAATCCACCATAGCATGCGCTTTGGAACAGTCGATTTTAGCAAGAGGGTTGAACGCGTACAGGCTCGACGGTGACAATGTTCGATTCGGATTGAACAAGGATTTGGGGTTCAGCGAGGCCGATAGGAATGAAAACATCAGAAGAATAAGCGAAGTTGCGAAATTATTCAACGACTCGTGCTGCGTTACCGTGACGTCATTCATTAGCCCCTACAGAGCAGATAGACGGTTAGCTAGGCAGTTGCACGAAAAGGACAACTTGCCCTTTGTTGAGGTGTATGTCGATGTGCCAATTGAAGTTGCTGAGCAAAGAGACCCCAAGGGGTTGTACAAAAAGGCCAGGGAGGGGATCATTAAGGAGTTCACTGGTATAAGTGCGCCTTATGAAGCGCCAGAGCACGCAGAGATTCATGTGGAAAACCACTCAGGTTTGACCGTGGAGCAAGCTGCCGAGCAGATAATAGAGTACCTCATAAACAAGAAATACATTGAGTAGATATTTAAAAGGGTTGGCATTATGTAGTCACTTTACTTCTTTAAACTGTCCAATCTAGCTTGCAAGTCGTCCTCCACGGTCTCGGCACCGCCGTGGGCACCCACGCTCTCAGCTACTTTACCCACAGCTTCTCCATGTGAGGGCGCACCCGTGGGCGTGTCCTTTAGATTCAAGTTCAGGTTCAAGTCAACCCCAATCTCGTCAAGCACCTTGCCCAAGATCTCGTCAATCTGCTCTTCCTCGCCCAACTCGTCCTCGTCCATCGCCATGGCGTCGTCAATGGCGTCATCCATAAACTCCTGTTTCTGGTCCATCATGTCGTTCTCCTTGGCAAACTCCTGCGCGATTCTCGATAGCTGAGGCAAGTTCATTGACCTGTTCATACCACTCAACACGCGTGTAGCGTCCCTCATTGACATGGCCATCTGCTGGTTGGACCGTACACTTTGCACACGCAACGATATCGCCTGTAGTTGCGCCTTCATGGAGTTGAACTTTTGAATGTACGACTTGGTTCTAATCAAATCCTTTGCTTGGATCTTGGCACTGGAAATCTGCCCCTGTTTCGCCGACTTTTTAATCTCACTGATGAGCTTCTTTTCTTGCTGCTGCAACTTGGTCACTTCCCGACTGAGTTCCCTCTGCGTCTTTTCCAATGCTCTTTGATTCTTTCGAAGCCGTTCCTGCGGAGTGAGCTTCTTCCCGAAGGCCCATTCAAAGATCTGCGACATGATGTATTAGAAGTAACTTGTTCCTGGGGTGTGGTGTTGGATGTGTGGGTTTACGCCTTATCTCGGCAAACTGCTACATTTTTTCTGCGAAATTTCAAAAAAAAAAAGACCTATACTTTATACCCACCAAGAGCCAGCAGCACAGCACGGTGGGCCATGCCATAGCCGGCCTGGTATCCATTCCCACCAGCACCATAGTTGTGCACAATAATCTTGCCGTCGTCGCATTTCTCCTTGCAAACCCTAGCTCTTACTGAACGCATACGTACCCTCACCTTGAAAAAAAAAAAGGAGAGGATAAGGTCTACTTTTCAGTCTTTTACAATCTTGTCGACTGCAAAAAGTATCATCGTGATAGGCGCGCGCAATTTTCATTATTCCGAGTCAGAGAAGACATTAGCGAGCACCATACATGTACTAACCCAGCATGGCTTCCTATGCTTTGTTTATTCACCGTCATGCTCATTAAGTATCGCACGCAACGTCTCAAACACAGCAGCAGAATTATCTTGCGAAACGTCTTCTATTCCGTAATTGTAAATCGACCCTAGCCCGTACAATGCAATCGATGTGCACACCGCCATGGCGAGATATCCCTTCCCGGTGAACCCGTTTGGTAACGGTGGTTGTTGCAAGTTCTGACCTCTTAAATCAAGGAAGCTCATGTGTCCGGCAGCGTTACCCTGTGTCGGTACCTGAACTTCCTTGCACGCCTTTGCGTGGTTATCGCTTATGTTTCCCTGAAGTTTCTGTATCTCATGCGGATCCTCAACCAAGACCAAAGCCAAGCCTTGCTCCAAATGCCAGTCCACGTGACAGTGGAAGAACCACACCCCAGGGTTCTCCGCCACAAATCGAAGCACGAAGTATCCATTGGGACGCACTTCAATTGTATCCCTAATGACTGGAACTTTGGGAAACTGCAACAGGCCCCTATGGTCTGGAACGTAAACCACTGGTTCTTCAGGGTCATTTTCACTACGCGCAATAACCTGAAAGTTGTGTCCGTGCAAGTGAAACGGGTGCTTGCCGTCGTCCTGGTTGTTCAACACTAGTTCAATCACCTCGCCTCCGTGCAAGACATACGCGTTGGTGTTTGTCCCGTATATTTCTTGGTTTGCAGCTAGCTCGCCACTTGACAAGACGGTGTACAAAGTGGGCACCTTTGGTGGAGTATACGACTTGCCGTTGAACAAGGCATAAGTGACACCGTCGCCCAAGACCTCCATTGAAAAGTTGACCTGGATGGTCATGTCCGGCTCGGGCAAGAGCCTCTCGCCACTGAGAGGCACAAGTTCGAAATCATTAAACCCTTTTAGTTGGCCAACAGTCTCCTCGAAATCGTGGTACGGATAGTGTCCCGGGTTGTCGACTTTGTCATTGTACACAACATAGTTTGTCGACACCAACTGCAAGTCCTCGGGCACCTCATCCAACATGGTCATATCCAACACGTTGGCAAACCGGTAGTTCCTGTTTGCACCCGGCTTGGTCTTTACAAGAACAGCATACCGTTGGCCAACAGTGATGTATAGCGAGTCCACCGTGTATGGTTGCACGGGCACCCCATCAACCTCCACAATGACCAAATCGTGGTCTTCAATGAACAAATACTGCGACACAAACAAGCCCATGTTGACCACACGAAGCAAGTACGTCCTGTCCGGAACCACGTTCCAAGTGGCATTCTTTGTCTCATTGAACAAGCTATTCTGCGGAATGGGCTCGGCACCCGTGGGGTTGAACCGCGACATGAACAGCTTCATTATCACGGGTGTCTCCAAATGGTAATGCTCCGACACGGATAACGCCACTTCCTCGTCATAGACATACGGCACACTCTCCTCATCGTCTTTTTCGATGACAAACATCCCTCTCAAGCCGTCGCCGTACTGGCTGCCGCTATGGGAATGGTACCAGTATGTGCCGGTTTGGTTGCCAATTGTGAAGTCATATGTAAAGTTAACCAGAGGCCCAATGGGACACTGCGTCACCATTTCAGGTCCATCCTGCCCATTCTGACCTTTCATGAAAAGTCCGTGGAAATGCAAGGACGAATTGCGGTCAGGTAGTCCATTGTGAAAGTTTATAACCACCCGGTCATTCCTCTTGACTCTGACTATCGGATTAGGCCACTCGCCGTTGATTCCAATCATTCGTCTTGGAAAGACCCCATCGGGGTTAGCGTCGACATAGCCTATATTCCAGTTGAAACGGTGAGTCTTTGCTAATAACGGCGTGAGACAGGCGGACAAGAGGACCAATAGCACCAGCGTGGGACAGTACATTCTTGAAACCTAGCGTGGTGGCTGTCTTTGCAAATGGTTAGAATGAATCTGTTGCGAGTAGTATGTCCAAACCGGAACCCTTTTCCTGACATCGGCTCCACCAGAGCAAAAAAAAAGGAATCACCTAACAAGTTGATTTTGTGTCACTTGTCAAATTTTGCAATCACCACACCCAAGCAGCCACTTTTCCAAAAGGGGTCCCCCCCCCCACCCCCCGGTTTACTCCCAGTTTCTGGAAAACACCCTACCAGGACACGGGCAACTATCAGCAATAGAGTTTCTGGGAAACGCAAACCCGGCCCCTTTCCAATCGTGTAGACTCAGATCCACATACGCGCGCATGTGGTCCCTGATATACTGCAGCGTAGGATAGTCCTCCGGATCACAAGTCAAGCTCACCTGGTCTCGCGGCTGGTACACTCGCACATAATCCACCAAGAACTTTGCCGGCAAGTCCAACCTGCGGAGACTCAACGCGGGGTTCCACACCCTCGACAAGCCCATGTTGAAGATAAGCGACATGGGCTCGCGCGAGATTTGCCTGTGGCCAATCCACTGGTTTCCATGTAACGCTTCGCCCTTTAATGTAAACGTCTCCACGTCGTTGATAGCGAACCGCACATACCCTCCGCCTTTGGTGTCGTACTCCATGGCGAACCGGATAAACCCGTCAATCTCAACCGGGGTCTCGAGCGAGATCGACTCCTGGTACACCGTGCCAACGTCTTGTCTAACCATTGTGTTGTTGACATTGGCAATGTCCACGAACCGGTAATCCGGTCTCCACCACTCGTCAAAGGGCGCAACTTGCACAGTCTGGACCCCCCAGTACTTGTTGCCATGGTACAACCCCTCCACAATGTCAATCTCGGGCGCACCGCGACCCACACCCAAGCTAGGGTGGTCTTCTCCGAAACACGTGCATGAACTCAACCTTTGTCCCGGCAAATAGGACATCCCCAGATTGGCGGTGCTTTGGTTCGGCAAGATCCCCACGTCGCACTCGTCATACGTATAGGGCCACACGCCGTCGGATGACGCGAGGTAGCCTGGCCGCGCCAAGTTGCCCAACGACCACACCGCGGGCCATAGCCCGTTCTCCACCAGGCGCGGCATCTGCACCAGGATCTCCACCCGCGCCTGCTTGTTGAAACACAACTTGTTCCACGACTGAACCATACCGGAAACGTACAGCTGCTGCCCCACCTTGTGTTTGTCAAACGTGATTTCCAAACAGCCGTCTCTGGTGGTGACCATCAGCGGCAGGTAATACTCCAAGTCCTGCGTGGCTTGGTAGTACAAGTCCACCGCCGTGAAGAATTGGTCTTCGTACTCGGCAAAAGTGCGGTTCTCGACGTTGAATTCGTCGGAAAACACCAACGTCCAGCTTGATTTTGCAGGCAGCACAGGGCTATCGGGATCGACTAGATTGGTACGAATGGCCTTGAGCTGAGTATATGTTCTGTTGGTCAATTTTTCCAACCGGTGTCCGTTGCGCATGGGGTTGTTGAGCATGATGCTTGCCGTTATAGCATACGCGCACGCGGCAGCGAAAACCGTAGTCACCACCAACACGGCCACAAGAAACCGCCAGTTCAGTTTGCAAAATGGCAATCTCCAGTAGCGGGAACGCATTGGCGGTGCCAGTGACGCATGAGCCACCACTTCTCGAACCACTTGCACGTCTTCAGACTTCGTCTGCAACAAGGCTTCATCGAGGTAGTAGCCTGGCTCTTCAAGGTAATCAAACTTGCCGTTACCAAACGGCTGGAAAAAGCGCGGATCCAACGTCGTTGGCGGGGTATACGTCTGCTCGGTGGCAGTCTGAGCCGTAGACACAAGCGAAGTGGATGTGCTATCGGGGCTCTCGCGGAGCTGTTTTGGCGAATCCCGGTTGACCATTGAAGAACCCACTGACTTGTTTCACGAATGAAGAAAAAAAAAAAAAAGGCAATGCAAGATCTGTGCTTTTGCTTTGCCTTTCGGTTCGTTCTTGAGTAGAGTATTTGTAGTTATTATTGCCTGGTGTGTTTATCCAAGAGTTTAGGATTGAACCTGGAATCCATATTTTGCAGCCAGGGGCCCCATTTCGGAAGTGTGCGCGGCGCGCTCTCAACACGGAAAAGATCCAAAAGTGGAAACTCGTATACAAATCCGAATGAAAGCAACTGTAAGCAAGACACGAGAGTACACTACGAATCATCTCTCTATAAGATAACTTTGCCTATCAATTGAAAAAGCCCTGAAGTAAAGTACAAAACTGTATGTATATAATCTGGTATCCCTGTTTCATGATCGACTCAACCGACAAGACCTCGTTGCAGAGGTCGTGAGTGATTTGTCTCTCGACGTATGTTTTTTTTCTTTTCTCTTTTTTATGCCATTGGTGCCTCGCCTTCAGGTCCAATGTATTTGGGATCTCTCCATGGACCCACATCGCCCAACAACAACTCATCGTCGGTGGCAGGATCCATGCCGCCGTACTTTTGGGGCAAGTTCTGCGGAGGAATCTGTCTCAACAACTGCTTGGTATAGGAGTAGCCGTAAATGTGGATCTTTGACACGGTGACTGGGTCCAAGAACGGCTTGAATAGTTTGAATGCAGTGGAAAAGCCAAAGGGGGCATTGATTAAATAAAACTTACCCATCCTCTCCGGGTAGTAGTCCTGGCCGATTTTCGAGGCCTCCCTTACGTAGCCAATGACGTTGTATGCGGTGGATATCGATATCCCTTTCAAGTCCAATATCGTGCACGAGGTCTCCACCAAGTGTCCGGCTTCTCTGGAACACGCGGGCAAACGGTACTTGACCATGGCCTCGTACTCCCAAACCAAGTTCTTGAGCATTCTTTCCTGGGTGGTGATCTTGAGCATCTTGTTCAAGTCGACTTTGCCCAACTCTTCATAGTAAACAGGGCGGCCGTCCTTGTCTGTCTTGTGGTAGTAAGTGGGGTACATCTTGGCAACAATGGGTTTCTCTTCGTACTTGAAGTCCTTCATGATGGTGTTGGTGCCAAACTCGTCTCTCCACTTTTCACACTCGATAAACATCTCCTTCGCCAAGGCCAAGTCGAACTTCCTAGCTCTGAGAAAGCGCAATAAACTGGCGTCGTCTAATCTCTGCGCGTACCCCAACTCGACCAAGTCCTTGCGCATTTGAATCACCGCCTCGACTTGCTCCTCTGTTAAGTTGGAAGTGAAGCCGGTCAACTCACTAGGTGCGGTGATTTGCGGGTACGACTCCAACAAGACATCTTCTGAAACCTGGCTCATGTTATCCGCTGTCATCTTTAAAACAAGCTAGTGTGACTCAAAGTGGGTTGCTGTTGATGGTGGGGTTTGAAATTTGAAAACAAATCAGTAACAAAGAAAAAAAAAAAAAGTAGACCAAAGTGCCTAAAATGGTAGGGTATCCCGTGACTGTATGTCCGATGAAGATCTCTCCCGTGTGGCTCTGGAGATCTTGAACACAGATGAGATGCAAAGAATGCGGTGGTGCCGTGGGATGTGTGTCTCTATCTATAGCAGTGGTGGGAATAAAAGAGAGTGTTGAGAATACAGAGATGTTTTATATGAAAACTACAACAACAACAAAAAAGAAAGAAACATTTTTTTTTTTCCCTGCGCCAGCGGATTGTTGAAAACACCAGCGAGTTGGAGCCGATGGGGGAGCCCAGCCTAGAAGAGGCAAACCGAGCGTCCATCTCGTAAAAACGAAACACCACATAGGGAGTCACTCGAATCCAAATGCTACACCCTGGCCAGACTTGATGCCTTGGGTCTCTCATCGTTGGCAACCATGTTGTTATAGACCGCCACTACGCGCCCAGCCCGCCCACACACCAAGCGAAACTCAACAAAAATAGATTTTTCTGTAGGTCACGTGATGGTCGTTGTTTCGCATTGCTGACGTGGGTAGCAATCGTATGGAGGCTTCGGATGCATTATCAAACACACACGTGTCTCTTGCAAAAGCTGCTTGCACCGCCACCCACGCCATCTCGTGCTTGAAACTGGGTGATAAGAGCGTTTGGAAAAGCGTGGGTTGGGGCTGGACTACATTGCCATGATCTCTACACGGTCCATGGTTCCGCTCGCTTGGTCTGAGGATAGGGTTTCTTCCAAACAACATCTCCGGCCCCTATTTGGCTAAGCAAGGTAGCGTGGTCCCCGAGTGATCCTGAAGATATCTGTATTGCTGTGCTGCTCTATTGTTCCTGCTCTTTGACAATCTGTCAGTAGCATGTATTTAGTGCAACCCGGTTACGTCAAACACCTCCCATCGGCTTTAACCACTTGTCGAAACTTCCTTTGTCGGTTAATTAGCCGCAGCCAAAAGCGACAAAAGACGACAACGTGGTTAGTTTCTGCAAAACGGTGCGAAAAGTACACTACTGAGCTGAGCAGTTACTACTCCGCTACCAACTGCTTCGGTTCATCAGTCCCGTGATCATAAAACATATTATTACAAAATAACACTACAACTCTAACAGCCCCTCGTTATCAGTCAACTTGCGCTGCTTGATTTGCGTGAAAGCCATTTGCGAAGTGAACTCTTGACTCTGCCTCCGTTTTGTCCACTCATGATACTGCCGCTGCTCCCTCCTCTTACGCTTCCCATATCGTCGCTTTGCAGTGCAGCCCCATTTCGGTCTATTGTTAATGTAGATATCGACGATGTTGATCTATGCTGAGGATGGACATCGCCGTAAAACTTCAACTTCAACGACGCCAACGCGTTGTCGTCGACTATAGATTTGTAACTGGAGCCAAGATTACCAACACCAGCGCCAATGCTGCTGCCACCGCCAACACCTCCTCCACTTCCACCACCATTGCTAACCCCGACGATCCCCCCACTAGCACAATGTAAGTTTAGATCCGAGGAGATGATCATGTTTCGTGACACGTCCAACCAGGCCCTGCTCAATACGTCGTTAGTGAACCCACGCCACAATACATAGTCGTTTTCCTTCACAGATAGATAGTTTGATGGGTACTCACACCCCTCGAGGTAACTCTCCAACTTATGGATCTTGTTCATAATCCTTGTGCTTTGGATCTGGATATCCTTTAGCGAAACCTTTGAGTTGATAAACGAAAAAATCTCCTCGTTGCCGTTGTATAGCGATTTGCTAAACCCTTCAGTCTCGTTCCCACCATGTAGATTCAAAAACTCCAGCTTTTCAAACTCGAGCGAGCCGATTTGGTAAAGCTTCTCCTGCACGGCGTCATCGCTGAGATCTCCATCCATGTTTATCCCTTCAAGGTTTATCGAGTGGTCACTGTCGCTAGCGTTATCGCGAATCAAGGGCAGCGGCTGCGCCGAGCCGGGCTTAGAGGCTGCACCCACGTTTCGTTGTGGACTTGCCATTGGCGAGCTCGGTTGACTATTCATCTTGTGCGCTGCAATGGTGTTGAAGTCCAACATGTGCACCAACTCTGTCATTCGCAAATACTTGTCAATGAGGTACGGCGTCGTGGGCAACTCGTGCGATGTCTCATCCAACCCCAAGTCGAACCTCTTGACCTCATGACTGAGATCAAGAATCTTTTCATTGAAATCGTTTTTGCGTCCCGTTATCCTATCAAAGTACTCGTAGACTTCAGACTGGTGCTCTCTTAAAAATGCATTCATCTTGACGAGATGCGGTTCCTTATGCGGACTAAACTCCTGTCTGTTGGCCAAGTTCAACAACACTTTAGCAATCAATGTCAAGGTGCGTTGGGTGACCCCCGTCTGGTGGTTCTTGGTTAAATAGAATAGTTTCGGGTTGAGTATTGCCGGGCAGAAGAAACGGAGGAAAATAAACGCGCTAACACAGTTTAAGCTGGTGACATTGTCGTCTGCCGCGCAAAACAACTCCACCTTGGTTCGAAAGTTTTTCAATTGCGTCTTGATCTGCTGGGGGATGTCGTTGGATGTGATGTAGATCTTGTGCCAGAGCTCTTCGGCATAGGCGTACAAGTTTTGGAAGTTATTCTCCACCATCTGCTTGACCCTTTCGTCCCTCTCATTGCTATCTTCTTCCTCCGAATCGTCTTCCTCATCACTGCTACCACCAAGCAGATCAGGCACGTCTCCTTCCGGGTAACCATGTCGCGCCGCTTTCTCTTGCAACCTTACATACCGCGGATCCACTTCACAATTCTTTTTCTCGCGATTGATCTTTGCAAAGAAGTCCCCAAACACTTTTTCCAAATACTCCTGTCCGATTCTGATGTTGTACCTCTCCAACGCCTTGGAGAAAATGGACGACCCTCGGAAAAGCGTGTTGAACACATTGCTCTGGGACGTGTTCTTGGAACCATTGGTGAGTTTATCCCCAAGTGTTGCAAGTGATATCTCCATCAACACCTTAAAAAACTTTTCCTCTTGGTTCAAGCACTGGAAAATGTCGAGCAAAATGACACTGACGCGCTCAAATTCAGATGCGGCAACGTTTTCATTAAAAAAATGAACGAGTTCATCGATTGGTCCGTTCTTGAGCAAAAACTCCAAGCTTTTGAAATGGAGACTGCTTGGGATGTGGAACTCCTTGAGGTGGACTTGGAGCAAGAGTTTGCCAATGGGGATGTTGCATGGGTCGTATATCGTCAATCTGACGATATCGAGACTGCGGTTGCTATTAAAGCTTGTCGAGATTGGAATGGACTTGACTTTGATTCCGGTGGAGGGCGAATTGGTGCTGGTCATGATGGTGGAGCTAGTGCTGATTTGCTTTGTCAAGATATCGGGCGTCACGTAAATAGTGCCAATGATCTTATCCGACGGAGAATGTCCATTGTTTGGGTTGCTGCATGTTTTGATCAAAATGTGGATCATTTGCGTGGATATCGGCAAGTTTGTCAGAAACTCCTCTTTCCAGAACGGGTTGACTGTGTGATTCACAATTGCCGTCCGTGACCAAGGGTAGCCCCACATTCTGATTTCCGCGTAGATCTTGCCCCCCTTTGCCGCATCGACGCTGCTTGTTTCAAACTTGGCTTCAATGATGTCAACGGAAATGTTTTTCGACACTCGAAAGTGATCGCGTGAAAAGTCTGAAACCGTTGGTGTGCGGTGCAAATTTGCGGTGGTGACCGGTTTGGACTCGCTGTTGAATGATCCAATGTACTCTCTCTTGGCAAAATAGTTAAGCCCCACAAACCAATCTTCGAGATCTATATGCAAGGGAAACTCAATGTACACTCTTTGGTTACTGGCAATGCACTTGCCATCGCGCGATAAAAACGGGGTCAACAACAACTGGTCCGCTGTTAGAGTGCTAGTGGTACGGATAGTATTATTTAGCCGGAGTTCTTTCAACTGGCCCAAGAACAACACGTTGGAGCTGTTGAAGATGGAGTTGTGGATCTCGCGGATCTCAGTTGAGTATAACGACTTTACATCGATTGAGTATAGCAAAGTGCCGTCTAGCTCGCTTATAAAGTTCAATATCCCATTTGAGTTCAATGCGCCCATTGTGTAAAACCATCCTTCGTTGATGTAGTAGTTGTTTTCACTTGCGTGGTTCAGTACGGAGTCATCAAAACTGCTATTGAAGTTTGAGTCAATCTTGGGTTGGTAGATTGGCCCTCTCGGCCCCAGGATGATGTTCAAGTTCTTTGACTTGTATGGCAACGGACCGTATAATTTGAACCGGCATACTAGCAATTCATAAGGAGTGGCACTAGATTTGGACGGTGGAACAACCTGCTTGTTTTCGCTATACCATTTCTTGGCCAAGCCCTCCGGCTTCAAGTTCTGCCAGGCAATCAAGGTGCCTATCAAGTTGCCAAAGTTTGTCTTTGACGCGATTTTGACGTACAACTTGTCGTTGGCAAATGTTTTGATGAATACCGTGGGCGGGTCTTCCTCGGGCGTGCTGGTGTCGCCGCCATTCTTTTTGTTTTTGTTCTTTCGAGTCGGTAGGATTGACGACGCAGTGGAAACGGACGAGGTGGAAGTTGACGATGTGTGTAGTTGGTGTAGCAGCTGTGGCTGGGTCTGCTGCAGTTGCTGCAACTGCAAGCTTTGCACATTCGGTATAATTTGTATGGAGCAGGACTGGAGCGCGCGGAGGAGCAAGTAATCGTTGCCGTGCTGGTCAGTGGAGTACAATTGTCCAATCGCGGTGATAAAGATGGACTCAACGTGGATCCAGCTGATGGAGTCTGTTGAAACCAAAAAGCTTGAGCCGTGGAAAGTGCCTTTTGAACGTGATAGGATCCTATGGAAAGCAGTCTGATGTGTCATCTCGACGGGTTTGGAAGGTCTAACAAGCGTGGTTCAGCTACAGCGTCATAAACCCAGCACCGGCGGTTACTATAACGAGGGTAATCTGTGGAGATGAAGAAAAGAGCGAATAGACGTTGGTTCTTTTGGTGTGGAAATAACCAACCTGTTTGGTTCTCAAAATGTTACCACAGCAGACTCTCTTTTTCGCTCGCCAAAGGTCCTCCAGATACACCCACGCGACGCGTGCCACGTCAGAATTAAGTTGTAGACGAAACTGGCACTTGAAACCGTGTTAGCAGGACATAGCTTAGAGACCACCCCTTTAGCAGGTCGGGGTTACCAGGAAGGAGAGGACGCGAAGACGTGTTTACAGATGTTGACCCGGGGGAAATTCTACCTAGGTGTGGGTAGTAGCTGTAAACATTTTTTATGAAGCCAGCGTAAGTAGAAGTCGCGGTTTACACCAATTCTTGCGTTTGACAATCAACTGCAAGAGCCAAACAACTGGGTCTACTCCATGCGAACAAGTTTCCTAGTAGCAATAAGTACTGCTCTTACCCTTCCGCTTCCCCACGCTTGTGAATAAGTGTTGGTGTAGCATCTTGCAAAGCTACATGCGGACTAGACTCCCAGGTGGGTGAAATTCTACTCTTTTTACGATTTGAGTTTGGCGGCTGTCTCTTCAAGCTGATGATTTTGTTTCGTTTTCATACCAGCTGTAGCAGACACACCTATCACCTTCGAGAGTTCACCGATCATCATCCATTTCACATTTCATCACCTCTAGTGTTGCAACTGTTAATATACTTGATTGGTTTTTTGAGTACTCCAAGGTAAAGGCGAGAGTGAGAAAACCACAACCAAAAAGATTTCACGACATTCCATCAACAACCAACCACTCAATCCATTTGGCAGTACAAGGCTGACACAGCATTCATTCCTTCAAACATTCTTCATTCGTTCTGTCTCCCCTTTAGCTTGTTCAACCACAGTTTATTTGCCGACTATAATGGACTCGCGCACGCCTCCTCAGCCATTTCGGTCATTTTCAACAAACTCAAACTTATCAGTGGTTAGCTCGTCCACCTCGTCCACAAGCACCACGGCTAATACAAACGGACCCTTGTTGCAGTCCACGGCCATGAGAACCAACCTGTCGGGTCCGTTAAACATCAACAATTTCAACAAACCTAGCAATTATAAGGACCACTTGTACTACAAATGCGAGGCCTTGAAGCGGAGATTACTGGCAATCAAGGGAATAACGCCGTTTATGAACCTCGCATTCAACAATGCGGAAAAGTTGTGTGATCAGCAGTCGCTAAGCTTGGCCCAGGAAGGCAACGTGGCCAGCTTGGACCGGTTTTCCATGCAGTCATCGAATTCCATGGGCAGTGGCAATTTGCTTCAACAACAGAGCAGGTCTGCTAGTAACGGCACCGGTAATACTCGCAGCTCGAGCCATAGCTATGGTGTTGCAAATATCCATGAAAGCTTGCTAACATTCACCGCGGGTGTGCTACCCGCGAATATCAGTGTTGACCCGGCAACGCAATTGTGGAAGTTGTTCCAACAAGGTGCTCCCTTGTGCCTTATATATAACCATGTCTCGGGTTCCACAGACAACCAGTTGGTTGTCGTTAGCTCGGACGACTTACGAATTTGCAAAAAGTCGGTTTACGATTTCATTGTTGCGGTGAAAACGCTCTTTGCTTTTGAAGAAGACGAGTTGTTCACCATATCAAATGTGTTTTCCGATAGCACCCAGGACTTGCTCAAGATCATTTCGTTTGTCAATAAACTATTGGATAGCGGCCTGCAGCCAACAACACTCGGACAAAAGGAGCAAGACGACATCAAGTTGGATGTGCAGATTGCCGACGAGCGGTCCAAAGTGTTTCGAGAAATCATTGAAACCGAAAGGAAATACGTGCAAGATTTGGAGTTGTTGTTGAGCTACAGAAACCAGTTGTCCGAAGCGGACTTGCTCTCGCTGGAGCAAATTCACACATTGTTCCCCAACTTGAACGATATAATCGACTTCCAAAGAAGATTTCTCAATGGACTCGAATGCAATATAAATGTACCGGTCAAGTACCAAAGAATCGGCTCGGTCTTTATCCACGCAAGTCTTGGTCCATTCAGAGCCTACGTGCCGTGGACAATTGGACAGCTTACGGCAATTGACTTGATCAACAAGGAAAATGCAAATTTAAAGAGATCCTCAAGCTTGATTGACCCTGGGTTTGAACTTCAATCGTACATCTTGAAACCGATACAGAGATTGTGCAAGTATCCATTGCTTTTAAAAGAGTTGATCAAAACAACCACACCCGAACTGTCCAATGGAGAGCCGGCAGACTCCCAGGCTTCTGAATTGCACGTGGCAAGATCGGCAATGAAGGAGGTGGCCAACCAAGTCAACGAAGCACAGCGAAGAGCAGAAAATGTGGAAGTGCTCCGCAAGTTGATGGAAAGAGTCAATAACTGGAAAGGATTCAATCTACGCGACCAAGGCGAGCTCCTCCATCATGGGATAGTCAGAGTCAAAGACGCAGAAAATGAAAAGGAGTACGTGGCCTACCTCTTTGAAAAAATCATCTTCTTTTTCAAGGAAGTGGGCACGGAGAAGGAGAAACCAGACAAAAAGAACAAGTTTGGAAGCAGAAAGAAATCGAGCTCGACAGTGTCACAATCAACGGCAAACTTGCTTGAATCGTTGAACGGGAAAAACGATCGCACACCGTTGGAACTCCGGGGTAGGGTCTACATTTCGGAGATATACAACATCAGCCCGCACTCCAGTAATGGGTACACATTGGTGATTGCATGGTCTGGCAAGA
Organism: Lodderomyces beijingensis; assembly: GCF_963989305.1. NCBI lineage: Eukaryota > Fungi > Ascomycota > Pichiomycetes > Serinales > Debaryomycetaceae > Lodderomyces > Lodderomyces beijingensis. The sequence continues at coordinate 1,900,558 of NC_089974.1, read as the reverse complement.
AGGAAAGCGGTTCGTTTACACTAAAGTACCGGTCAGAAGAGGCACGCGCGCAATGGGAACAATGCCTACGATCGTTGAAAACAAGTGAGATGAACAACCACATTTCACGTAAACTACGTGACTCGCAGCTGTCTGCAAACACCAACGACTCATCCATCTATGAGTACATGGGCGGCGAGTCGCCAAAGGCCTTGACCGGTGACCAGCAGCGCAACTCGTTCAACGAAACTCGACACCACTCTTCGTCTTCAACGCAATCGATGATGATGATGATGCGCAACGGCAACAGATCAAAATCAGGCGAGTTTTCCCGTCTATCTACATCGTCCTCAACATCCTACAACAACAGCTCCAGCACTACACCCGTGTCATTGGCGCCAACGTTGCCGTCGCCGGATGTCAGCATACGCTTAATCTTTAACAACGCCGAGCTTGCAGATTGTTTAATGGTGAGCTCGCAGATCCAATTTGCCGATTTGCACCTGAAGATAGCCCTGAGGATATCGGCGAGTGGGCTCGTGAGAGACCATCTTGTGATCAACAAGCTACGGTATAAAGACGAAGATGGTGATTTCGTGGTGATGGACTCAAACGATGACTGGAACCTTGCTATGGACGAGTTGGACGCTTCTCGTGCACTAACCATTTGGGTGTCCTAGAGTGTATATGGTGGTAGTAAGTAGAACAGACGTCTCCCGCGACCCGCGGCTAGCCGCGGCTAATAATGTCATGATGATAAGCAAATCCTCTACAAGTTCTGACCCCATTTTGGCTATGAGTAATTTGACTCATTTGATTTGACCAGCGCTGCATGCAGTGCTTCAGGAGATGAGATCAAAAAAACGGCTACCAGTCTGGAAAAACTCGAGTTCTATATTGAGCCACCAGATATGCCAGTACAAGGCTGAACCAAAACCCCAAGCATACACCCCACACGCAATGATACCCAGTCTAATACGCCAGACATGCAAACGTCTAAGAGCAACTTCAACGAGAAGACCGTACTCACCGGCGGTCAGGTCCCTCCCCAGGGCATTCACTCGGAATCTAACAACTGAACAGCAGGCAATTCTAAATCAGCCACGAGCCAAGGATCAAGTAGAAGTGTGCATAGTCGGTGGCGGTCCCTCGGGGCTAGCCACAGCAATAAAGCTAAAGCAGCTAGACCATGAACATGGCGCTGGCGAAATGCGAGTCATCGTCTTGGAGAAAGCGGCTGATTTCGGAAGCCACATTGTGAGTGGAGCCGTGATTGAGCCGCAAGCGCTCCGCGAACTATTTCCAACCAAAGACGACGGTGGTGACGATGTTCCATTGCCGGCGGATATGGTGACCAAAGTCACGTCGGACCACATGATGTACTTGACGCGCAACTCGGCGTGGCCCTTGCCTGAACCTCCGCAGTTGGCAAACAAGGACAAAAACTTTATTGTTAGTCTCAACACGGTGGTGAAGTATCTCAGCGAGCAAGCTGAAGAGTTGGGCGTGGAGCTATACCCGGGCATCAGTGTGAGCGACGTCATATACAACGAAGCAAAGGATGTGGTGTTGGGTGTAGCGACGCAGGACATGGGGTTGGACAAGAACGGCGCGCCAAGGGAGACTTTTGAAAAGGGAATGGAGTTCAACGCACGAGTCACCGTGTTTGCGGAAGGGTGCCACGGGTCATTGTCAAAACAAATAATCAACAACTTCCAACTTCGTCACGATTCAGCCCCACAAACATACGGTTTAGGGCTCAAGGAGGTTTGGGAAGTTGACGCGTCCAAATTCCAGCTGGGCTACGTGGGGCACTCGTTGGGGTATCCGTTGACTCGCGACTCGGCCGCGTATGGGGGTGGATTCATCTACCACTTTGGCGACGGTCTTGTAGCTGTGGGGCTCGTCATTGGCCTCGACTACGCAAACCCGTACATCTCCCCCTACCAAGAATTTCAAAAAATGAAAACCCACCCGTTTTATGCAGACACTTTGCGCGGAGGCAAGTGCATTTCCTACGCGGCGAGGGCACTAAACGAAGGCGGGTACCAAAGCATCCCGCAGTTGTACTTCCCCGGCGGCATCCTCGTCGGGTGTTCAGCGGGGTTCCTCAATGTGCCAAAGATAAAGGGCACCCACACCGCGATCAAATCGGGAATAGTTGCTGCTGAGTCTATCTACCACAAACTCAGGGACGTGCCACATGATGGCGACGAGGAGCAATTCGAGTTGGACATAAGCCAGCGCCCTGTCACTCTCAAGGAATACGAAACCGCATTCAAGGAGTCGTGGGCCTATAAAGAGTTGCACGCCGTCCGCAACGTCCGCCCCAGCTTCAACTCGCCCTTGGGCACATTAGGCGGATTGGCCCATTCCGGGTTGTCGACAATGCTAACACAGGGACACGAACCTTGGACGCTCCAGTATACCCACACCGACGCCGAGGCAACCCAGCCCGCACAAAACTTCAAGCCCATCGACTATCCGAAACCAGACAATGAGCTAACTTTCGATATCTTGACCTCGGTGGACCGCACAGGCACCTATCACGGCGAGGACGAGCCCTGCCATCTTCGCGTTCCAGACCAGGACTTGCACAAACACGCCGAGCTCAGCTGGCCCCGTTACCAAGGTGTGGAGCAACGGTTCTGCCCAGCTGGAGTCTACGAGTATGTGGAAAGCGACTCCAACCGCTTGGGAGTCGAGTTCAAAATCAACTCGCAAAACTGCATCCACTGCAAAACTTGCGACATCAAGGTCCCCTCTCAGGATATCAACTGGACCGTGCCTGAAGGCGGCGACGGCCCAAAGTACTACATGACATAACTTCTGCCCTTTCCAGTACAAACAATAAAAAGTCATTATACGTTATAACTATACAATATATTTTTTTCTTCTTTTCTAACAATTTTGCGCAAAAAAACTTGAAAACTGAAATGTTTAAGCAAAGAATGAGTCAATGTCGGTATCTTCAGGAGCACCAATGTCGAGAGATAAAAACCCGGAACGGATGACGTTTAACCATTTGTGGTTGTTTGCCTCGTGGCCGTGGTTACCGGCACGCAATGCCGCGGCATGCAACTCAGCCGCAGCAGCCGCGGCGTTGGCACTGTGCATGCTTGGAGCACGAGATGCGCGCGGAGCAGCAGCAGCAGCAGTGACAAACTTGGGCTTTTTAACCAACAAGTAGGACATTGACTTGGACCGCTTCCCGTTTTTGCGCACAGTTTCGATGGTCTCGTCGTCATCGTCATCCCTGTCTGATTCGTCATCAAAGACAAGGTCAAACTCGTCCATTTCATGGTCCGAGCCGGTGAAGTCGTCTTCCCCTGTGGTTGTAGTGGTGGTGGCAGTGCGATTCAAGGCGGCAGTGACTGGTGCTGACGAGTAGGGCACATTCAAGTGGTGCTTTTCAAACGCAGAGGAACTGGACTCGAAAAAGGAGTGTCTGGTGATGCCCAAGTCAAACATTGTTTGTCTTCTTGGTTTAGCCAAGCTGGCCTGTTTGGCGGTAAGTAGCGACTCGTCTTCAGCTGCGGGATCTTGAGGTTGCCTGTTGGGAGTGGAGGCCGTGGTTGTGGTTGTGGGTGTTGCTGTTTCCTCCGACACGTCTTCATCTTTGTACTCTTGACTGTGCTGCTCCCCCTTTTTAACCTCCGCTAATAGGGTCTTGGCAACGTGTTCGAACCCGGACGCAAGGATCCCACGGTAGACATAAACCATTCTCTTTGGCGACGCGTCGGCCCAGTCTCTGGAAATGGCATACTTTAAACTAGTGTCGCCCTTTTCGATTCTCTTGATGTACGCGTTGAGCTTGGCGCTGACCAAATTGGAGGTCTTTGTTGAAAGACTAGCCATTTCGGGTTTCTTTTCGCGCAAGATGTCGCAGACCTGTTTCACGGTTAAACCTTGCCCTTCTGGATCCTCTTTGAAAAGAATGAGAAAGATGTTAAAGAGGACATCGTCTTCCAAGGAAGCGTCGCCTTCTTGTATAGGCTCTGGCTTTTCACCGGTAACGGGGATAGCCGTTGAGATGCCAGTGGCAATGGGTGCTCTAGAAATTGGCTTTGGCTTTTTGATCTTCTTTGCAGCTGCGGTTGCAACTGACGAGTCGTTGGATGAGGGAGGACTCGATGTTGAAGTAGGCGGAGTCGACTCTCTAGTCGAGTCTGGTTGCGTTTCCAAAACGGACTCGGGGCTAGTGCTTCTAGAAGATTGCTGTTCCTTGCCGATATCCATCTTGGCCAAGTCCCCGCTAATCGAGTAATTTCGACCGGGCTCACTCTCTGCCTCGTGTTCGTCTTCCTCTTCCTCCTCATCCGAGTCCTGGCTCTCTTCCTCCGAGCTCGCACCGATGGCATCGTCGTCACCGTTGTCTTGGTTCTTTGCCCTCTCTAATGCAACTTTTTCCGTCGGATGCAAGGGCAAGCTCTTGGTTCTGTTCTTTTTAGCGACACCCAAAGTGTTTGGGTTGAACGTGGGCGAGGCAGCACTGGCCATCCCGTGTAACTCCAACGGACGTCTTTCAGTTAATGCCATATTTGACCACTCTTGCTATAACTTGTCTGGTAGATTGCAAAACTGTAACCAATAGTATCTGAAACAAAATTGAAATGGATCTATGATTTGATATATGAAAAAAAAAAAAAACAAAAAATAAAATAAAAATTGAACCTGATAATGTACAGTTTCTCCCTGCTGAGTATATGAAAGTAGATAAAGACAAGTTCTAGATATAAAAAGTCGTATAGGAGTAAAATGTCATCAAATGATACGGACGGTGTAAACAGTGTAACTTTGCAAGACCTGATTTAGCAGTTCATATCAATAGCGATTCTTTTTTCTGTGGGTGTATGGAACAAAAGTTGATAATCAAAAGTAATCTGTGGGAGTAGGGAACAAGTGATAGTGAAATACTTGTTTCTAGTGAGCGTGTGGATATGAATATGTGTTCTGGACTATGGAGTGTTTGTGGGTTCCAGGGTGTTACAAACGTGACGCGATAGCCCTAGGTTGAAAAAAGTGTTGGTCGTGGCAGCACTGGGTGTATATAAAGAGGATAAACTGAAAAACTAAAGGGTGGGAGGGAAGATGCAGGGGATGGTGCTTGGATTATATTAAAATATCCAATATTCCTGTTGCATCAGGAGGATCGTATCGATTGATTGTGTGAAATAAATTACTACGAAATTTTCAAAACTGAGATTGGGGGGGGGGGGGAAGAGAAGGTCGTGTCCGGGGGTCAAATTCAGCTTCCAAGAGCGACTCCTATTTTCTCAATCAGATGCCACATTATACCAGTGCGAGGCCTACCGAGTCTGTTAGCATGGGCTGTTTCCACTTCCCTGTAGCTGGGTCCCCCCAGGTGGTGCTTTCCCGCCCTTCCTCATAGCCTTTGCAGTCTATAGGTAAGAGACAGGGGTAGGATCTAAGGGCGGAGGTGGCCGGAGCACATGCTACCTCGGTACCAATCAGAACCTGTTGATGCTACACAAGTGTTTTTTTTTTCTTCCATTTACAACGTGCTGCAGGGGAAGTAGAAATGGCGCACTTTAGTATGTGAAAGGAGAAACTCATAGGCGCCAGTGAAACGCAATCGAAAGTCCTTCACGAATGTAAGACAAGTCCTTTCAGCAAGTCCTATTGAACAAATAGATCCAGGTCCTCCATCGATTGATCCGGTCTCGGGTCTCAGAAACTTGAGAGACTTGTGTGAAACCCTCGAGTGCCTAATTGGGAAAACAGGGAGCAATCTCGCATCAACACTTGTTGCCTTTCCCCTATACAGCGTGCAGTGGGTGTTGTTTCCATCTATCGATCCAATCAGAAGTCGCTCTGGCACGGGTTTAACCACTACCTTCTCTGTTCTATTATTCCCTATACACAGAAAGTGTTCCCGCCACTGCCTTGCGCGTAATAATAATCCATCTCTCTCTGGCCTTACACCCCCACCACCACCAACGGCGACATCTCGCTTATCGCTCGCAAAGGCAATCTTTCTAGACGTTGCTTGCTGTCTTATTCAACGAGAAGCGGTTCGACTGCGGATAATCAATAACCGGGAGAAATGAGTTTGGTTGGTGAAACGCTTCCACACCGCCGTCTCAACAACAAATAGCGCATCTTAAGCAATAGTTCAGAAACCAACACGTAATTAACTCGTAAATGTCACCCCCTCTTTTACTTCTAACTACCGCGCCGTCTTGACATAGAGGTGTAGAGCCAAAACCCAGGGCGATGAACCCCTAAGCCAATGGCGCAATCTAAACTCTGGTGTAGTGTCATAACTGCTACTGGCGCGTGGTTAAAGTAGACAAAGCACGTCAGTATCTCCAATCAATTCTATCTGCATGTATGGCTCTTTCCTCCTCGGTGCTAATCTAGGTAGAACTCCAGCGGCCCCTATTCCCGTGGAGTGGCCCGGGAACCGGGCTATAGCCCTCTTATATGAAATGCGAGGGTATCATTTTCTTATTTTTCGCAGCAATCAGATGTTGCGCGTTTACATACTTTTGCAACCAACGGCAGGTGGCTCCGTTAGAGTCTCTTACCTCTGGGCCTATTTACAGTACTCAATCCTTGGCATCTTCGTGCTCGTCGCCGCCACTTTTCAATAACCCGAGCGCTTGTAGGGTGACTTGCCAATCTTCTCGCCAATAGTCGTCTCTATACGGATCCTCAAACTCGTTTTTGTTTGGAGGAATAAACCAATAGTTTAGCGCAATATGTACATCTGCCCCGGCAGCGTGGTTATCCTCCACGCCAAAGCTCGAAACCTCGTGGAACCAGCCGGCAGGTAGGTATAGCATCTCGCCTTGTTCTAGCCAAACGGTCATCTTGTTCAACTGTAGTACACCAGGAAAGTGCTCCAGGGCAAATGCCTCCACGTGTTGTCTGGTGGCTTCATCCATTTCGTCAAGATGGAGTAGCGCGGGCGGGATTTTGGAAAAACTAGGCGGATCGAGCGATTCTCCATCGAGCAGGTGTGTCAGATCCACTCTGGTGTTCTCCACCAGCAACTCGTCTTGTCCATCACCATTGTGTCCCTGTTGCCAGCGCAAGACGTCTTCTTCAATTGCGCCGTCGTCTCTAATACTCATCCACTCCGGTGCATTTGCATCTCTCTTGTAGTCAATGACGCCGTTGCCATAGACTCTCGCAATGTTGCCCCAAGTGTACAATTTCTTTGCATCCGCGGGACTAAAGATTGTAAATCGTTTCCGTCCTTGCACCAATATGTACAAGTTATCGGCATGGTCGTGGTGTAGACCTGAACTAGAGCCATTTGACGGTATCTGTTTGTCTAGGTCAGTCAATGGGGTTGTCAAATCTACTTTGTAGTTGCCTGACTTTTGAGTCTTGCCCATCCATAGATTGATCTGCTGTGGGATCAATGTTGGAACTATCTTTGGGTGAAGCGGTAGTATGTCAGACTGGGCAAGATTAGACAAGGGTCGTTGGTAGAGTTCCGATACTCGTTCAACCGCCTCGTCCTGGTCCATCGCAATCGTGTCACCCCCTTCTTCATCTTCCCCCTCATCAAAGTCATCCCGAAGATTGTTGATATCGAATGATAAAGTCTCCGCAAAATGGTCCACCTCTTGTTCTTCTTCCTCTTCCTCGTCTTCTTCGTCTTCCTCGTCTGGTTGCTCCACGGGATCCACCTCGAGGTCACCACTCTCTTTATACTGCGTTGTCAAATAGTAATCGCCATCGCCCAGTTTCAACTTGTCCATCAACTCGCTCAACTTCATCTTGACCCGCTTCTGTCCCGAGCCGAACCCACCACTGTGCAATCGCTCGACTTGCAACTCATCTTCCTCGTCTCCATACTGTAAAGTCTCATAGAGACGGTCAAGTTTGAACTTTGTTAGCGGGACCAACCCTTCTCGACTCGTGAGTTTCACCGGCTTTCTCGAGCTGATGTATAGGTCGAAAAACTGTTTGGGGGTAGTATCATCTGCATCGAGCGTGGGAACTTGCACATCGCCAGCGGGAACAGCCCATCCATTGTAGTCGTTCACCCCCGTCTTTTGCTTCTTTCGCGGAGCCGGGGACATAACCTGTTTCAGCTTGTTTTTTTTTTTACCAGCTGCAGTGGATCAGCAAAAGCTTAGTTATCCCTTAGTTCACTATCGCTGTGGCATCCCCGCGTCTGGTTATCATCGTTTGATTTATTTATTGTCTCCAATGTCGCAACCCGAGTGTTTAGTGTCTGAAGATATTCAAGACAGAAAACAGGCGTGTGGTTTTTTTTGTCTGCGATAGAAAAGCTAAAGTTTTTTCTTTGTTCGTATCAAACAGAGCTCCACACTAGTTTTTTTTTTCCACCTTCCAGAACAGACGAGGCAGGTGTTAATGAAAGGTTATAGCAGCGAGTGCTTTCAAACAATGTAGGCCAAGAAAAGGCAAAGATGAAGGCGAAAGGCCTCGTCAGCTTTGCGTAATGCTCCCTCGGCCGCCCCCTGTCCCGAGGAGACTGTTCAATTCTGCAGCCTTGCTCAACGGCTGAGATAGCAATCAAGTTGCTGCAGCGTAGGGGAATCAATATCTACCGTTCTTGCCAGCGTATGTTGAGGACTGTCGCGAATCTGAGACAACGCAATGCTCGTCGAACGAAGTATATGAAACATTGAATCGGATTCAGATTTGACCAACTTACAAAAAAAGAATTGGTTCTATTTTTTTATCAATGGCCGGGCCGGTTAATAGGTTAACCTTTTTTTCTTTCCGCTCGGACTCCATCTGGCGAGCCAGACTCACCAAGCCATGGCGAAACCACAAAAACCTCCAGAAATATCCCTGCGAAGAACAAAACAGAACAGGTTTGCCCACTATACCCAATTGGGTGATTAGTCCCTCGTCTCCTCGGCTTGCGCTTGGACGTCCAGCCTTTGTGTAAGCAGAATTTGTTTCGAGACTCACACCGTGGGATGCTGAACATTCCACGATTTGCGAAAAAACGCAATGCAAGGGAAACAAAGACGCTCATGTCAGCCTTAACGTCACCACAGAGGGGATAATAAAGGTGGCCGGAGTTGAGGAGCTGGACAAAAAACTCTCTTCAACTTGCCCAAAGATACACCGTCTCCTTCTCCTACACGGGCCGGAAATGGGGGAGGGGGCCGTGTAACTTGTCCCTCATGTGAAGTAAACGTTTTCGATCCAGGCGCTACTAACCAGCATAAGAATCAGTCCACCTGGGTCCCCAATGAACAAGACAAACGTTTTTTTTTTTTTTCAAGGGCAGCTCTTTGCAGGTGGGCTCCTGTGCTTCAACCCTCCCCCCTTGCACAGCAAGTGTCCGTTCCAAGAGGAAGCTAATTTTAAAGTGAAGATAAACGAGGTTATATCTAACCTTACTATTGTCTCGCAGAACAATGTCCATTTGACAATTGCAGCCATTAGTGCGGAAAATAAAAAGGGAGAAATGTTGGAAAAGTCTAGGGTGAACAGTAGACGATGTTAAGCCCAGACGGTCAACAAGGGAGAGTAAGAGTCATCATCGGAGTTGACATCTCCAAGGCTGAGCAAGCGAGTTGAAACCACATGGAGGCAACCGGGATACCTTACACGTTACACCTTGTGTCTAACCTAATCTCCGTTGCTAGAGTGGGACACATCCAAACCCGATGGACCTCCTTTCTCACGCGTCGCGTCTACCGCGGTCGGCACGCCCTTCTCGACCAATATACTGCAGACTCCTTCCCCCCTTCCCGCGTTCCACCCTGTAACAAAGGACAAGTTGTCCTTCTTTTTCAGTCAGATGCGCCTAACCTGGACTGTCTTTGTTGGATTTTGAGTTTAGTCAGCTCAACTAAGCGCTAGTCTCCCTAATGGTCAGAGACTAAAGCCAGACAAGTTTCACAATTAGCCAAATGTGGCTTCCCCTAGGGTTGTACATTTGCTACTCCGTTTCAAGATAAAGTGCCAAACAACAAACCCGGGTAGTAATTTTCTTGTTTCCTTTTGGCTCCGCTGGATGAAATGTTTCACCCGTTTTGTTTTACAGTTTGGAGGGTTGTTAGAGCACAGGGTGAACGGGCGTCGTGAAGCACTGCCGTCACCGGAAGGCGATGTTTAACTTGGCTTCAAACATTTTACGCTCGTCTTTCAATGTACTCCCTCAGCGATAAAGTGACAATAAAAGAAAAAGTGATCTCACCAATTCCACTCTTTGCTTTTAGATCGCGTTGCAACAGTGCACAATAGCGCGGAGCCTGCGCTACCATGTGCTGTCAAATGATTGCAAAAGATTGCGCCCGTGGTGGGTTATCGATCCACTTCAATTTGGACCACTATTACCACGGCCAGCACCACCAGCGTAGTCGCACGTGTAGTTGAGAGAGTTCAAGTGTCACGTCAAGGATGCGGCACCAAGTTTGTTAGTTTCTTCCCCTTCCTCAACGAGATAGGGGCACAGGAATTCCTTCCACCCTCAACCGTAGATCTCTACGCTGCACGGATTATGACAAGATACACAAAAACGGTTTTCTCTCGGAACAATCACAATATAGGGGAAACGCAAGAGAAAGCCTGGAGTTCACCTCTGTTTCTTTTTTTTTTTTATCACGCTGTATTTATTTATTCACTTTTTTTTTTCTCTTTTTTCATTAGAAGTCATATATTCGTGCTATATTCTATGAGGGGCTCCTGAGGTGGTGGTATCATTACTCTTCATTCTTTTCGGACCGGGCGCGTTGTTCCCCCCAAGCAGAGGCTGGTCCAAAGTTTCCCGTCTTTTTCTATCAATTCGCTCTTCGGGACTTGGCCCCGGGGTCAAAGGCATGGAAACTTTTGGCGTCTTTGGTGGAACGGCTCTGTTGGCAGCAAGTGCGCCGTTGCGGTTGCCATCACTGGTGCCGTTGGGGTTGGTGCGGCGGCAGTTCATTAAATATTTCTGTTGCAAGCTGTTGGGGATAGCGAGGAACTTGATATTCTGAAACACTGTTTGGAAATCCTCAATCACTAGCACCAAGCGTGGAAAGTGCTGTGGGGAGGTTGACACTGCTAGCACATTGTTGTAGAAATGTAAAATCGTCATCAAGTTGATGGGGAGCTTCAGCAACGAGATGGCCGACATGATGGCCAAAATGGCGATTCTCGACGACGAGTAGTCAAAGTAAATGTTGGGGTAAAACTGGAACAACTCGCCAAGGTAATACGCAGTCACCTTGATCTTTTGGATGTTGTGCTTGATAATCATGGCCTGGGAGTCACTACCGGACGTCAAGAGGCTGAGAAAGCTATCGACAAACGCGTCGTAGGTGGGCGCATTGACCACCCACTCCAACGACTTCAAGATGTGCTTCTCCATCTCAATAAACAACTCCTTGGTGTAGCTATCAACACAGATCTTTCTCAAGTCGCTCAAGGTGGGTATTTTAAACTTGGAGTCCAAGTTCTTGCAGCTGATCCACAACGACGTCAACCCCAACAACTGGTAGTGTTGCTTCTTGACGATTCGTGTTGAGCAGTAACGGTCAATCAAGCTAACTGCAAGTGGGAACGTGGATCTCGACAAGTTGAGAATGTTGCCAACTTCGAACAAAAAATCAAGCAACAACGGTCTCATGCTCAACTTGATCTCTGGCTGCTGCTCAATCAACCCCAACGTAGGCAACGTCTGGATCTCTGCGGTGAACAAGTGCTCCAAGACGTCAATGTGGTATTCAGCAACACTGTCATTGTGGCATTTTTGCTCCAACTGCTGCAAAAACGGGTTATTAGCTTTATTTTGTGCTTGCACCAACCTCTGCTGGTGGAAAGCGTCCGGGGAGTTGTTAGTAGCCATGGTGGGACCTTATTCTATCTCGACAAATACAAAGCAAAGGCGAATAAAACACACACGGTGGGAAAAACCACTTTTTTGATGTAAAAAATGTGGTTGTCAAAAAAGAAAAATTGTGGGGAACTTGACTTGGTTGTAAAAAAAAAAAAAAAGGGACAGTGTCTGGAAAGAAAATGCGACACTGGTATTTTCTTTTTTTTTTGCGACTTTAACCAAGACTATCAAAGTTCAAGTTCAACGGATCTCCAGTAGTAACCAGTTACTAGCAAAGGGAGACGTACAAATGGTATGCAAATGTAAAGGTGTTGCGTCGTGAATCCGTGACGCTACAAAGAAAAAAAGTTGAAACGGTGTTGAAGAAAGACCTGGAAATGTGAGGCAGCAGTAGTGTGGGAATAGCGTTCCGTGAGTCCAACACTGTACAAGCCTAGCGATCGAAAATAGAAACCCTAGTGATGGAATAGTTGTTTTTGTAGTTGACAATGAAACTTCAACGGATGAGAGTCAGATGTCAAAGCAAATCTCTTTCCAGCAGCGGTGAGCGAGCGAGATTGAATATTCTTCTTGGTGGAGAACTAGTTAAAGCTACTTTGAAGAACCAAACTGTTTGACAACTGAATCTGACCTCAAGCAAGGAATAGCAGGGGGGGGATGGGAATGTTATAGCAAGTGGAACTAAATAGACCAGGCCCGTAGAAGAATGAAGCGTCCGATAGCGATGAAAGTGATTCTCTATGAGGATGGCAACTTAGCGTCAAGTGTCACACAGTCTATCAGCAAGACAAGAGCGGGGGTGTGTGTTGAGGTTTGAAGTGTAGAAAGTGAAGAAAAAGGGTTGGAGAAGTTGCAAAAGTTGGGAAAAAGTGGTGGAAATATATATGCTAGATGTTGAATATGTACTCTGCCTACTGCCATTATGTTCTCTTGTATGAAGCTCACCCTCCTTGAAAAATTTAGCATTAATTAAAAATTAAGAATAAAAAAAAAGATCTGTTCTTGTTAACAGTTCGTTACTAATAATATTATTAGCTGCTACTGCATAATGCCAGAGAGTCCAATTAAGCGACAGTGCATCCACCAGATATTACTACTTGACTACCAGATAGACACAGAGAGATAACCACATACAATTAAACATGACACAAGTCACAAAGACACCGACGACATTAGTTACAAAACCGTGGGGGGACACGACACGACACCACACGACACAACACGACACAACCACACTACAATGCCATCAACCACCAAAGAAGGCGCCGACAGTCTCGTAAGTCTGTCGAGTATAAGCACCAGCGCTATCACCCTTGGCATCACCGTGAGCAAGCTCAAGGTGAAGAGCCCCATCACGAGCTTGAATTCTACACCAAATCCTCTTGTTCTAGTGTAAAGAGTCCTCGCACGTGTCGTGCTGCTCAAAGGAGTGGGTTGTCCATTTTCACATTTTAGCTACTTTGGGCATACGTGCCTTTACCACCACTACAATTGCAAAAATGCAATTTAGCAAAAAAGGAGCGTTTAAACGTACCTGGACAAAGGCCTCCCAAAGAAACGAGATTGTTCTTGTTTGAAACCAGCAACAGTGGAAAGCTTCAATCAAAAACCACACATCGAAAATCAAAAAACGAAAACCGAAAATAGAAAATCTGCTCTGTCAAAGCCCTAAAAGAAAAGCTTAGTGTCTTGTTATAATCTCCCCCGTTGTGTCTGGTGGTTGGTAGCTCTAACGATCTCCTTTGTGGTTCCGAGTCTGCTTTCGAACCAATTAAAGTCACAGAGTGGGTGCGTTATAGCTTTGGGCTATTTTCTCTACATTGTTCAGCGGGACAAGGCAGAAGGGGGAGCGGAGGAACACTGACACTTCCATGCTGAAACTCCAGGGGGGGAAGAGGGAAAAATGCGGGAATGTTAAATTGGGAGCTCAGACTCACCGGGTGTTGCCAGTGAGATTTTCCAGCGTATCTCCTGGCATTGAAATACTTCGTACCACAATGCACCCACTTCTGGCTCTCCCAATCGAGACATAATTTTTGCCAAACGGTTCTGCAAATTATGAAACCGCAGGAGAGACAACCGCTGCCTGAGCTGGGTTCGTGTGAGAGCAAGAAATATAAAGCCCACGCAATGCTGGTGGCGGAAATAGACACTATTTTTTTTTTCATTCTCGACAATAGTGATCTTCTGTCTCAGTCAATGAAACCGCACCGACTATACTTACAAAATAAAGACCCCACATTTGGAAACCAAGTGTTGATCCGCCAACACCACAACCATCACCAGAACTCCTCCCAATGGTTTAAGCACTAAAGACCATCTTTGCTTCTAGAAAACGGCACACCACATGGGCCCAAGTGGCACTCTGTCAACATATTTTAGTCTCCATCGATCTCACTGTCTGTGTATAGTCTGAAACGCAGTGATTGTGACGCTAACTGTGCGGGCTCTTGGTTTCAGTGTCGTTGCCCCTATTTCCTCCCTCCCCCACTCCTGCTCGCTCTTCTCCTCGCTTCTTCTTTTTTTGTCCAAGATTTTTTTTTGCAATCTCCTTTGTATTACAACCGCTGGAGTGTGCAAATGAGCTGTTGAAAAAAGAATCTTGTTGCATTTATTTTCTCTCGGCTATCGAGTAGCGGTGGTGGTTCATTGGTGCTTTCGTTGTAGTCTACTGTACCGGTGCAGCCTGTATTCCAGGCACCAAGCCAGCTGCCTCTGTCTCAACCAGTCCCGACAGTATAAAAACCCAAGTCTCGAACCCTAATGTCCAACCTCAAAGCAGCTACTATTAATAACGAAGAGATTTAGGGCCGCGCGTATCTCGTGGTGGGCACGAAGAGCTAAAAGGTAAGAAAAAAAAAAAAAGAAAAAAAAAAAACTGGTGACGATCTCCCGCGGGCGACTCTTCTGCCTAATCTCGCACCGGGAGGCTTGACAAGCGGCTAGGTACGTTCAAGGGGGGAGGAGAAGCGTCTCACTCCGCCTGATGGCATCGCGGTGACGATCTTTGAGCCCAATTGCGCAACGCCTGCTGCTGCTGCTAGAGTTGCACTCAGTCAACCAATCGGTCAACCAATCAGCAGAATCGGGTAAAGTTTAACTTACTCTCTGCCTTTGCCGATTATAGAGTTTTAATTTTGGATAGGATAGTTGGAACACCCATAAAGGTGAGATCCGCAAGGTTTGGGGTTTTGCAAAAAGCCAAAGATCTACAATGGCCAGACATGTAAACTTTATTAGACTTTGGTGTCTTCAATTCGGTCAATTGTTCGCACGGTCGAACTGACAAAGCTCGGTAGTTGTCAGTGCAGACCACATGCATCCGGCTGAACTGATGCTCTCTGTGTCCCTTTCCACCCACCGGTTTTTTCACGCATTTGTGTGCTGCAAAAAAAAATTCTCATGGGGTCGATGAGATGAGCTTGGTTGAGCTTCATTACTGTATCACAGTGTTCCATGCTCTCCTTTCGAGGAGGTGCTTTTGTGATAAAGACATGGATTTGCATTGTGTGCAACCACAAATTGCGCCCAGCTAAGGCAAATCTCTACAAGTACAAGAGCTACCGAACTGGTGTATTTTTCATCGCCTGATCTTGCAATTTTAGTGATCCTTATCCTTCAATCACCAAAACAACAACGTTTGACTCTATTTTTTTCTGGAACCTGGTGTTCTCTTTAGAGGAAAGCTAAAACGCTGCTTCATTGACTGCATCAGAAACAATCTCAAAGACGAACCCGAAAAACCGATAAGGTGGTCTGTTTACGGATGTGTCTCGAGGGGTAAATCCCGCTTACCTCCCTCTCACACACGCCGGAGAGCACCATCTAGCGTGGACTCTGTCATATAAAACGTGGTCATCTTGACCTCCTTATCCCTGGCTGGAGCTGAACTGAAAAAAAGAACACAAGCAAGGCTTTACTGCCCCCCTGGTAAAAGTTTATCCTGAAGCAGTAGCTCCCGTTCTCCCTCCCCCCTCGAGTCTAGCCAGACGGAATGATTGCTGTCTGGTTTGAACAAGTGCAGATCGCGCCCTCCCGGGAACAATCAACCAATAGTGGAGCTGCTACACGCTAAAACATTTATAGATAACCTAGCGTGCATCACGTGGAAACTACTAACCTTCCAACGCCATGTCCGTGTCCACCAAAGGAAAGGAGAGCAGAACTGACAGTTATTGCAGGTATAGAGCCAGTGTAAACTTTCCAAAGTCGACTGCCTCTAGAGCACAACGCAGGGGCCTTTAACAGTCCACTGCTTTCTCTCTTAACCACTCCGTCTTGCTTCCTAGAGGAGTTGAAAAGACGCTTTGCTGTATTGCGTAGAAAACAGAAGCCAGCTCGGAGTCCTTTTTGTGCCGCGCAATACAGCAAAAGCTCATAAGTTCAAGATGTGAGAAAAGTTCTGATTTTAGTTGGCACCAGAGAGAACTAACCGCAGAGAACAAGAACAGCAGACAGAAACTGATATATTGTGGAGGCACAACGAAACAAAGAAGTGAAAATTGAAACACCTGAGTTGAGCTATCGCCCCCTTTTTTATCAAGATGTACGTTTGCTAGCACGGAAGTTTGACACTTGGTTTTTCCACTGGCAGCTCAAGCACGGCTTCCAAGGAATATGCCACCACATCACCGGGATTGCTCTTTCGCAGAAACTTTGCCGTTGGTTGCGAAGCTCCCGCAACCAGATCCCACAAAATAATGCAACATTCTCGGCTGCGGTGTTTACCTCGAAGGAGCCCACACACAATAAGCCATTCGAAACATCCTTTGCGCACAACAAAGCGTGCCGTGGTTGTGAATATGCCGAGGCTTTGAACAGACCACGTTGGTGTCCGCGCGTAGAGCCAAACGTTGTTATCAACTGGAGTGGAGTGATCTAAAGGTCTCTAAACACTAAAGTCACCAAGCCTCTAAGTGATACAACCGTTCCGCAACCAAATTTACGTAAACTGGATCAATTGGTTGACCCCTTTCAAGTGCAACTCAAAAATTGCGTCTTAGTGCGCCATTTCATCAACGCTGACATTTTTTTTCTCACCATGTTGACGCAAAAAAAAAAAAAAAGAAAAAAGAAAAATTCCAGAGCCATCCACCATCAAGTGTTACAATCCAAGGTGAAAAATTTTCTCTATTCACAACACAAAAGGTGCCTTCTCATCAGACTCAGCTCAAGGAACACAACCATGGAGGAGTTGATCCAACGTCACAAGAAGGAGAACAAGGACTTGATCGCGACAATCACAGGGTTGAAGAAACAAGCGACAAAGAAGAACAGAAAGAGCGTGCTTGAGAAATGCCAGGAGTTGGATGCTAGTCTAAAGAAACGGCATGCTGCAGAGCTAGCAATGTTGAATGAAAGCGACGACGTTGGTGGCGAAGAAAACGACGATGGTGTCTCTCCCGAGCAGCTACTAGCAGAAATGTCCCTAGCACCGGAGACACCACTGGACACATCGAACGAGGCATCACATGCTGCTCCCTGCAAGAGGCGAAACCGACAGAAGGAAAGACTAGACAAGCGCAAGGCCGAGATTGAAAAGATGCAGCGGGAGGCCCGCGAGGAAGCACTAAACACAACCGACTATCGACAAATCGAAATCGACTCGATGAACCAGCTCCTCCTGCTACACAACTTGGAACTACACGAGATCAAACCCGATGGACACTGTTTATTCGCCGCGATTGAAGACCAGCTCCGGGAACGACACCACATCCAACGATCGATCCAAGAGTTGCGCGACTTGGCCAGCGACCACATCTTGGCGAACCAGGACGACTTTGTCCCGTTTTTGTTTGACGAAACCACATGCAAAGTGCGGGACGTCGATAACTACTGCCTGGAACTAAGAACAACGGCAATGTGGGGGTCCGATATGGAAGTGTTGGCGTTGGCGAGGATATTCCATTGCTGCGTCACCATCCACATGGCGGGGGCCCCGTCTCTCAAGATCAACGAAAGTGAAGAGGAGCAGGAGCCCGAGTTGCAGTTGGGGTATTATAAGCACTCGTATGGACTAGGTGAACATTACAACTCGCTAAGGGATAAGAAGAAAATAGTTGAGCCAAAGGAGTGATCTTTATATATATAATTTTGTACTAACCCTCCACCCTTGGCCTGTCGATAATAGTGTCGTGCTTAGTGTCGCGACACTGCTAGAAGAAACATAATATCATATTATATTTAAGCTGTGCTGCATAGAGTTTAGATCTCGTAAATGTACGCCGTGCTTTTATACGTCCGTATTCACACACAAAACGACTCGGCTTCAGATTCCGCTACAACTCGGTTGAGGAGAATATGCCCCGAGATCTTTATCGGAATAGCACCAACGGGATGTTACTGTCTGGGCCACAAGCTGGATTCAGCTGGGGCAAGCCCAACTCGAGTCTAGATAATGGGCAGTTTGAAAAAGAAGGGAGGATCAAACATCCCTGCATCGATCAGGGATGCAAGACGCAAACCGCTGAGTCTAGAAGTGAGGGATGTACTCTAGATACTCTCATTCCCGGTTGTGGCTTCCTCTTTGCTAGCACGTTTTCGAATAGGGGCTGTTGCACTGGGTTCACTAGGGATAGGTGTCCTCCCCCCCCTTTTCTTTTCTTGGTGATAATCAAAGTATCCAAGGACAATTTCACCGAATTGGGAAGAGCATTATTAAACTGGCTTTTGCAAAGTTCCAGATACGTGCAGATGTATATTTTTCAAATTGTCTGGCGCTGGCTGCTTCGGAGTCTGTCGTGTGGCAGCGAGAAACGAAAAAGCAAAAAGTCGCAGACATAAAAAAAAAAAATGTTGTGAGCGTGACACCCACGTGACGCGCGATCCTGGCCCACATTTTCGTCTCTCCTCTTTTGCTTGATTTAACCCGAGCTGAGCTAACAATGGACTCCATGCCCGTGACGAAGAATGGGTGCAGTCTCACAGGCTCTGCCGCAACGCCTATGAGTCCTTCCCTCACGACAGCGTTGTCTGCAGCAACTGGGAGTGATCAAACACTCCAGGGGGGCTTTGTATCGTAAATCGTTTTGATAAACCAACGTGATACGCCTCAGTTTGATAAGAGAGGGAGCCAACTAAACTGTAGCTGAGTTAAAGGAATAGCGTAAAGCTCTGAAGGTCAAATTCGGGGGCAATCTCACACTTCTTCCAACTTCAATGCGGTAAGAGTGTACGGAAAAGACCCTGGATGAGTTCTAGCCGACAACGTCAGGGCATCCTCCCTTTCTCCACCTCTCCGAATTGCACATGTAGAAGAAAGCAAATGCAAAGAATGCAGTATCACTGGCACTACCCACTACCCTTGTGCTTAAGTTATAAAGTGACGTTCTTTTCCCACTTTACCACATTGTAGCGCCACTTGCATGTTACACCCCATCCATGTGAACCCTGTGTCTCACACTGTCAAATGGTTTTGAGGATAGGCAAGGGATGGAGGAAAAAAAAGTGTCAGCTCGACAC
The DNA here is from genome assembly GCF_963989305.1 of Lodderomyces beijingensis. NCBI lineage: Eukaryota > Fungi > Ascomycota > Pichiomycetes > Serinales > Debaryomycetaceae > Lodderomyces > Lodderomyces beijingensis. The sequence continues at coordinate 1,881,333 of NC_089974.1, read as the reverse complement.
CAAGGGATACGTTTATCCTGGACATAAGGCGGACTTGTACTGTAAAACAGCTGCGTGGAAGCCTCGGTGGAAGCTACTGGTTTGCTTAATTTGCATGGTGTTTGAACATCAACACCTATGGTCACGTGACATGGGCATACTCCAGGCCTGTGTCACTTGAAGGCCATCTTGCATTCACCAATGATGGAAAAAGCCAGGATAGACATCGTCCGAACTCACATCACCAACCACTCAACGTTGGTGTGTCACTTGCATCCAAGGTGTGCCCCCCCCCACCTGCCTTTGCTCAATCTCGGTCATCACGCTTATTTCCATTTTTTTTTTCCTCTTTCTCCATTTCGCATCGCATCACTCTCTCAACTGCAAAGATAAGCATTCATCATGGGTTGGCTCTGGGCAGACAAGACGGAAACCAAGTCCGCTCTGACACCTTCCGCTGCAAAGTCACTGGGATGCCCGGTCGATTACACATCGTTGAAATCTCTGAGTTCATCCAGGCCATCTGTTTGCCCCGTCCAACCAAGCAACAGCAACGATCAAGTGTTGAATCCCTTGAACAACATGCCCATGGCTATATCAAGCGAGCGAGCACCGGGCCAAAAGATCAAGTTGTCAACCGAGCGAACCATCTCCACGATCCCACGAGGCGAGTCGCTGGACCAAGGGCTCTGGGAGTATCCATCTCCACAGCAAATGCTCAACGCCATGCTCGCCAAGGGCAAAGGCGAGGGAATACCCGAGGATGCGGTGACGTCGATGGTGGAGGTCCACAACTTCCTCAACGAAGGCGCCTGGCAGCAGATCTTGGAGTGGGAAAACAAGTACACTAACGAAACAAAGGTCGAGCCGAGGTTGCAACAGTTTACAGGTAGACCGCACGATCTCTCGCCAAAGGCAAGAGTGTACTTGTGGTTAGGTGGGTTGTTCCCCGACACGTTCAACACGGTGCCACCGTTTGATAGACACGATTGGTACGTGTTGCGAAGCAAGGGGAGAAACCAGGGCTGGAAAAAAGTGAGGTATGTCATTGACTACTATGGCGCTCCCGATGATGAAGAAACGGGCATGCCGGCGTTTATGTTGGACACCCGTCCCGCGTTGGACGATGTGGCTAGTATACGTGATAGAATTGTCTCGTTTGCAGGGCCAGTGTGGAGAAAAGCCATGGGAGATGCAGATCAGTTTTAGTCTTTATATATAGCAGGATTAATTATTTACATGTTTCAGCAATTTTTGTGCTATAGCTGGCGGGAGCTCAACAAACTTGCTGACTCTGGAGAGCATCTTGACCATTTCCGGCACGTAGTCTGCATCGGGCAACTCGGCCATGTCAGCGAGAACGAGCGAGATCAACTTGTGGTTGCGTTTGCTTAGTAAGTAGTTGAGGATGAAGTAGTAGGTGAACCTGTTTGGTCTCACTCCAGGATCGTTCTTCATCCTCCTGTAGTACTCTAATGCGAGCGGCGTGTCTCTGGTGAGAAGATTTTTGATCATGATGTTCCAGATCCGCGCATCGTTGTTGATATTGGAGATGTAGTAATCGAAAATTTGCACTGCAATCGGGATATCCCCATGGGACAACTCCCCTTGCAACATCTTACTTTGAATGGCACTGGACCTGGGTTTTGTTTCCATCATGTGCTTGTAGAGCACTCTAGCAGCAACCATGTTCCCAGAGTCAACCAACCCGTTGAGCACCGCTGAAAGAGTGTGCTCGTTTTTGGTGGCGCCTTTCAAAGTGTGCAAGATCCCTTCAAAGCTCGGTGTTTTCCCCTTGTCAATGAGCGCATTGACATACGCGCCTACCAAGGTGGTCAACGAATGCACCGTCTCGGGAATGCCGTGCTCTTGCATAAACTCGTTGATGCCACGCACGGCTTTGTAGTTTTTCTTTTGCGCATAGTGGGACATGAACATGTTCAATACAGTGGCGCTAGGTTTGTAGTTGCCTTCTTTCATGTACTCGCGCATCCGGTGCTCGGCATCGTCAATCCGGTGGTTGAAAACGAGGCCGCACAAGACACCATCCTTTGCCGCGTTGCCGTTGAGTTGTGGGTGCTGTTTAATATGCTGTTCAGCAGAGTCAAAGTCATTGGCAATCGCAAAAGCGCTAACAATGCTGCCCAAAGTCTCCTCGTCAAAAGCCACTTTGCTTGCTTCTATAGTGGCCAACATCTTTTTAAAGTTACTCATAAACTCACGCTTTTGCTTTGCTGACGCTTTCGCGAATCTGTTGGGGTTGATTGTGGCGCGCAACACCACATTCCAAGCGCCAATCGATGGCTTGATTCCGGACTTGAGGATGTTTTGGAACATGTTAAACACGTCGTCGTACTCGTCAATGTAAAAGTATCGGTCCATCATGGCAACCAAGACCCGTTCATCGATCTTGATCCCTTGCTTGGATGAGACTTGCACAATCTCGGCGTATATACTGTCGAGCTCCCTTCTGTCACGCAATGAATATATTTTCTGAAGCATTTTGGCACTGTTGGGATTCACCTGCCCTAATCGAAACTCATCCAACACGCGTTTCAATTTCGCAAACTCTGGTTTGGAAAACACCTTGACCTCTTCAAGGGTCCGCTTTAACATATACACAGCTGGCACAGTGTCGTTGTTGGAAAATTTTTTGGCGTTCTCTTCTGAATAGGTGAGTCCTTCGCCCTCGCAGGCCATGACATATGCGTAGTAGCTCAAGTTGGGAAGATGGTACCCAGTGTACTTGGCTTCCCCGTCTTTAAGGCTCATCCCTACAAACACAGGTGAAGAGTTTTTGTACTCCAAGTACCTGGCCCATAGTTGCATCACCCTGTGGTACTGAGCGGGGTCTGGCTTATTCTGCAAGAGCGATATGGCAACTTCGGTAAAATGGTACTGGTGTGCAATCTGGTGCAGGGTGAGAAACTGCAACACCTCGTTGAGATCTTGTCCATTCTGCTTTGCTAGTTGGAACAACTCAATGCTCAAGGGAAGGAAAGCATTGTATAAGGCGATTTCCGGGATGTTTTCCTGTTTGCGTATCTCACGTAGAAAAGTGATTCCTTCCTCGAGAATGTCTTTTATTTCGTGGTAACCAGTTCCCGAGCTGATTGTCTCCTGGATTTGCTTGGTAATGTCTCTCAACTTGTGGTTCTCCACTCTTTTGGCAGCTGTTTTCGACGGATGAATGGGCGTGTTTGACGGCTCAACTGATTCCGACAGAGTGGTTGTTTGACTCCGGATTAGTCTCGGAGGCAAGGCTCTTACCCCTACACTCAGCAACACATGCCCGCGCAACAACGGTCTTGCTATTCGTCTGGGGATCATTTACGTTGATGGGAAGAGAAAACGTGCACTCTCTGGAGAAAATTTTGCAATTTTCACGAGTCGCGATTCGACACCAGGGTGGGTTCGTGAACACACTGTGGGTGTTTTTTTGAGAGCACTACAAATGGTTTCAGTTGCTGGAAGTGAATGTATTTTAAAAAACTGTATAAAACCCCTCGATGGTTGAGCCTGGGCAAATGTTAGCAAGTCTGTCAAAGACATTAGAGCACTACTTGTACATATCAGATAGATTTGAATAAACGGTTTTTATCATAAACAAAATATCAATTGAGCTGGGTTTATGCTATGGAGTCCTAACGACTCAGTATCATCATGAACAAGGTTGATAGAGATTTGTAACATACCAGGGATAGTAGCTGATTAAAACATGGTGGAAAGAAAGAAAAGAGTCGGTGAAGAAGGCTTGATTTTTTTTTTTCTTTGCTAGTACCTCTTCACTTTTGTTGCGCAGTTTATCAACACCTGCTAGGTGCCACCCACCACAACTACCAAATGACAAACCATGTCAATGACAAGTACAACATTGGCAATGCTCAAGAGACACCGCCAGATCTAGTGTTCTTTAACTACCATGAGTATTTAGTGTCGCAGCTGGGTGGTTCTGAACTGCCCGTGGTAGTCGTAAACCACTTTCCCAACCATTACAAAGACCAGTCATCCGTGTCGTTCAAGCACACGAGGGTTGTAAGAATACCACGTTGTTATGATATCCAGTGCTCGGACTTGATACCGCAGTTCTCTATATTCTACCCAGGGCAAGAGCCAGGGGCAATCAAATCAGAGGAAAGTAACTCGGTCATGGCCACGTTTGATCAGCATGAGTTTGGAGTTACATCTGAAATCTTGCAGCTCCGGCAACGCATATCGGAACAAGACTTGCTCAAACTTGTCACCACCATCAACTTCAAGTTGCAACTAGCCTTCAACCCGTTCTCAGTATGGACTCTTTGTGAAAACATTTGCAACGTCTTGACTGGCGGGTTATTCCTCCTGTTGATGAACTTTTGTCATTTGTACACTTACTCCAGGAGACAAGTTACCAAATTGGAAGCGTTTATCAGACATCAGAATGAACAGTTTCAAAAAGACGGAGTCGACTTGGTAATCACTTCACCAAGGAAAACAGCATATTTGTCAGTACGTGTAATCCTTCAAAGTCTATGGCGGCGCGCTAAATACTAACCAAAAATGAATATTTTTCGCAGTTGGATATACAAGTTTCCAACCTCATCCCCTCGTAACCTGTAGATACTTCAACCACCACCACGATGAAGCAAGTCATGAACGGTGTGTTTGCCATAAACAAACCCAGTGGGAGAACCTCAGCCAACATAATTGCAGAGTTACAAGAAATCTTCACCAAGTCGCAAGTGTTTGCCCTGGATATGCAAGCGATACGAGACAAGATGTCCTACGACTTGGGCCAGGACAAGAAGTGGAAAAACAAGGCCAAAAAGAAAATAGCCAACGCCAAGGTGAAAATCGGGCACGGGGGCGCGTTGGACCCTTTAGCGAGAGGGGTGTTGGTTGTTGGCGTTGGGCTAGGTACAAAGAAGCTACAGTACTACCTCACCGAGTGCCAAAAGACCTACGAAGCCAAGGCATTGCTTGGTATTGCCACGACAACGGGTGATTCAGAGGGACAGATTGTGTCTCAGAATGAAATAGCACATATAACACCAGACTCGGTTTTACACGCGGCGGAGAAATTTGTTGGCGACATTAAACAAACTCCACCGATTTTCTCCGCGTTGAAAGTGGACGGCAAGCCCTTGTATGAATACGCGAGAGAGGGGAAACCCATACCGAGGGATATCAAAGTGCGAGAGGTTAACGTGGGGCGTATCAAAGTGTGTGAGGAGGACCTCCTCACCACTGAACATGACTTTAAAAGATTGGAAAGCGAGTTGGATGAAAACGGCGTCGCAAAAGAACATGCGTTGATGAACAACCCCACGTTAAACGACTCGCCATTGTATTTTTCCAAACAGTACCTTGAGCAAACTGGGGGAGTGCCTCAAGAGTGCAAGCCACGGTTGTTGTCAGAGGACGAGAGCCATCCGGACAAATTGCCCATGTTCCATTTCACCGCCGATGTATCGTCAGGGACCTATATCCGGAGTTTAATCAGTGACATTGGCCGTGCAATGGACTCCTCTGCGTATATGGTGGATCTTGTTAGAACGAAGCAGTCGGAATGGGTTTTGGGTCGCAATGTGTTTGAGTTGGAGAACTTCCAAAGGGGTGATAGAGTGTGGGGCCCAGTGTTGAAAAAGGTCTTGGCTCATGGTGGTGAAGGGGTCGACTTGGCAAAGGAACTAGCCGAGGCTGAAAAGGAGACTCAAAGGGGGGTTGAAAACAAGGGCGATGAGGACTTTGACTTGGAATCGGAATTCGCCAAAGCTAAGCAAGCTCTGCATCGGGATAATGACGAGGGTGCCGAGGGATTCAAGAAGCGAAAATTGACCTAGGGCGGAAAAAAAAAAATGGTGCTGCGAAATATATAGAACCACTCTATAGACACCAACAAGATGATCCGTAAGCAACTAGCACGATTCGTTCATTCTCCAGCATTCAAGCACCATGCACGAACAACAGTAAACCCCGTTGACTTTAGACTAACTCCTCCAAGCAACGTTACCCCCAAGTCGGTGCTAGTTTTCTCGACACCGACGTGCCTACCCAACATCATTCAAGATGCCATCGATCTACACCAGACAAACAGACTACAGGTTGTTGTAGCGGGCATCGACACAATGGTTCCGTTTTCAAGTAGGAACGGTGTGAGTGAGTTGTGGCTTGAGCAGGAAATGAAAATCGGCACGTCGGTGCTACTTGAGGAAAAAGACGACATCAACAAACCGCCACGCGAAAGCGACGGGATCAACCCTGTCTCTGCGAGAAAAAACTGGAAGGACATCACCGGGAGCGTTAGTTTCAAGTTGAAGAATGAAATGGAGGCACGGGTTACTCTTGCAAACACCGTTTTCTCCTCGGGTTCAATCATCACCTTGTTTTACTTTGACTCGAAAATGGGCCTCTCGGGACAGCACTTGTGTGAGTTGAGCTTGGAGTTACCGCATGGCGTGATACCACGACACTCAAGAGCTATTGTCGAAGACCATTGGACTCCACTATACCCGAACGAGTCGTTCAAAATTACAAAATGCGTGGGTAATTTACTAAAACAGGTTGAGAACAAGCCAGCTGCCAAGTTTTTAGAAGAGAACAATCTGTTGATGAGCCTCAAGTCGAAAGATACAGAAGTGTATGTCAAGGTGAGGAAACAGGGCACCACCCACGTTGATAGATTCAAAGTGGTTGCAGGTGGCGGGGGATGGGGAGCTAAAGCTGACATAATCGCGCTATCAGCGGAGGCACAACCCAGTGTAGGTGACTTGATAGAGTTCTACATGGTGACTCCCCAGCACCGGTTCCAGCCGCAACACGATGTTTCGAAATACCACGACTGTTTCGCACTCCAGAGCAGCTACGAGGAGACGTCGTATGGGTCACGTCTCGCACAAGAGCAGGTGTTTGAAAATGCGTTTGGGTGCGGCAGTGAAAAGGGGTTCTTTTGGAACGGGGTGGGGCATGTGTCCCCCGGAGAAACAGTGTTTGTAAAAATGTAACAACCCACAGTTGCTTTTCTTCTCTCTCAATTTTCCGAATGCCAATCAAATACATCAAGGGCGACTTGTTTAGCCATACAGCCCGTAAACCGTGTATACTAGCACACGCTTGCAACACTGGCGGAAGCTGGGGCGGCGGGATCGCAGCTGTGTTTAGACGCAAGTTTCCTCACGCTAATCAACAGTACAGCGAATACTGCCACGGGAATCGAAACTTGCTCGGAACCTCGTTGTTGTTGAAAGGTGATGATTTTGACAAGAATAGGATCTACATTGCCTGTTTGTTCACCAGTGACTTTCAGCAGACACCAGAGGAGATTGTGGCGCTCACGGATGAGGCAGTGCATGATCTCGTTGGTCAATTAAAGGCAATCGACGTTGAAACAGACAACGGCAAAGCTGTCATCAACATGCCAAAGATCAACGCGGGGATATTCGGAGTGCCATGGCAAGACACCGAAGCAGTTCTTGCAAAGTATACAGACTTGCAGATCAATGTATACGTCATGGACTAACACCAGTTGTTTCCGGCGTGAGATCACATCGGTCAACGGTGTTCGTTAGCTGTAGGTCGTGTGTACCGGTGAAAAACTTGTTGCCGGTGCCACCAAGATGAAAACTACAACTTGTAAATATTTAATATACAGATTGTTATCGCCCTACTCCAAAACTGTCCAACCTCACTCCGCCATTATCAATCATGGATGAGGGCTTGATTGCTACAATCAACAAGTTGCAGGATGCTTTGGCTCCATTGGGCGGCGGCTCGCAGTCACCAGTCGACTTGCCTCAGATCACCGTTGTGGGATCGCAATCCTCGGGCAAATCTTCAGTGTTGGAGAACATTGTAGGGAGAGACTTTCTTCCACGAGGCACGGGTATTGTCACTAGAAGACCGTTGGTTTTGCAGTTGACCAATAGAAGAGCCACCCCTAAAAACAAACAAGAGCTACTCGATATCGAAGCGAATGAAGGCGGCGGGCAGAAGGAAGACAACCCTGACGAGTGGGGGGAGTTTTTGCATCTCCCAGGTAAAAAGTTTTACAACTTTGAAGACATCAGGACTGAAATTGTGCGTGAAACGGACGCCAAGACCGGTAAGAACTTGGGTATCTCGCCCGTGCCCATCAATTTGAGAATCTACTCGCCCCACGTGTTGACATTGACGTTGGTGGACTTGCCCGGTTTGACAAAAGTGCCCGTTGGAGACCAGCCAAAGGATATTGAGAAGCAAATCAGAGACATGATTATGAAGTTTATTTCCAAGCCCAACGCCATCATCTTGTCGGTAAACGCGGCAAACACGGATTTGGCCAACTCGGACGGGTTGAAGTTGGCCAGGGAGGTTGACCCTGAGGGCTCGCGTACTATTGGTGTCTTGACCAAAGTCGACTTGATGGACCAAGGCACCGACGTTATTGATATCTTGGCTGGAAGGGTGATTCCGTTGAGATTTGGCTATGTGCCAGTCATCAACAGAGGGCAAAAGGACATTGAAACGAAAAAGACCATTCGACAAGCGTTGGCTAATGAGGCCAATTTCTTTGAAAACCACCCTTCCTACAGAGCCAAGGCCCAGTTCTGCGGCACGCCCTATCTTGCCAAGAAATTGAACGGCATCTTGCTCCACCACATCAAGAGCACGTTGCCGGATATCAAAATGAAGATTGAGCACTCGTTGAAAAAGTACCTGAACGAGTTGAGTTTGTTGGGACCCGAGATGGCAGAGTCGCCCGCGTCCATTGCGTTGAGCATGATTACAAACTTTACCAAGGACTACACGGGGATCTTGGATGGTGAGTCGAAGGAGTTGAGCTCGCAAGAGTTGAGCGGCGGCGCGCGGATCTCGTTTGTGTTTCATGAAATCTACAAAAACGGGATCAATGCGTTGGACCCGTTTGACCAGATCAGAGACGCCGATATCAGAACAATCTTGCACAACACCTCGGGTTCGGCTCCGTCGTTGTTTGTGGGCACTGCTGCGTTTACAGTTTTGGTTAAGCAGCAAATCAAGAGAATGGAGGAGCCATCGATTCGATGCATCAATTTGATCTTTGACGAGTTGGTTCGCATCTTGTCGCAAATCATTAACCAACCGCAATACACTAGATACCCTGCGTTGAAGGAACAGTTGTCCAACCATTTCATCCAGTACCTAAGAGAAGCGTTGGTGCCAACAAATGAGTTTGTCACTGACTTGATCAAGTCCGAGGAAACGTATGTCAACACAGCACACCCTGACTTGTTGACCGGAACCCAAGCTATGGCGTTTGTAGAGGAGAAGTTCCACCCAAAGCCTCAAGTGCAAGTTGATCCAAAGACTGGGAAACCGGTGCCACAGCAGCAACAACAACAACAACAACCACAACACCCACAACACCCAGCAAACTCTGCCAGGCCGGAGGAGTCATCAAATGGATTCTTTGGTGGCTTTTTCTCTTCCAAGAACAAAAAGAGATTGCAGCAGATGGAGGCCCCGCCACCGGTGTTGAGAGCAACGGGTACAATGACCGAGAGAGAAACCATGGAGACAGAAGTGATCAAATTGTTGATCTCATCGTACTATAATATTGTCAAGAGAACAGTCGCTGACATCGTCCCCAAGGCGATCATGTTGAAATTGATCAACAAGTCCAAGGACGAGATCCAGAAGGAGTTGTTGGAGAAAATGTACAGCAACCCTGAGTTGCCCGACTTGGTCAAGGAGAATGAACTCACTGTGCAGAAGAGAAAAGAGTGTATTAGAATGGTTGAGGTGTTGCGAAATGCAAGCGAAATCGTGGCAAGTGTTTAGATTAAACAGATGCAGTGTAACCAATGAAATAGAGTATTCTTGTTTCCTTTTGAGGCCAATGGAGATAACGGTCGTGCGACCATTGAGGCTGGTGGCGTTTGCAAACTCGTCCATTGTGCAACAGAGCAATTTCTTAAGATCACCCTGTGCAGTGTGTTTGCCCTTGTCCCGTTCACGTTGTACGCAGCTTTGCTGTTACCACCACTGCGCAGAATAGAGTCACTTTTTCTCTGTTTTTTTTTTTTTTTTTTTTTTTCACCACGCCTGCAGTAACGTTGCGCAATAATAGAGCTGAGATTTTTCTTCTTTTTTTTTTTACAACCAATTCACCCATTCATCCCCAAAGCAATCACCAAAACTCCCCCCGTTTATCTTTTCGTCCGAGTTTTAGTATTGAATAATAGAGAGCTCCTGGTTAGAACTCAGCACAGGCCGCATCGTCCCTTTCATAAATTTTGCAGCGAAAAAGACTTTTCAAGCCATCGTCGTCTCGTGTCAAACAAAACAGGAGCTGTTACTTCAAGTCGATTTCAAAAACAAAGTCTTTTTGAGTCCTTGTTGAAGTCTCCGTGAAAAGTGCTTATATGCCAAAGAAACCACTACGAAAAAGCCTATTTTTTATCAATAGATTGATCGAGCCCGGGTAACGCCGAAAATATAAAGTACTACCAGAGCAAGTGCAACTCTTACAATCACACCTACGCCGATCGTGTCGTTCAAATTCTTACCTGAGAAACACCGCTGACATCAAAAAAGCAACCCACCTCCACAGTTTACCAATTGGAACGTTTCTTGCTACTTCTCCGTTTCAATAAGCGAACCCCACAAGAGTAAGTTTCGCTATGGCCACTCCTGCTTGCCCCGAACCGTTTGTCGACCATGAACTATCGATCAACTTAGACTCCACGTTTGCCTTTGAAGGTCCAGAAAAGTTGTTGGAGATTTGGTTTTGGAAGTCGGAGAGTGTCTTGCCCGAGAGCGCACCAGTGGGAGGTTTGCGCTCTATCGCGAGAGAGTCTTGGGCCAAGATGTTGGACTTGGTCAGCTGCAAGATCTTGTCCATGAAATCGTCCAGGTACATGGACGCGTACTTGTTGAGTGAATCGTCGTTGTTTGTGTTCCCACACAAGTTGATCTTGAAAACGTGCGGTACCACCACTACGCTAGCATGCTTGGAGGAGTTGTTCACAATGGCGCAGTCCATCTGCGCAATGGGCAGCAAGGAAATCTACCGAGTCTTCTACTCAAGAAGATCTTTCATGTTCCCCGAGAAACAGATCCACGTGCACAAGGACTGGAAACACGAGGTGTCGTTGTTGAACCAGCACTTTAGCTTGGGCAAGTCCTACGTCGTGGGCAACTTTGACAGCGACGACCATTGGTATCTTTATGTAGGAGGAGAAGAGCAAGACCACCCTCTGGCTGGCAGCAGCGCAGACCAGACTTTTGAAATATTGATGACTGAGTTGGACCCGGAGTGTGCGTCCAAGTTTATCTACTCGAGAAAACCAGGTGACGATATTGGCGAGCAGGATGATTTGGGACACGAGCTAGGCTGGGAAACCATGATGGAGACAGAGTTGGACACGGTTTTCCAATCGCCAAGGGTCAATACTCATTTGCCTTCGCCTTCGTTGTCGGACGTTTCCGAAGACGAGGACTGCATGGATTGCAAGACTGACGACAACTGCCTCCAGGCTAGCGCCAATTTTGAGTTCATCAACGATGCCTTTGCATTTACTCCCTGTGGCTACTCTTCCAACTCCATCTGTTCCAACGTTGCCGGTGGGTACTACTACACGCTCCACATAACTCCCGAGTCGGGCTGGAGCTACGCGTCGTTTGAAACCAACTACCCCTTTAACGAAACAGTGGACGTGATCACAGTCTTGACCAAAGTGTTGAAGATTTTCAAGCCAAAGAAGTTTTCCTTGACCTTGATTGAGGAGATTTCGGATGAGCAGCACTTGACTGGAAAGCAGTTGGTTGGGTGCGACTTGATCTTGAAGGAATTGGGCTACAAAAGGAATGAAAAGGCGGTGTACGATTTGAAAAATGAGTACAACTTGTTGTACATGAATTTTCGAAGTGGATAGGTTAGTGTATAGAGGAGATGTCATTTACATGTGAAAGTATTTTGGCAAATTTTGTTGCGAAAATGCTATAAAAAGTATCACTATCCCATTCTGACTCAGCACCATGATATCGCGCCCCTTAGGAGAAGGATGCGTGAGAATAAAGACTTTTACACAGCTACCGCTGGTTTAATGGGGACAGACCATTGCAATTGTTCTCTCTTTTCCCTTCAGTCTCATTCTGGTGCTACAGTGTCAGCTCACGCATTGCCAGTGCCAAGTAAACCATACCCAGTTGACTCAATCTCGCTCATTCTGGCCTCGCTGCTCCTGTTGCATCTTCTTTTGTATCCTCGACTTTGCCTCCGGAGTTAGCTCTAAAGTTGCAGAGTCCAGAACAGTCATCTTGACTGGGACTTTCTCCCTTTGCCTGCGCTCGACTTCCTCGGGAGAGTGTGGTTCGTATTTGACAAACTGGAAATCAGAGCCAACTTTGTGCGCGGCATAGACTCCAACAAGTACTGCGATGGTGCCCACGATAAACTTGTGGGACATTGGCGACCCCTGACCCATGCTTTGCCTCATTAGTGACGTGAGTGGGGCTAGCAACAGCTTCGAGGGAAATCTTCACTCTTGACCTATTGGCCGATTTTGACAGCGCTTGCACGACTTTGTACAAACGAGGGCGAGCAAGGTGATAACAGAGAGGGAAAATCACCAACCACTGGTGTCTTTTTTGACACCCAATTTTACAGCCTCCACACTAATTAATGGCTGCACTTCCCAAACGAATCCTCAAGGAGACCGAGCGGTTAGTAAGTGACCCAGTCCCGGGGATCACCGCGACGCCAAGCGAAGACAACCTTCGATACTTTGAAGTGACAATCGACGGGCCGAGCCAGTCCCCCTACGCTGAAGGAGTGTTCCACCTCGAGCTCTATTTACCTGACGACTACCCCATGTGTGCCCCAAAAGTGCGCTTTTTGACCAAGATCTACCATCCCAATATCGACAAGTTGGGGAGAATATGTTTAGACGTGCTCAAGGACAACTGGTCGCCGGCATTGCAGATCAGAACCATCTTGTTGAGCATACAGGCCTTGTTGGGCGCACCAAACCCGGACGACCCTTTGGCGAATGATGTTGCCGAAGACTGGAAGCGGGACGAAAAGAAGGCCGTCGAAGTGGCAAAGGAATGGACTGCCAAATACGCGACGAGAAAGGAATGAGCTGTTTACAAGGCATGGGAACTACACCAGAGGGTTTTTTTTTTTTTTAGATAATGAATGATGATCTTTTATCATATGTGTGTGGACAGAACTAGTCGTTGTACCGTATACTGCTACGAGTAAGTTCACCTATTAATAGTAGTCTCAACAATAAGATTTTGAGATCTGGCGGGTCTGCTTCGCAGGGCTTGTTTACAACCTCATATTCGGGTGGCCACCACAGGCCTGTCGAGGGTAAATGTATCCAGGTGATGGAGAACAAACTCAACCCAACGCGTCGTTTGTTAACCAAACACGGCCGTTGCTCCCAGCCCCGAATCTGAACTAACCGATCCCGAACATTCTTGAAAAAAAAAAACAAAAAGAAAATAGAGAATCTCGGACTCTTTTGTGGTGGTTAACTCCACCAATGAGAACAAGACAGTCCACTTATGGTCGTGATCACATACAGATCCCATAACCTAGCTATTGTCCCGATGCTATGGTCTCAGTATAAACACCGCATATCCTGGTGAAAACGGAATTTCCACGAATGCAGTTTTGATATTGACCGAAAGAGAAAGCGGCAATAAAAAAAAAAAAAAAAGAAAAGGAAAAGCGAACTCTTCGTGCCGCAGGTTCCCGGTTAGAAATGACGTTGGTCAGATGCCCACACCACGCAGCCCCCTTGCTACTTCACGGGCAGGCGATGTGCAGTCAAGGACCATCCACTAAGCAAAAGCAACTGCTCTGGTAGACTGAAAAGCGCCTGAAGGCCAGGTAGTAAGATGGCTGACAAGAGGAAGGGGGTCTCTCAGTCAAACCCCGTAATCATGTCAACCCGTAATGAAATTTTAATCTTTTTTTTTTTTTCTTTTAATATTTTATATTTCGGGCTTTATTAAAAGAATCGTGTTTCTCTGAAAAAGGTCAAGGGCCTGGCTTTTTTTTTTACAACCAAACCGGTGAATCCAAGATCTGTTGTTTGTATTGCTGAGGTTGACTTTCGAAAGTCAAACGCGCTGCTTCACATTCACCTACTGGTATCTTTTCACTGCCAGATCTCACCTAAGATCCGGATCGGATGGAAAGATTGCGAAAATACCGCAGACCCATTGAGTAGAATTACAGCACCATGGTGAGTCGTGATAAAAGCAGGGCACAGACGAGTCCCTTTAGTGATCACAGCGCCGAGTTGGAAGACGATGATGGCTCAATCTTGAAATCACCGTTGGAAGCGCACTTTGACAAGGGCCGTTTGTCGTACCACGGCTCGGCCAGCCTGGCCAACCACGACTCATACTCTGATGATTCCATGCCACCCACGCCAAAGCTTGCCGCAGACTCATTCGACAACGGGAAAAGCTCTCGTTTGAAGTTTCAATTGGGGTCCAACCAAACACCCCCCTCGTCGTCGTCTTCGTCGTCGGTTTCCCCGTCAAAGCACCGGTTTTCCAAATCGCCAAAGTCTCCCTTTTTGGACGACGTGATATTGGAGGATGAAGTGTACCAGAAACCCAAGGCGGAGGAAGCTGAAAACACAGCAGAGGTGTCGGGACTGCATGAAGACTTGGCCACCAGAAGACACCGGTGGGGCACGTTCAGAGACAAAAACGGGAGACCCGATCTGGCCAAAACAGGCGTGGGCCGGTCCAGGACCTTGAACAAGATACTACATCCACACCGCAACGACAAGGGGCACCACCACCGACTGTTGAAAGGGAGGATCAAGTCCATCAGGAAACCAAACACTCACTCGATTGACTTCCCCGAGCTCCACCACCGTGACTCGGACTCTGACAGCAACAAAGACGCGCCGGAAGGGGATTCTAAAAACAGAAAGCTGGAGAAGCGCACAGTGGTGTTCAACAGAGAGCTCCCTGAACAGTTTACAGACATGGAGACGGGCAAGCCAAACACCAACTACCCCAGGAACAAGATCAGAACGACAAAGTACACCCCACTCACGTTCTTACCGAAAAACATATTCAACCAGTTTTTCCACAACATTGCCAATATTTATTTCCTTGCGTTGATTATCTTGGGTGCGTTCCAGATCTTTGGTGTCCCCTCACCGTCAATGGCGGCGGTGCCGTTGATTGTCATTGTCATTATCACCGCGATAAAGGACGCCGTAGAGGACTCCAGGAGGACAATCACGGACTTGGAAGTGAACAACCAGCATACGCATATTTTGGAACAAGTGCATGACTCGGACTACCACTATGAAAACCGAAACGTGAATGATGAAAAAGTGTCTCTCTGGAGGAGGTTCAAAAAGTGGAACACAAAGTTGTTGGTCAAGTTCTGGGGAGCACTGAAGAGCAGCCTCACAAAGGAAGGAAGGGCGAATAGAGCGAGGGAAAAGCACAACCGTGAAAACAACATCCAGGAGGGAGAAGCACGAAAGTCGTTTGAAAGTGATGTTGTCACTCCGCGAAACTCGATTGATCCGTTTGGCGAAACCATTCGACAATCGTTTCACAAACCACGGTCCTCGGGACAGGCACAACCAAAGACTCTAAAATTTGTTCGCAAGTGCTGGAAAGATGTCAGAGTGGGGGACCTCTTGCGTATCTACAACAACGACGAGGTCCCCGCCGATGTGGTGATTCTATCCACGAGTGACGACGACAACTGTTGCTTTGTCGAGACAAAGAACCTCGATGGGGAGACAAACCTCAAGGTCAAACAAGCATTAAAGTACTCTTCAGTCGATGACAAAATCACCAAAGCCGACGACTTGATCGACAAGTCGTTCCAAATTGACTCAGAGGGCCCGCATGCAAACCTCTACTCATACGAGGGCAACTTGAAATACACTGCTCGCAACGGGCACCCACTAGAGGAGCCCGTCACTATCAACAACTTGCTTCTACGTGGATGCTCTTTGAGAAACACCAAATGGGTTATTGGGATAGTGGTGTTTACCGGAGACGACACCAAGATCATGCTCAACGCCGGGGTCACGCCAACAAAGCAATCGCGCATGTCCAAGGAGTTGAACTACTATGTCTTGTTGAACTTTCTCTTGTTGTTTATCATTTGTTTCGTCTCGGGCTTAGTCAATGGGTTGTATTATAGGAAAACAGGGACGTCGCGGGACTACTTTGAGTTTGGCACCATTGCGGGCACCCCCGCGCTCAACGGGCTCGTGGGGTTCTTTGTCGCGGTGATATTGTACCAGTCATTGGTTCCCATCTCGTTGTACATCACCATTGAAATTATTAAAACGGCGCAGGCGTTTTTCATATACTCCGACGTGGGGATGTACTATCCAAAGTTGGATTTCCCGTGCACCCCGAAATCGTGGTCCATTAGTGACGACTTGGGCCAGATTGAGTATATATTTAGTGACAAGACGGGGACATTGACGCAAAACGTGATGGAGTTTAAAAAGTGTACGATAAACGGTGTCTCGTATGGCCGTGCGTATACAGAGGCGTTGGCAGGGTTGAGAAAACGTCAAGGTGTGGATGTTGAAGCCGAGGCAGCGCATGAACGTGCGATGATTGCAGAGGATAAAGTGGAGATGGTTGACAAGTTGCGCGGGTTGCTCAAAAGCACCACCTACGATGACGAAATCACGTTTGTTTCGCTGAAGTTTGTTGACGATCTCTTGGGTGCTGCGGGTGAAGACCAACAGGAGGCTGGCTACCATTTCATGTTGGCGTTGGCATTGTGCCACTCGGTCTTGGCCGAGCAGAGCGAAAAGAACCCGCACAAGTTGGTGTTGAAAGCGCAATCCCCCGATGAGGCCGCGCTAGTGGGCACTGCCCGCTCCTTGGGGTTCAATTTCAAAGGCACCACGAAAAAGGGCTTTTTGGTGGACGAGTTTGGCACGTGCAAGGAGTACCAGGTGTTGAACACGTTGGAGTTTAACTCCACAAGAAAGAGAATGAGCACTATTATCAAGATACCGAGTGACCCGCCCAGGGCGTTGTTGCTCTGCAAAGGTGCAGATAGCATTATTTATGAGCGGTTGTCCAAGACCGAGAACGACCCGGAGATGCTCGAGGCCACTGCTAGGGACCTTGAGGAGTACGCCACGGAGGGGTTGCGGACATTGTGCATTGCCGAGCGAGAGTTGACGTGGGAGCAGTACACCGAGTGGAACAAACGGCACCAGGTGGCGGCGTCCTCGTTGGAGGATAGAGAGGGCAAGATGGAACAAGTGGCGGACGCTATCGAGCAGGAGTTGGTGTTGCTTGGGGGTACCGCGATTGAAGACCGGTTACAAGATGGGGTCCCCGATGCCATCTCGTTATTGGCCGAGGCCGGGATCAAGTTGTGGGTCTTGACTGGCGACAAGGTCGAGACTGCGATCAACATTGGCTTTTCGTGTAATTTATTGGGCAACGAGATGGACTTGCTCGTGATCAAAACTGCTTATTCTAGCGAGGAAACAGAAAAGATGGGCCTCGAGCTAGGCTTTGGCAACGCCGAGGCGCAAATCATCGACAATGTTATCAGCTTTTACTTGAACCGCCACTTCAACATGGAAGGCACCATCGACGAGCAAGAGGCTGCCATTGGTGATCACACTGCTCCAGATGCCCGGTTTGGCGTGGTTATTGACGGGGACGCATTAAAGCTTGCCTTGATGAACCGCGACACCAAACGGAAATTCCTCTTGCTCTGCAAAAAATGCAGAGCCGTGTTGTGCTGCCGGGTGTCGCCCGCACAGAAAGCCGCAGTGGTCAAGCTAGTCAAGGACACGTTGGATGTCATGACCTTGGCGATTGGAGACGGGTCCAACGACGTGGCCATGATTCAAGCCGCGGATGTCGGTGTGGGGATCGCGGGAGAAGAAGGCCGGCAAGCGGTGATGTCCTCTGATTATGCGTTTGGCCAGTTTCGGTTCCTCGCGCGGTTGTTGCTCACCCACGGCCGGTGGTCCTACAAACGCTTCAGCGAAATGATCCCGTCGTTCTTCTACAAAAACATCATCTTCAACATAGCCTTGTTCTGGTACGGGATCTACTGCGACTTTGACGGGACGTACTTGTTTGAGTTTACCTATCTCATGTTCTACAACTTGGCATTCACGTCGCTTCCCGTCATCTTCATGGGCATCTTTGACCAAGACGTGAGCGCAAAAGTGAGTCTCCTTGTGCCGCAACTATACCGCTCGGGTATTTTGAGAAACGAAATGAGCGATTTAAAGTTTTACATTTACTGTCTTGACGGAATATACCAGAGTGCCATTTCCTTCTTTTTCCCTTACTTGATGTACAAGACGCTGTTTCCTGGGGAGAACGGGAAACCGGTCGACCATAGGTTCTGGGTCGGGGTGCCTGTTACAGTCATTGCATGCACAAGTTGCAACTTGTACTTGCTTTTCCACCAACGTCGGTGGGACTGGCTCAGCTCGCTAATCATTGGCATCTCGATCCTCATTGTGTTTATCTGGACGGGGCTCTGGTCGTCGTCGGAGTACTCGTCGCAGGAGTTCTACAAGGCGGCGGCGCAAGTGTTTGGCATGACCGCGTTCTGGGCGGTCATCTTCATTGGAATCTTGGTGTGCCTACTTCCAAGGTTCTTCTATGACATTTTACAGAAATTGTACTTTCCCAAGGACGAAGACATCATCAGGGAGTGCGTGCAAAGAGGCGATTTCGACCCGTACCCTGCCAACTATGACCCAACAGACCCCGATAGGCCAAAGATCAGCGCCTACTCAAGCGCAGTGGTCAACCGGATGAGCATGGACCATCGCGTCTCCGACGATAGGGTCGACATGAGCAACCAGGCCACGACGCCGCACACGCCACCACCGGGGTTCCTCGCTCAAATGCGAAGGAAAAGCAAGAGCTTCCGCCACCACTCCGACTTGCTGACGGAAACCATCCAAATGGAGGTATTTGATGAAAACCAGAGACGCATTTCAATGATTAGCGAGAGAAATAGATAGACAGTGTAGATTATAGAAAACTAACAGTTGATGAGATGGAGCGAGAAAAGATTAATGGCGCGTGTCGAGGCGCACTGGCTCTTTGGCTCAAATTTTTCAGGTGGAAAATACCACAAAATCGAGCGATGGGAATGGGGAGAAAGTGAGCGAATGAAGTGAGGTTCAATTGGGCACTGGCATTGGCATTGGGATGTGCGCTGCTTGGAGGGGTCAGCAGGGACACATAGGATGGGGAGGGAGTCACCAGTACCGAGCCGTTGCGTTGGCCCAGGTCTAACAATTTTCTCTCCCTCTATATAGGTGGCACTAATTGGCCAATAAAAACCGTGCATTGTCAGTTCCTACATGAATTTTTTTTTATTCCGTAAATCACCGCGATAACCAGAAAGTCGTGTGTCACGGCGCCAGCTCTAGCTACAAAAGTGCCAACAACACGGGTCTTTGAGTCGGGAGTCCTCCTCGTTAAGCCGTTGGTGGTTGATCCATCATCATTGGCATAGTATTCACATTATCCAGCATGACCTCCCGACTCAAACGACACCAATAACACCGTTGTTGCATAAAAAAAAACAGAAATATACAAAAATAAAAAACTTTTTATCAGAAAATTATTCGCTCAACTCTATTGCAGTTTCTGAAAGAGAAAAAGTTTTTCCTTATAAAATGTCGAAAACTTTTCCTGATTCCTGTTCCTCTTTTTTACACACTCTTCTTTTTTTTCTCCCCTTTTATTTCACCCAAGCAACCCCGTTTACATATTCAATACTACAATGGCAGCTGAAAAGAGTAACTTCTTAGTCGATTTCCTTATGGGAGGTGTCTCCGCCGCAATCTCCAAGACTGCCGCAGCACCAATTGAGAGAGTCAAGTTGTTGATTCAGAATCAAGATGAGATGTTGAAGCAAGGTAGATTGTCCCACCCATACACTGGTATCGGGGACTGTTTCAGAAGAACGGCCGCAGATGAAGGTCTCATTGCCTTTTGGAGAGGTAACACCGCCAATGTTATCAGATACTTCCCAACACAAGCTTTGAACTTTGCTTTCAAGGACAAGTTCAAGGCCATGTTTGGTTTCAAGAAAGATGAGGGTTACTGGACCTGGTTTGCAGGTAACTTGGCCTCTGGTGGTTTGGCCGGTGCCACTTCGTTGGCCTTTGTCTACTCCTTGGACTATGCCAGAACCAGGTTGGCCAACGACGCCAAGTCTGCTAAAGGCGACGGTAAAGGTAGAGAGTTTAACGGTTTGATTGATGTTTACAAGAAGACCTTGGCTTCCGACGGTATTGCCGGTCTTTACAGAGGTTTCGGTCCTTCCGTTGTTGGTATCATTGTCTACAGAGGTCTCTACTTTGGTCTCTACGATTCGTTGAAACCAGTTGTCTTGGTTGGTCCATTGCAAGGCTCGTTCTTGGCCTCGTTCCTCTTGGGTTGGGCCGTCACCACCGGTGCCTCTACTGCTTCGTACCCATTGGATACCGTTAGAAGACGTATGATGATGACCTCAGGTCAAGCCGTCAAGTACAACGGTGCTCTCGACTGTGCTAGAAAGGTTATTGCCGCTGAAGGTGTCAAGTCTCTTTTCAAGGGCTGCGGTGCTAACATCTTGAGAGGTGTTGCCGGTGCCGGTGTCATTTCCTTGTACGATCAATTGCAAGTTATCATGTTTGGAAAGAAGTTCAAGTAAATTTTATATAGTTAGATAGAATACTGATTTCTATAAGCCAGTGGAAACTCTGAAAAGCCTTGGATGGTTCACGCGAGAGGTGTCAAGCGAAACGTTAATGCCGATGGACACAAAGTCATGGCAAATAACCTCTATTCCCGAGTCAATGAAGGTGTCACGTAGCCAAACAATAAGGTTGTCACGTGAGTTAGTAGACTCTCATTGATGGTGGCTGCTCTTGCTCCGTAAATTTTCAAAGATAGGGCCTGTACCGGAAGAAATTTCATAAAGCATGACTTCCTCTGGTGATGTAAGTTGTCAGGTAGAATTGGTTGTGAAATTGGGCCTTGATGCTGAGCAGACAACTGAGTGAGCAGATGAAGCTCAATTATATAGTGTCAATAGAGGAGAGAAAAGCCATGTTTTCGTCACTATGAAATGTTCCAGTTTCGTTTTCATGGCTACCACTGGTTTACTGTGAAGTCACGTGCGCGCACACTCAACTCTGGGCGTTGTTAAAACTCTTCAGGAAACATCTTTTTCCCAGTGTGAGGTTATTTTGTTCCACTTGTCCATTAACGCGTCAAACGGGGGTAGTGTCGACTCTGTTTCACGTTGTTTAAACGTTTGAATAACAAGAAATAGGGGCAGTTATTGATTGTCTTTTCCAACAACCGTGTGTGGGGTAACCCTCACTTTTGTAATTGTCGGGGAGCTTTTCAAGATGGCCTTTGCAGAATGCGCTTGTCGTAGCATGCCCCACCGCAGATCATGAGCGGCTCCCCTCATCTCTTGAGTGTGCTCTTTTTACAACTCCCCCATCCGCCCCGCTCTCTCTTCGAGAAGGACGTATCTCCGAGTCTAAAACTTACCCCTCGTGAACGCAACACCGACGACTGTTGGTGATAATGCCTGAGCTTTGAAACATATGTTCCCTGATTCAGTGCTTGCGCACCTTTACTGGATTTTGAAAGAGTTTGACCCGGACTTTGGTGTCACCACGAGCAAGGAGGTTCCGCAAGTGATGTTGCCTTTGCTCATCTCAATCTCAAACAGTTCCGCACTTTACAATCCCAACAAATTTTTGAAACCACTGCCGAGCACTTGCAAACATGGTGGTACGCACCAAGACTTATGTCTGACCCTCACCAATAAGCCTCTGCTGATCGGTCAAGAGGATTGTGGATCGATCGGCACACAGCACAAAGCACCGTTGGAGTTGTCCAGAACCAACCATCCCTTGTTCAAAGCAGTACGATGGTTTCGAACTCTCTCGAAACTCCGACACAATCGTTTCCAAGGTTATCTCCTAAGCGACGAGTGCAAAGTAGCAATTTGGTTGACCTTCCACAACCACTATTGCTCTGAGACGCGTACTATCATGTACCATCGTCAAAAACTGAGCAAGTGAATAGATGACTGAATAGGAAAGTGGAGTAAAACATTCTCTCTTGCCAATCGCTAATGGTTCATAACCGTCATGTATCGTGACGGCATGCTAAAACTGTTTAGTCAATGAAAAAAGAAGGGCACAGCTAATGATGTGCATGACGAGATATTTACAAATGCCATCAAAATCTCAACTCTTGTTTCACTAGGGATGCTTTCTAGAGAACACAGGACTGGAGAGAGAGACGACCACGATGGCGAGAAGACACTTTCCGCAATTGGTTCACCTTTTGTTCAAGGAAGAGCGCTTGCGTCAAAGCAATTCCTCAGTTTGTGCTTCTCCTTTCAAAGTGGGGCGCAAACAATCGCTAGAGACCTTCCACGAGGTCTATTTTCTTGAATCCGCTGAACCCGTTACCCCTCGCTCAGACTCTGGCTTGCCCCGCTAGCAACAGGGTAGGTTTGCAAAGGTTTTATCTCCTTCCCCAAAGCAATTAAAGCCTGTGCCTAACTAGTCAAGAGCATTCCTGGAATTGCTAAGATTGCCGGAAATTTGCGTCGCTGAGCCTACTTAGATCTTGACTAGATAGGCTCCTGCACTGTTTCTTATCCCTGGCCCCACAACGTTTTAGAGCAAACGTTTCAGTCCTTCTGAAATAGTCTCCACGCGCTAGAGCTCTAGGGAGGTAAAACTAGGGAGATCTGATTGGTTCCATTCGTGAGCTCTGCTGGGCACATCCTAATGTGCTGCTTAAGCACCTCCACTGTAAATATCGTTGTTCCAACCACTTGAAGCAGTCGACCCGAGACTCATCCCATCCCATGGAAAAGTAAAATTTTGTAAATTCACGTAGCAAGTGGTTTTAGCTGCAATTGCTGCAAAACGGCCAATGTTGTCTGCAGTAAATAAAACGGCCTAATTAGGCCGAGAGTGACTAGATAGGAAATGTAAATACTGCGACTGCTCCTCGCCAGCTACCAGATGCCTACGTCCGATTGTTGAAAATCACCCACTTGTACTTTATATTGCTGCACTTCATATCCAGAACAATAGGCCGCAAATGATTAAAAAGCGGGTTTCTCGATTTCAAACCTCCCCACGGTTAGTGCTTATTTTACTTCACCATTTGTAAACAGTGAGGAGACACCAGAGATTTGCTATTAGAAACGAGGGTGCCACCAGCGTTGTACACAATTCCACACTTGAACCCCAAGGTGAACTTTAAACCCTCAAGGATTCTGGATTGAGGCCTCTTGTGGTGGCGGGGCGATCTATTAGGAGGGAAAACGACAGTGAAAGCTTAAATTGGCGAGCCTAGCTTCCAAGTAGTATTGGCACTAAATCAAGTGGGGTCGAACCGCGGACATACAAAATCGAGGATCTGCAACTTGAATTGCTGGAGAAAACGTGTGGCTTACACTCTTCCCCCTCCCTCTTATTGTCGAAGGCCTTGGATGCTTCCTTTTCTAATTTTTTAATACGCACAGCATGGATGAGCGAAAGTTTCCTTTTCAGGAAGTCCAATTAACATTGCTTAGTCCGTGCTAGAGGTAAATAATATGGGATCCAGCTTGGTATGTGCGCGAAAGTCTACCAGAGGGTAAACCCGTGAAGTCAAGTCTCCGTCCAAGGAACACTCTGGAATTCTTGTTTGTAAAGAAATACGGGCTCGGTCCGCAGGCAGACATAATGTGAGGGCTCTCCCCCTCATCAATAAGTGACAGCTTTTTTTCAAAATAATATTATTTGACATTCCCTTGTTCTGTAGAAGCATGCCGCACCACCGTCCCATTTAGTATCACTTGCGGAATGCCCACCACCACCAGAGTCCTTCCAAGAACAACTTGTCCCGCGCCAATGCCCCTCCTCATTGCACTCTCGTGATCACACAGTCTCCCCAAGTCATCCCCTTGATCTCAGGGTTCATACTTCCGCGTCCCCTTCCGCCTTGATCCGCTGCTTAAATTAGGGCCCCCTCATCCACCCCCACAACTCGGCAGCAACCGCCTTAAAAGCTTAATATCCACTATACTCGGGAGCTACCACATGCCGCAAAATGCCAACTGGCAAACGGTTTAACTTCAAAATGGAAAGGGAAAAAATAAAGTGACGCAATGGTTGCAAAAAAGTTTGTCGGGGAACCTCAAGCAACGGGCAAGGGACGGTGTATTATTTTCGTAAATTATTTTCCGCGCCATCAACCACCCCGGCTCGTAAAGACAGGTGAGTTTCAAGAGGCAGCTCCACTGAGTCAACTGGCCGGCGCCTCGGGTGAACATCAATGACCGACAACCCCCCCCATAGATCACCTCATTAACACACGCTATTGTCAAAAGCTCGACTAACTAGGCAAGCAAATTCGCGATGTTATTTCCACTACCCCTCGCCCGATGCGTCTAATTAACACCAGGGTTGCTCCTCCGTCATTAGCAAGGGGGAGCCCTCTTTCGTTTATTGATTTTCCTGCTTGATTGGGGCCGGGGGGTCATGTACGCCATATACACAGAAAGCAATTACCCAAACAGGCTATAATCAAGTAAAGCGAGTTATATTTTCAGCCCATTCCACATGCCTTTTGCCTATTTAGTCAAACCCCAGTGTGCCATTACAGCAAATGGTGCGCAGAAAATTTTTAAGGTCGATTGGGTTAATTTGACCCTCTTGTGGGTGTTGAAAAAAGGGCCCACGAAAATTAAATTCTTTTTTTTTTTTTCTATTTTTATTTTTAGTTTGGCTATTTTCTTGCCCTGGGTGCATGGTGACACAATATCGCAAGTGTCGAGATACGCTCGAAATCTTCACCACAAGAACCATCCTCAATTGACTTGCCTAGTGGGCGGTCCGCGAATAGTACTATTCGGGAGTCCCTGGAGTTGAGTATATATTGGAAAACATATCCTGCTCTTTCTTACCTCTCTCGTTGGTTCAGCAACACCTCCATCAACCGATACCCCTACACCGATATGAACATTAACGCGTATGTTTGAAACTGCTACTCAGACATCATCAACTCTTACTAACCCGCTATAGCAACGTATTACCTCCAGCTAACGGTAAGAAGCTCTGGAGAGTCAAGAGAACTCCCTCAGCGTCTCACTCAAAGTCCTCATCCACAGACTCACACTCGTCGAGGCACCTGCTGCAGACGTCGATCGAGTGTCTCAACAACTCGTTGAAAATAGCTGCTGCTGCTGCAAAGTTTACCTTGAGAAGACCGCCATTGAGGAGGCCGAAGAACAAACCGGGTAAGCCCAAGGACTTTGTCTTTGTTGATCTCTCCCCTATCAAGTCAGACGACGTGGAGCAGCAAGAAGCCGACAAGGCCGTCCCTGTCAAGAGCAAGGCGCAACCGGAAGCAAACCCGTCCCCGGCTGCCAACTTGCAGTTGCCTTCGCCTACTTTATCCTTGGAAGACTCGCTCTTTGACTTGTCCACATTGCCCAATTTCGATGCACCTCCTACTGCTTCTGCTTCCACCAGCCCCGACTTGGGGTTGGGGATTATGAACTTGGGAATCGACTGGGACCAGCCTGCACCACAACCATTTGCCCACCAAAACAACAACGACCTTTTATACGGATACCAGCAAACCATGATGCAGCAACAACAACAAATCCAGCAGTTGCAACGCCAGTTGCTTGAACAGCAGCAAAGACAAGCTCAGCCGGTGTTGTTCCACTCGACGCCAGCATTGCAATCACAACCTCAATTCCCGCAGCAGCAGCAGCAGCAGCAACTACACTCGCCAATACAGGAGCCAGACTTTAACCAGAAAAGACCTCGACAATGCGCATCTTCTCCAACTGCAGGCCAGTTGCAATTCAAATCGTACCAGCCAAAACCAAAGCACAGCAGGTCATCCTCCGAGGCATCTGTAAGGAAGCCACAGCATAAGAAACAAGTGCAAGCGCACAGGTGTATGAGTTTGCCATACATCCCATCCACAACCAACATCCAACAACAACAGCTTCCCGAAGCGCCACTGTACACGTCAACAACGATGCAAAACGTCGACTCAAACGTGAGCTTGGACGACTTTATGATGCTCAACGACCAGCTCTCGATGAGCTTTGCCCCCGGCATCGCCCAAAACCCCGAATCATACACCCCAGCTACAACCTACTCCGAAGATGAACTCGCCAAACCGGTGTTTAACCAGTTTAGCTTCCAACCACCATGCGTAGAGTTATCATGCGGCTTCGAAGAGTTCCTCACTGGCTCCGCCACCACTGAGCAGCCACTGCAGTACCAGTCGTACCCCGTCTCGATTGCTGCTTCCACCGCATTTAATGAGTTTGAAATGGGCGCATTCTGTCCGATTATAGAGTGAAGCTGGCCTTTGCTCTCCTGCATTTACCCCTAGTTTCAGTTCCTGATATATCCACTTGTTTTTTTTTCCCATTGACTCATTCGGTTTCGCAATCTTATTTCGGTATTCTTGGTTCCACTCATCTGGCTATGAATGGACTCACTTGCTTTTCGGTCACTTTTTAGCACCATGCTTGCTTTTATTTATAACATAATGCAGATACTAAACAAAGTTATACTAGCTAATAAAGATTTCGCTCTCCGCCTATAATGGCGGAATATCTCCTACATAGTTGACGTGGTTCCAGTTGTGTGCAAGATGGATCGACTTTCCTTGCTGTTTCTTGCGCTGGGGCTGCGGGGTTGTACTCTCTGTGTTGTTATTTTTCTCCTCCCAGTTCCGAGCATATCCTACAGCCTGCTTTTGCGCTTCAAAGTCTTCCTCCATGTCGGCCTCCACATACTCCACCTCTTGGTTCTTGACATGGATCAACGGAACATAGTCGGTTTGACACGTGGGTTTGATGTAATCATCCTGATCATCGGTAACCATGCACTGCTTCCTTGCCTCGACGGAGAAACTGGTCACTTTGCAATAACTGGTGTTGTCCAACACCGCCTCTGAAAACCACCGCGTCTCCAACCGTTGGTACAACAACTCGGTCTCGGGAGAGTTACCAATATCCTCCGCCACGTGGTGCCACCACTCGGTGTTGAGGGTCCAGTCCAGCGGCCACTTCAACTCGGGGTCGTACAAGTCCCTGGCGGAGTAGGCAAACTCCCAGTTGGGCTCGGCGCCGTCATTGTAGAACGACTTGTCCAAGGGCGTGTAGTAGGTGAATGAGTTGACAATGCTAAAGCTCTTTTCGTCCACTGCATAGTACTTCCACGCGGGGTTATAGCCAGAGTATGGGCTCACCAGCGGTCCCACCAAGGCGTGGTTCACCGCGTTTTTCAACTCCTTGGCGTCGCTTCCGTCGCACCCGTACTGGACCATAAACGTGTCTGCTTGAACGTGGCCAAAGAAGATCGCCGCTATGACTTTTGGCGAGAACCGCTCAATGATGGAGGTGAAGATCTTGGTGGAAATGGGAAGCGCTTGCTGACTCGGTGGTAGATGCGCGATTATCCACACCCGCTGGTGGTTTCTCTCCGAGTCAATCAACTCCTCAATGAGAAACTTCCACATGCCGTGGGAGTCCACGTCCAACATGTTCCAAAAACAGTACAAGTTCTTTGTGTTCCACACGTTTGAGTTTAAAGATATAACCTTGAGTCCCTTGAGGGTGATGAGCGAGAACCCCGTTTGCGAGTACCGGATCTGCTTCGCGGTGTCGTGGTCGACCCAGTCCAACTCCAGCCACAAGTCCGCGAGAAAGTCAAACTGCCACTGGTACGAGTTGGAGTTTTCGCTGAGGTGCTTTTGCGGAAGCTGGTTCATGGGGAAAATGTCCCGCGTGCCAAACGTGGGGATGACATCGATCTTGTCGAGGTACTTTTTGATGATCCGGTAGCTAGTCTCCTGCGACTTGATGTTCTTGTCCTTGCTCATGTAGCAGCGGTCCGAGTGGTCCACCGTGCCGCCGGTGAATAGCGCAAACTCAAAGGAGAGGTGGTTTTGGTGCAAGTCTCTTATGCACAGCATGGTGTTGTTGAGGAGCAACGCCGGGGTGTCGCATGTGTACTCGCCAAACTGCCGCGCTGGAGTCCACGTCCGCTTCTTCACCTTGGTGATGTCCAAATACTTGCCCTTTTCGAAATGGTTCTTGCGGTAGGTGCTGTCGTAATAGCCGGTGTCCAAGTTTTCATTCACGTGCGGCGCGGCGGCTTTGGTGTTTCTGCAGTGGCTCGAGCAGCACAAGCTTTGGCTGCAGTTGGCTTCGGCAAAGACAGTATAGTCGAGCTGCAAGTTGACATCGCTGATGTGCAAAACATGGAATACCTCGCCGCACCCGTCTGGTGGCTGATAGTTTTTAGGCTTCAGCGGCCACATGTTGGACATGTCGATGTTGGGGGTCTCGGGCAAGACGTGGCACTTTTTGTCATGGTAGTAGCAGAA
The DNA here is from genome assembly GCF_963989305.1 of Lodderomyces beijingensis. Classification (NCBI taxonomy): domain Eukaryota; kingdom Fungi; phylum Ascomycota; class Pichiomycetes; order Serinales; family Debaryomycetaceae; genus Lodderomyces; species Lodderomyces beijingensis. The sequence continues at coordinate 1,852,959 of NC_089974.1, read as the reverse complement.
GTAGTCGCCATCCAACCCTGACGGGTTCATCAAACTGGCAACTTTGGCAAAGTCGTTCCCGGTGCTGGAGTAGTCCTCGCCCGAGTAGCCGTAGTTCATGTGGCACTGCACTTCATCATACCCGGCCTCAACGCACCATGTGAGGAATATCTGCGGCACCAAATCCGGTCTCGTCAAGCCAATGAACTTGGCTATTTGCAACCGGGTCTTGCAGGTGGTGCATTCGTCTAAATCAGTGGCAGCCTCGACGTTGTGCAACTCGGCAACCGCCCTTTTGCAGATTTCCTCGTCGGTAAGAGCAGCCTCCACGGGGGGTTTGTAATGAAAAGGCTGCGCCTCGTAGCCGGTGGCATACACAATGAATAGTGCCAACAAAACCAACAACATTGCCCTTGGGAGATTGTGGTTGTAAGTGTTGTAAGTTTTGCAACAGATTTATTCTAGGGGGGTAGGGGGGTATTTTTTTCTATGGTGTGTGCGGTTACAATATCAATTGCACTAAATAACAATACTTACACCATCAGAGCATCTCGCTGATAGCATTGAGCTTTTCAAGACTCAGTTGGGCGTTCCCCATGGATTCCAAGTCCCGTTTTAAAACAGAGACTAGCTCCTTTGTCAAGGCAAGCTGTTTTATGGAAAACTCCTCCTTCATTCGTTCAATGGCCTCGGCATGGTCATTGAGGATCCTCGTGATTTGTTTTTTCACCAGCTCGTTGTCCTTTCTCATGGCCAGTCGAACGTCGTTGGCGTGGGAGAATACGGACTCCAATAAGCCAATGGCTTTGCCGAGAGCGGCATCGCCTCCGGCCGCAACGTCGCTCTTTAAGCTGTCAACTTGGTCCAAGACTAGCGACAGTATCTCTTCCAAATGCGACGCGGCTGAAGTACTGTATGTTTCCACTAGCTCCGAAACGCTGCCGCTGTCCTCAAGGAGCCTCGTCGCCGCGGGGGAGGACTTACCCCTCGGTTGGAAGCTGCTCCTGACAATGTTACTGCTCTCTAGCTTCAACTGCTTGATCTTGTCGCTCAACTCGTGAAGGTCGAGCAACGCGCGCTCCATCGCCTCTTGGGGGCTCTCTGGCGTGACATGGTGGAAGTTGTAGTACTCGTCGCTGTCGATCTCGGACAAGGTCTCGGGGATCACGTGGGGCAGCAAGTCGATGCCATTGGCAGCCTCTTTGCTTCGAAGCGCCTCGGCCTTCCTGATCGCGGCCACCAACTGGCGCTGCAACGTGCGCACGGTGGGGACAATGAAGTTGGTGTTGTTCTGCTCTCTGAACTTGATGTCGTAGTACTTGTTCTGGATAATCTCCCACTTTTTGGTCTGGCTGAGCGACCTGTTGCCAACGTACTTGAACGGCTTGGTCTCAACTATGAGATAGAGAATCAACTTGACGTCTTCGCCAGACAATTTCATCCGGTGCGGGTTCTTCATGTTGTTGATATGGGCAAGGGCCTGCGACATGGTCACGGGGTCAACCTCCGAGCCCATCAGGTGCTGTCTCTTGCCGGCGGCTGCAACCGCGGCGGAGGCTGTGGCCGCAGCGGACTCTGCGGCTAAACCCTGGTAGTCGATGGAAGAGTGCTCATGGTTGCTGGACTCGCTCGAGTCAACTTTGCCACCGCGGTGCTGCGAGTCGTATTTTTTATGACCTGATGGAGACATGTCTTTAACGTGGGAAAAACTTGTCAATCCTAGTGTCGTGAAAAAGAGGTGTAGAGTCGTTGGTTCAGGATGTGTCTTGATTTTTGTCGTCACTCGTTTGCTTTGTTTTGACTTTGTGTGCTACCATGTGACACCAGAGTTTATACACCTACATGGGTCATTTAAAAGTTCAATCCCGCGGCAAACGAGCTGGTGATGCTCCGGATGTCGTCCTCGATATTCTCCCCGCTGTATCTCGCACCTTCGTACTTTTTATCAATCTTGTGCAACTTGCTGTAGAAATTGGCGCTGATGGAGTTGTCGCCGTTGTAGTAGTTTGACTGGTTGGCCAACGCGGGCCACAACTCGTCCCTAACCTTCTGCTGGCGTTGCACGTCAGACCCTTCATTGGCCATGCTGCCGCCGTCAAAAGTGGCGGTCGAGAATGCCGTCGATGGAGCGCCAAGCGGGTTCCTCTTTGGCCCTTTGGTGGTGCCTCGCGCAGCGTAATTGTTTAGCTGCACCATGGAAAGCTGCAAGTTGTCCAACGGTCCATCGACCAAGCACCCCTTTTCGCGGAAATGGATCAACAAGTGGTTCCATAGCTTGTTGCGCGACAATGCGCGTGGGTTCCCCAACACCAACAACCCGTACTTGGCCCTGGTGAGCGCCACGTTCAACCTCCGCGGATCGCTCAAGAACCCAATGCTTTGCGAGTCGTTGGCGCGAACACAGCTCAAGATGATAAAGTCCTTCTCCCGCCCTTGGAACGCGTCGACACTAGTAATCTCCACTTCAAGATACTCATGCCGCTTGTCCAAGATTGTCGAGTTGATGGACATGAACTGCACCAAGTACGCCCTTTGGCCCTCGTAGGGAGTGATCACCCCGATCTGCTCCGGCCTGATCCCGTCCTTGAACAACCGCGTGATGATCCGCTCCACGTTCATCGCCTCGACTCGGTTCAAGTACGAGTTGCCGCTGCCGCTCAACTCCTCACGGCCGTAATTGGCCCAGAACATCATCGGGGTGTCCAACACGGGCCAGGGGAACATCGCCTCCTCCACCAACCGGTCCTGGCTAGTGACTCCGTTTTGGAGTGAGCCTTCGTAAAACATGTTGCTGGGGAACTCGGACAAGCACGGGTGCATTCTGTACTGCACTTCCAACCGAATCGGAACGTGTCCGAGAAAGACCAATCGCTCAAATAGGGACTGCTTTAGCCCGGCATCGGCGGCTTTTCGGTCCAAGATAACAGGCCCCAACTGCTGGTGGTCGCCAACGAGAATCACCTGCTTGGCTCCTTTGACTATGGGGATCAACACCTCCGGCTCGGAAGCCTGCGTGCTCTCATCTATCAACACTGTTCTGAACTTGAACTGGGCTAGTCTCTTGTCGGCGGCACCCACACACGTACAACACACAACCTCGGCCTTGCTCAATATCTTCAACTCGGACGCACGCAAATTTTTGATAAAGTTTTTGGCATCCTCCACCGACAACTCGCCAACCTCGTTTTTCAATTTGATCAACTTCTTCAACTCTCCCTTTGCCGATTTGTTGACAATGTGGTGCAACGCCAAGTGGCTCACGGAGCTCTCGACGTCCTCGCGTGACTTGGCCGTCAACCGCACCACCCGCAACCCCAACGAGTCCAACTTCTCGGCCAAGTGGTCAACGGCTACGTTTGAAGGCGCGCAAACCAAGATCTTCTCCTTGTTCAAGCGGGACAAATGGTAGACTATCGTGGCGGAGGTGACAGTTTTGCCTGTCCCCGGTGGTCCTTGTATCAAGGAGAGCGGTCTTTGCAACACAGACCTCACAGCGTTGGTCTGGGAGATGTTCAACTCGGTCAACTTTGGGTGCGAGAATTTCTCCGGGGCCTCAATGTCAAACTCCACGGGAGCCACATCGTGGCCCAACAACTTGTGGTAGAGGTACGACGAAACAGACTCTTCGTCTGTGGCAAAGTCCTTCATTGCTTGCTGCATCCGGTCGTACGAGGTGCCTTTCCACACAAACTCGGCAGTAAAGTCGTTGGTCAAGTTTGTTGGTGGCGCCACTTTGGACGCGTTCAACTCCAATGTGAACTCCTCCTGGTAAGAATTGGGCAACCTCAAGATAAAGCCATGCCCTTCCCAGGGCTCCCTCTGGCTGCCGTTATAACGCAATATAATCTCATCTCCCACAGCCACTTTCAAATTGGAGGTCTCAAACGTCATCAACGTGAACGAGGCCAAGTGTCTGTTGTTCAACCCCAAGGCCCACTTGACCTGAATATGCTCTAGCGCTTGCGACTCCTTCAAGTTTTTATCGTAGTCGGCTTCCAATTTCACCAACGGGCCAAACGATCTCTGGTACTGGAACCCGTCGTTGTACCGCATCAATATCGGCAACACCAGCTCTTCGGCAACGTCGTTATTCTCAACGTCGTTAATAGTCGCATCCCGGTTCAACCGCCACTGGGCCTCCAACTTGGAAATCTGCTGCGGGGTCACCTGCCTGGAATCAATCAACGCCTCCTCGCTCGGGGGCGGCGCCAACCACGACAAAAACTGCCGGTCTTCAATGAGCGACTGCCAGTGGCTCGTGTCCCAGTTGATGTCCTTTGACCGTGCGCAGGGCAAACGGCAGAGGATCACCACGACAGACTCCTGTTTGGCAGAGACAAACCCCAACATAAACACGTTCTTGTTGCCGCAGTTGTAGCACTCCAACGTGGTGTCGCCTAGATCCGACTCTTCGTGCAAGCTGACTTGGTTGTGGCGGGACATTACCAAGTGGGTGACAATGTGGGAACTAGAAGAGTTGGTCTTGTCGTTGCAGAACCACTTGTTGCACGTGTTGCACTTGATCACCGAGTTGGGGGTGTTGACTCCACAGTAGGCACAGGCATGTGGGTTTTGGCTCAACTCAAACCCGGGTGCCTCTGCCGCCTCATCAAAGTCGTGCTCACGGTCTTCCCCAAACACTGTACTCATTGCTTGGTTTAGTACTGTGGTGAGGAGAAAGGTCAATTTTTTTTTTCATCTCGGTTTGGAAAAATAGACTACTACTTTATCATCGGATTACCAATCCACAGTAGACTGAATAAACTAGAGTAACTACACCATGAACATCGTGCCCCATCCCGACCAGTTGCGGGACATGTGTCCGATCTGCAAAACAGACAAGTACCTCTCCCCCAGTATGAGGTTTCTTGTCAACCCCGAGTGCTATCACAAGATCTGCGAGTCATGCGTCGATAGGATCTTTTCACTAGGCCCGGCCCCATGCCCGTATCCGAAATGCGGAAAAATCTTGCGAAAGAACAGATTCAAGCAGCAGATCTTTGAGGACTTGGTTATTGAAAAGGAGATCGACGTGCGGCGAAGAGTCGGTGCCATCTACAACAAAACCGAGGAGGACTTTGCCAGCTTGAAAGAGTACAATCAGTACTTGGAACAGGTGGAGGAAATAGTGTTCAAATTGAGCAACGGGGTTGACCTTGAGGCGACGGAGCAGGAGGTCAGAGAGTACGAGAGCGAGCACAAGCTAGAGATTCTCGAAAAGAACATGCGCGAGTCGCAAAAGACAGCCGACTTGGCCAAGTACCAGGATGCCATGGAACGGTTGAAGCAGGAGAAGCTCAAGATTCAGAAACGGATGGAGCAGGAGGATGTGGAGTTTAAGATCCTCCAGCAGCAGGAGCTTTTGGAGAAGATGACCAACAGCTCAATGAGCAGCGAAGAGTTGCTTCAGCAGCAGCAGCGGCAGTTGAACAAGCGCACGCTGCAGAGGAAGAAACAGTTGCAGCAGATAAACAGCCAGTTGGACCAGCAGTTTAGCAGTAGTGTACCCGAGAGCCGCCTGGCGGTGGCAGTTGCACCGTTTACGCCGTTCGACGGAGACAGAGATTTGACTTTGAGGTATCGTCTATTGAGCCAAACTGTTGACCCCAAGGATAGCTACCACGACCCGTATCTATTCGAGTTGGCAAAGAAAAAGGAGTATCTAGGGGGCGGCTGGAGGTTGGCTAATGTTTTTGAGAGAGCACTAGACGAGGCATTCTGCGGGCTAGGGTGTTTTGTGGAAGGGGAGAAACTAAGCATTAGCTAAAGTCCATGAATGTGGCTTCTGGGTGGTAGTAAATAGGGCAAGACCAGTAGCTTCTCTTTATGTCATCCCAGATACTTTCGCCTCCTTTTTTGAACAATTCTGGTGGCACGCGCATTTCCTTGAATCGGCACCTCAAGCCGTAATTTTCGAGGTCTATTTGAACCAACTTTTTGTAGACTTCGTAAATGACCTGTCTGTCAGCACCAAGCCCGTTGAAGAAGGAGAAAACACCGTCTGGTTTCAACAAACCAACAACATAGTCAAACAACTCGAGCATGTCCAGGTAGTGCTCGGAAAAAGTGTCGTAGTAGATGCCATCGAAGAAAACAGTGCCCTGAGAAAGCAACTTGTCGAGTTCATCCTGCCAGCGGCCACTCAAGACCACCACATTTGCTTTCTCAAACCAGCCATCTTGTTTCATCTTGGCTAGCACATCTGGGTGGGCTTCACAAATGTAGTGCTTGCGGGGGTTCTTCTGCTGAAGCATCGTGTCTATGATCCCCATTCCAAAGCCAATGTTGAGAATACACAAGTCGTCACTACCATTAACGGTGATTGAGTCTGCGGCTAGTTGCATGATATCCGACTCCCAGCTCATCATGACGCCGTCTTTTCTCTCTTTCGTGACTAGCGCATCGTCCACATACTCAAGTTTCGACTCGAGAAATGCTTGCTGGTTGTGGGAGGGAGCAGCAGCCTCTTCAGAGGCAACCACTTCCCCTTCTTCAACAAACTCCACGTCATACTCGCTCACTTTTCTCAACAACAACTCTGCCCTCACGCCAGCGTCCACAAGCTTCTCATACAACGCCCAGTCTTTAAGCCCGCGCCGGATCAACACGCACCCCGGGGTCTCATTATTGACATCGGTGAAGCTCCAGCCGGCGCCGTACTCAAACAAGACATCACACATTTCATCAACTACCGCGGTTTCACCCTCGTCCAAGTCTGTTGGCACATGAGTGCAGATCAAATGCAACGGAGTCGTGGCGGTTGCTGGTTCAGTCTCCACCCGATTCTCATAGTTGTACGCCTCCTCCACTGTATAAGTAGCGGGGACCCCGCTGCTCAAGTACGACCTCAACTGGGAGACATACTCCACAGTTATGGGGCGTGTGGGAAACTTGCATAGATCATGGAGCTGGGACATGTCTTGAGGAACAAACCTTAGCGATGATGTGAGAGAAAAAAAAATAACAGAAAGGAGGAAAATCAATGGTGGACTGCTAACAGTCTAGACCACGCCCAGAGGAGTTTATTTTTCCAAAACCTGTCTTTAAAGTCGTATGATTAGCAAGTGCTGCAAAAATAGTCCAGTATTATATCTCACGGTCCAAAACCGCAACATGGAAATCTACGAAAGATGCGGATAATGGCTGTTGTTGGTCTAAAAACAATCGCGACTTCTTATCGCTGGATTGGTCCGTGCAGAAGCCATGGTGGTCATAGCTGAAGAAGAGATACACCAGAGTTTGGTTCAGGTGGAAGAGCAACGGCGTGGCGTGGGGTGACTGCGCCAGAGGTGGTTTGGATCGTACATTGGATTGCATTTAGATATATTTTACAGGCCAAGTGCAAGAGCTGTCTTGATGAATGCAAAATCAAGCATCTAGGTTCCGTCGTTGGTGGATAAAAAGGAAATCCAGTCGGTAGGGTGCTTTTCTTGTTGAGAGTGTTCCACGCAGGATTCCACAGAGCCAACTACAGGTTAGATCCATTAAAAGAAACAAATACACTGGTTGAGGATTTTTTTTTATATATCGCAAGCACTTCCACTGACTGGAGCTGCCATCGGGAGGAGCTAACGACATTGCTTTCCGCCCAATGTCTTACAAGCTTAATGACTACAGTTCGTTCTTTTCGCCCATGGGGAACGCCAACGAGATGCAGAAACTGTTTGCGGAGGAGGAGGCTGGACATGTGCCGGTTAAGGAGCAGGTGCAGCAGCAGGATGTCACCTATGAAGCAAAGGATGCTCCGTATCACATGAGAATGGACCCGACTAGTCTCTGCTTGCTAGGGCAGCCGGTGCTTGAGGTCGGCAGTGGAGGTATGAGAAACCAAACTAGTGAAACACCCGGGTTCCCTGTTGATTTGGACTTTTCCCTCGCTCCCTCGTTTCAGCAGTGTGTCACCAATAGAGCAAAGCTGATGAATATGCCGCTGCCAATGTGCAGCGGGGAGTCCTCCTACATCGACCGCAACTTGCCGAGCAACACCGGGTATATTGCCGGGACAGACGAGATTTGCAACGACACGGGAATGGACTTGGGGTATAATCCGCCAGAGCTAGGGTTGCTGGAGTCGGCAGCGGACGATGCTAGAGGTCAGTCTCATGACCACGATGACGCGAATAAGCCACCCGGGTTTGAGTTTCCCCAGCTCGGCAATGAAGAGATTGCGTCGCACTTGTCGTACTCCGCCGCGGCAGCCACAGTGAGGTCTCCGTTATCTGTCGAGGCCAATGTTGAGACGTGCCCGCTGAAAACGGAGGACGGGGCGGTGGACCAGCAGGGCAACCAGTTGCAGCAGTCGTCCACTTCCTCCTCACTCAGCTCATTCACCGCGTCGCTGTTTCAAAGCATCTACCCGGTCATCGGAGGCAAAGGCCTGGACTCTATAAAGAACGGCTTCTCCTCGCCGGCTACACCAAATAGACTGCAGACGCCCAATATAAAACAGGAAACCGGCAGCCCCTTCAAGCCTAGCAAAAAGGAACCAACAAAGCAGAGACCCGCAGTGGTGACCGAGTCGTCCGTGTCGACCCCATTACTGCAGCCCCATTCGGGCAGACCGCGGGTTAAATCCGCGCACAACGTGATTGAACAAAGGTACAGAAACAAGATCAACGACAAGTTCAACGCGTTGCAGGAGTCGGTGCCCACGTTGAAAATCTTGGTGCTCCGGAAGCACCAGGAGAAAATGCGGTTGAAGCAGCAGCGGATGCAGTTGATCGGCGACGACGTGGACGAGTACGACAGCTCCGAGGGGGACGAGATGGTCCCCTTTGGCGACCAGTACAACAACATGTCTTTTGAAGACATTGACTTGGAAGGGTTGGAGCCCGCACGAAAGTTGAACAAGGGCACAATCTTGGCCAAGTCTATAGAGTATATCAAGTTCTTGGAAGAGAAGAACAGCAGAATGCAGCAGGACCACGACGAGTTGGTGGTCAGGGCCAAGGAGATGGGGTTTGAGATGCAGTGAGGATATTTATATAGATATTAGGGTGTACGAGCTCTAGGATAATTGCACGCGCGCTGCAGTTTTATTTTTCCCCGTCGTATGCCAAAAGTTTTTCGTAAACGACGAGATGCAAAAACACACCATTTTGGAGGGTGAGACATTGCAGTACTTATAATTGGACAAGTTCCTGAGAGTTGGTTCCCTCCATCGCTCTATCATCAGCAATGGCTATCGTTGACGGACTACTCCAAGGGTACAATTTCTTCCTCACCTTGTCCACTTTCCAGCAGCTTTCCATCCTCATTGCTGCTCCGTTTGTGTACAATATCGTATGGCAGTTGCTCTACTCGTTGAGGAAAGACCGTGTGCCGCTTGTGTTTTACTGGATCCCCTGGTTTGGCCTGGCGGTCGGGTATGGACAACAGCCGTATGAGTTTTTTGAAAACTGCCGCAAGAAACATGGCGATGTGTTTGCTTTTATGTTGTTGGGGCGGGTCATGACCGTCTATTTAGGCCCCAAGGGCCACGAGTTTATCCTCAATGCCAAGTTGTCTGATGTTTCCGCGGAGGAAGCGTACCAGCATTTGACGACCCCCGTGTTTGGCAAGGGCGTCATATACGACTGCCCTAACGCACGGTTGATGGAGCAGAAAAAGTTTGCAAAGTTTGCCTTAACCACGGACTCGTTTAGGAGGTATGTCCCGCTCATCAGGGAGGAGGTGTTGAGCTACTTTGTCAAGTCGCCAATGTTTAATTTGTCAAAGCAGAGTTCAGGCGTGGCCAATGTCATGCAGACACAGCCGGAGATTACCATATTCACTGCGTCGAGATCGCTCATGGGCGCAGCGATGCGCAACCGCTTCGACGAGTCCTTTGCTCAGCTTTATTCGGACTTGGACAAGGGCTTTACCCCGGTGAACTTTGTCTTTCCCAACTTGCCATTGCCGCATTATTGGAAGCGAGACGCGGCGCAGCAGAAAATATCCCAAACGTACATGAAGGAGATCACCAAGAGACGTGAAGCTGGAGTCGACGCCAACGACGACTTGATCAGCTCGTTGATGGTCAACTCCACGTACAAGGACGGCGTCAAGATGAGCGACCAGGAGATTGCCAACTTGTTGATTGGGGTGCTCATGGGCGGCCAGCACACGAGCTCCTCCACGTCGGCCTGGTTCTTGTTGCACTTGGGAGAGAAGCCGGAGTTGCAGGAGCAACTATACGACGAGATTCAGTCCGTGTTGAAGCCAAAAGGCGGCCGCCTCGACGACTTGACTTACGAGGACTTGCAAGGGATGTCCTTGGTCAACAACACCATCAAGGAAACGTTGAGGATGCACATGCCTCTACACTCCATCTTTCGCAAAGTCATGTCGCCGCTTGTGGTTCCAGGGACCACCTTTGTAGTTCCCAGGGGACACCACGTGTTGGTCTCGCCAGGGTACGCGCATACCAACGAAAAGTACTACCACAACGCGGCAGTGTTTGACCCGCATCGCTGGGACGACTCCAACTTGGCCAGCAAGGACTCAGACGAGGTTGACTACGGGTTTGGCAAGGTCTCCAAAGGCGTGGGCTCGTCGTATTTGCCATTTGGTGGAGGAAGACACAGGTGCATTGGCGAGCAGTTTGCCTATGTGCAACTAGGCACTCTCTTGACCACGTTTGTGTACAACTTGCAGTGGGAACTAAAGGGCAAAACTGTGCCTGAAGTGGACTACACCTCGATGGTCACCTTGCCTCAAGAGCCTGCGGAGATTGTTTGGAGAAAGAGACCCACCTGTATATGATTTATCGATTTGTATTTCTCTCGCTCTTGAAGAAAAAATTTCAAATCTGTAATAGACCCACACCATCCACCAAAGAGCTATGCCACGTTCGTTTCAGATCAAAGTGCCCGCGTCGTCGGCGAATATAGGTCCCGGGTTCGACGTGTTGGGGGTAGGGTTGCAGCTCTACTTGAGTATTAGCGTGGAGATTGATCCCAGTGTTGATACCACGGCGGACCCCCACAACGCGCTTCTTTCCTATGAGGGTGATCTCGCCGAGAAGGTCCCGTTGAGTTCAGACAAGAACTTGATCACACAAACTGCATTGTATGTGCTCAGATGCAACGGGATCAGCCAGTTCCCCCACGGAACCAAGATCCACGTGAACAACCCCATCCCCCTTGGGCGCGGTTTGGGCTCGAGCGCTAGCGCCATTGTCGGCGGAGCCTGCCTAGGGAACGTCATTGGGGACTTGCACTTGGACAAAAGGAGGATGCTCGATTACTGTTTGATGATTGAGAGGCACCCGGATAACATTGCCGCCGCCATGCTCGGCGGGTTTATTGGGTCGTACTTGAATGAGCTCGACGAGGGGGACGCAGAGGCCACGCAGGTGCCATTGGAATGGGTCTTGCCTAAAGAGGACACCCCCCGGTCCTCCATAGTGCTGTCACCGCCGCCACGGGACATCGGCGAGTACGTGCAGTACAAGTGGAATCCGAAAATCAAATGCGTCGCCATTGTGCCCAACTTTGAGGTCAGCACAGACAAGTCCAGAGCAGTGTTGCCGCAGACCTACTCCCGCAAGGACATTATCTACAACTTGCAAAGAATAGCCATACTCACCACCGCGTTGACCCAGAACCCGCCAAACCACAAGGTGATCTACGAGGCAATGAAGGATAAGATCCACCAGCCGTACAGGACGGTGTTGATCCCCGGCTTGGACACGGTGTTGAAAGACGTGGTCCCCGCGAAACACCCGGGACTCTGCGGCATCTGCCTCAGCGGTGCTGGTCCAACCATTTTATGCCTCGCTACTGACGGGTTTGAAAGTATTGCACGTGACGTCACGGGTATCTTCCAAAGCGAGGGGATCAAGTGTGACTGGAAAGTGTTGGACTTGGCCTACGACGGGGCCACTGTAGATGTAAATAGAGAGACTTAGAATGAAATTTTCCACGGGGAAAAAAGTAAAAACCCTGGACACCATAATACATGCATTCAATGGGTCAAGTTGAAACAGGCGGCATCCAGTCGTTGTTACTGGCTTCCTCTACGCAGCCCGTGTACTTGATAGCGGTGCAAGTCGAAGGAGGACAAGCGTTTAGCGACGAGTTTTACAAGAAATTGTTGACCCCGCTATTGGCTGGAAGCGACTACACTTTGGCCAGGTTGACCGCGGAGACAACCACTTCCTACCACCACTTGCTCGACACGGGAGTGTTTGACGAGGTGAAGGTCCGGGTCCAGCCAGACTACTACTCGACAGCTCCATCGGTAAAGTCGTACAACCATGAGAAATCGATCCCGGCAAAAGTCACCTTTGACGTTTCCCCTACTCCGCTCAACACCAGCCAGGGGTTTCTCAAGTTTGACGCTGAGGACTTTCTAAACCTCCAATTGAACCATGTAGATAGCAACTTCAACGGCAACGGCGAGGTTGTCTCCGTGGGGGTCGACTACAACCCGTACAAGCCTCATGACCATTTATTGAGCCAGTTTAAGTTTGCTTCCAGTTTGAAAGACCCGCGGTTCAAGGTTGTTTTGGACGGTGGGTACAACACCAAGGACAACCACGCGTGGCTGGACTTTCAAGAGAATGAATTGGGTGGTAAAATAGGGATCCAGTATAAGGCCCCGGGGCCATGGAGTGTTTTTGCTGGGTTGTCGTTGTTCAAGAGGAACCTTTATGATATAGACGACAGCGCGCTGGACAATCTCAAGTTCTTTGGTGGGCAGTTTTTGAAGTCCAGCGTTGCTGGTAGAGTCTGCTACAAGAATGTTTCATGTTTGGGCAAAGTGTTCCCTACTGATGGAATCGAGGTGGAGGCCGATGCCGAGTTGAGCTCCGTACAAGAGCAAGCAAACCCCAGTAACAGCGGCGAGTTTGCCAAACTGAAGGTTAGACTAGGCCTCTACAAGTCGTTCCTTAACATCACCACTAGTTTCACAGGGGAGGTTGGAGGCATTTACAACTTCAACAGCAAGTTCCCCGTCCACACCTTGGACAAGTTTTATCTCGGCGGACACAGCTCGTTTGTCGGGTTCAAGCAAAACAGCGTGGAGCCTAGTGGAGGGTTACTGTTTTACAAATTGCAGGCCACTATGCTTACAAAAGTGCCCCGGCTCTTCTACGCTCCGCCACATAACGTGGAACCTACTTCCCCATTGAGACTATACTGTACAGCATTACTAGGCAATGTGGATTCCAAGTTTTCCCTTACTGACAGCACCGCCGCGCTCTCGTACGGTGCCGGGTTAAAGTATTTCAACCAGTGGGCCAACTTTGACTTGGGGTATTATTTCAGCAAGCGTCTGGGAGGAGACGAGAGTGCAGGCGTGCAGTTTTCAATCTCTATTGGCGCCTGCAATCATAGATAGAATAGACGTGCTACCACTTCGGTGTAAAACAAGACGTGTTGACAACCTCTTCTTCCACCAACGATGGGAGTCTCAGGGCTACTCCCGCTTCTCAAATGCATCCAGGACCCGTGCTCGCTTGAGCGGTACCGTGGCAAGACGCTAGCTATTGACACGTATGGGTGGTTGCACCGCGCGATAGTCTCCTGTGCCGAGGAGCTCTGCCTTGGGAAACCGACTAGGAGGTACATCACCAGCATCTTGAACAAGATTGCCATGCTCCGGCACTTTGGGATCAACCCGTACTTTGTCTTTGACGGCGCGCTGTTGACGGCGAAAGCAGAGACCAACGCAAAGAGAAAGCTGGAGCGCGAGGAGGCACGCAGGCTTGCAGAGAAGTATACAAGGGCGGGAAAAGCCACCCTCGCGGCAAAGGCGTACATGAAAGCCGCTTGCGTGAGCCACCAGATGGCGAAACTGATCATGGTGGAGCTAGACAAGATGAACATTTCCTACGTGGTGGCGCCGTACGAGGCGGACCCGCAGATGGTGTACCTAGAGAAAACCGGCATTGTTGATGGGATCTTGAGCGAGGACTCAGACTTGCTTGTGTTTGGGTGCCGCAAGTTGATCACAAAGTTGCGAGATGATGCTAGTTGTGTGGAGATTGACAGGGCAAACTTCAACAAGGTCAAGGCGGTTCCTTTCCTTGGCAGTCTCAGTAGCGACCAGGTGCGACTTGCGGCGATGCTCTCGGGCTGTGATTACACCAGGGGCGTCCCCGGCGTCGGCATCAAGTCCTCGGTCCAGCTAGTGCATCGGTACCGGGACTTACAAAAAGTTGTAGTGGCCTTGCCTGCCGCGGGGAAGCCACTTCCCGAGGACATCGAGGGGGAGTTTGCTAGGGCGACCCTTGCGTTCCAGTTTCAAAAAGTGTTTGACCCGAGGACGCAGCAAGTGGTGGCATTGAATGAGGTGCCGCTGAGTTTGGATGTAGACGCAGCGACTCTAGAGCTGGTTTGTGGGCAAACTTGGGATTCAGAGTTGGCGGTAAAGGTCTGCAATGGATTGGTTGATCCAAACACCCACGAGGTGTTGCTTTCTAGAGAGCACCCCGGGTCTGTACTTGGCATGGTCAAGCTTAAGAGAGTGGGAACCGCGTCAGTAAAGTGTGCGACGAAAGTGTCACCGACGTCAAAGAAGTTGCGCAAGTTGGCCTCCACTGAGGTAAAGACACTGGGAATTAGTAAGTTCTTCCGCCCGCAGGAACCAGAGACCACCGATGGGAGACCAATTTGGATCTCAAGTTTGCCCGCGGAGTCAAAAGAGATAGTAAAGGTTGAGGTTGGTGAAGTAGAGGAGTCCGAAGACACTGCGGGGTCACCAGTGAGAAAAAAAATGAAGCCTTCCATCAAAGGAGGCCCGAGACCAGTCTTGGTGACAAAATCAGTCAATGTTGTTGAAAAACGGCAGGAACCCAAGCCCCGCCGTGTAGATTTGAATAGATTTGCATTCAAGTAGAGCCTAGCACCCGCGTAAAATACTTGCTCCTATAGCCAATCGTGTGAGGTCCAGGGGGGCTAGCACCCGCGTAAAATACTTGCTCCTATAGCCAATCGTGTGAGGTCCAGGGGGTCTTCAGCGTCATTCAATTTGTAGACTTTCTTAAACTTTGCAATGTCCGCTCTTTGGTAAAGTGCGTCGTCTGTTATGGGCACCACTGTGCCCAAAGACTGGGTGAACCGCTCAACTTCGATGGTGTTCTCCTCCCTGCCTAGTATTTTAATGATCACCGCACTGGAACACGCCTCCAGTATTCCAAACCGCTTTAGTGCTTCTGAGATCACATTAACAGGGCACAAGTTGAGCAAAATCTCCGCATTTAAGGTCCGCGTTTGCATCTGGTCCAGCGTGTAACTTTGCAAGCTATTGTGGATGCTGTGGTGGAGCTGCTCCAATGAGACGATGTACGTGGTGCTGCAAAAGCAATAGTCGTACTCGGGGTTAGCATCAGCGAGCTGCTTCTGTATATTGGCAATCGCGTCCTTGGTCAACCCATCCACCAAGAAGACGAGCACCTTGAACTGGGGAAACTGTGGGAACATCGCCATAGTGTGGTCTCAACAGTGCATATTTTTTTTTTTCCAACGCCAGAAACCGTTACCTTTATCAATGGCAGCCACGGAAGACGCTAGCCAGCTGATGGGGGTCACATTTGACTCCAATGGAACGACCAATCCATACCCGGAGGCTATTCTACAACAGTCAGGCAAGTCGAACAAGCTCTATTCTTCGCTACAGGGCACCACCCCGCAATTTATCACCGCAGCACCCACCATTCCAACGACACGATGGCACGGCTCCCACTTGGAAGCAGCACAGCGACGGATTCTAGAGAAATGGCTAGGTCAAACTGCAGGGTTGAAACAGGCACAGCTGAGTGTTTACGCTGCTCCCATTGGACGGGCGAACCGGCTCTTTGCATGGGCATCGAGTGACGCCTACGTCGAGTCAAAGCGACTACAGCTAAGGCTACAGCGGGGGAAGCGCAAAGAGCTGGAGCTGGAGGATCTGTAACTTAGAGTCACCGCCCGGTATGCGTGACGGCCCGGTAAAGTTGATGGAAAGTGCCAGTAGCCTGTAGTATATAGTTTTAACGCGCAGTGTTGAAAAAAATCTCATCTACCTCTTACACCAGATGATGTTCAAGGTACGCCACCTGTTACGAGTCCACCCCCGGTGCTACTCTACAGCACCTCCGATTCAAAGCACCACTCTTGCCAACGGATTGAGGCTAGTGACAGACTCCACCCCGGGCCATTTCAGCGCCTTGGGAGCGTACGTCGATGCAGGATCAAGATACGAGGACCCTTTGAGACCGGGACTCTCACAAGTCCACGACAGACTTTGCTGGAGGAGCACTGAAAAGTACACTGGCACGGAAATGACAAACACGTTGATGCAGCTAGGGGGAAACTACATGAGCTCGGCGCAGAGAGAGTCGATGATCTTGCAAGCGAGTGTCTTCAACAACGACGTGGGGAAGATGTTGGAAACCATCGCGCAGACGGTACGGTACCCGCAGTTCACCGACCAAGAGTTTGCCGAGGCCCTCCAGGCTGTGGACTATGAAGTCCAAGAACTACCATACAAACCAGAATTGAATTTAGCGGAGCAGCTCCACGCTGTAGCGTACAAGAACAATACCTTGGGGATCCCATTGTTTGCCCCGCGGGAGAGGGTGCCGTTGATCCAAAAGAAGGAGGTGCAGCAGTACCACCTACGCTTCTTCCAGCCCGGCCACATAGTCATTGCAATGGTGGGAGTGCCACACGAGCAAGCGTTGAAAATGGTGGAGGACAATTTCGGCGACTGGAACTCAGCTGGCCACAATATGGACAAGGGGGCCGTCACTTACACCGGCGGCGAGTTGTGCTTACCCCACGTCAAGCCGTTGTACACCAACCAGCCTGAGTTGTACCACATGCAGATTGGGTTTGAAACTACGGGCTTGCTCAGCGACGACTTGTACTCGTTGGCCACTCTCCAGAAACTTCTCGGTGGCGGCTCGTCTTTCTCCGCGGGTGGCCCGGGCAAGGGAATGTTCTCCCGGCTCTACACTCGGGTCCTCAACAAGTACCCCTTTGTTGAAAACTGCATGTGTTTCAACCACTCGCATATTGACTCGGGATTGTTTGGAATCACCGTGAGCTTGGTGCCAGAGGCCGGGCACTTGGCGCCGCAGATTATATCCCACGAGTTGGCCGAGTTGGTTGCTGAAAAGAACGGGTTGACCGAAAAGGAAGTCCAGCGGGCTAAAAACCAGTTGGCCAGCGCGGTGCTCATGAATGTGGAGAGCAAATTGGCAAGACTAGAGGACTTGGGAAGACAGGTGCAGTGCCAGGGGAAAATCACTACAATCGAGGAAATGGTTGACCGGATTCAAAATGTAACGGTTAAGGATCTAAGTAGAGTTGCGGAGAGAGTGTTGGTAGGTAAGCCGTCGGTTGTGATGCAGGGCGAAAGGGAGTCGTTTGGTGATGTTCTGGAGGCTTTGAAAACGCAAGGGTTGGGGAACTAGTTTGAGAGCTTCTCCTTTTCCATTACCAATAGTGTCTCCTGCAATTGATTGTGTTTCTCTTGCAACAACCTCAACTGTAGCTCTTTTTCTGTGTTTTCACTGTGTAGCACCTCGATGCTGCTCTTGTAGCGGTTGATCTTGTTTTGGTAATCAAAGTTTTCATCGTTATACCGCTTGCTCAATTGCGACTCATTGTCGATGCGCACTTGCAACGCAGCCACTTGGCGGGTTAGTGACTTGACCGTAGTTTCCGCGTCGTGTTTCTC
Organism: Lodderomyces beijingensis; assembly: GCF_963989305.1. Taxonomy (NCBI): domain Eukaryota; kingdom Fungi; phylum Ascomycota; class Pichiomycetes; order Serinales; family Debaryomycetaceae; genus Lodderomyces; species Lodderomyces beijingensis. Next base: position 1,835,328 of record NC_089974.1, on the reverse strand, counting down.
CTGTAGTGCCAGATCTAGTGCACTGGACAACTCGTTCGACCGTGACTCTAGGTACTTGATCTGCTCGTTGCTGAAAAGCTTCTCTTGTAGATCCTGCACTTGCACACTGAGCTCCTGGTTTGTTTTCTTTAAGGAGTAGTTCTCCCCCTCCGCCACTAATAAATCATTCCTGAGCCTCTGCTGGTCCTTGTAATCAGAACTGGTGGATAGTTTCGAGAGTGCCAACTCGGATTGCATCAGCTGCGCCTCTTTGCGTTGGTTTTCCAAGTGTGTTTTCAAAAAGGCAGCCTCTGTTTTGGACTGGGCAAGCGCGGTGTGCAGGAGCTCCAACTCGTGAGACACTTTGGCCAACTCTTTTTCTAGTGTTTGTTTTTGTTCAGTTAATCTTGACTTTTCCCGTGCGTTTTCCTCTAGTATCTCTTTCATTCCCGCGAGTTGTTTCATGAGGGAGCCGATTCTCCTCTCATTCATGATCTTCGCACTCTCAAGCAGCCTGATGGTGTCAGTCTGTTCCTCAAGTCTTTGTTCTAGTTGTTCCTCCTTAAGACTCATCTCCTCTAGCTGGTTCTGTAGCTCGTCTCTGCTGCCTCTCACCTCGTCTAGATCAAGCTGCAACTTTTTGTTCTCCTTTTTTAGTGTTGCCTCCGTTTCCGCCTTATAGTGCAACTCCTGACAAAGTGTCTGGATCTCGTCTTTCAACTTTTCCGTCGCTGCTCGGTTCTCGTAGTTGCCAATGTGATATTCCAACTGACCGCGCAAGTCAGCAATAACCTTCTCTCCCGCACTCACCTTCCTGGTCAACTCCAACTGCACCTTTTCCAATTTCTCCGCTTCCCCCCTGGCCTCCCTCAACATACTCTGCAGCGTCCTTGCTTCGTCCCGCGCGAGTCGGAGCTGGCTCTTGGCCTCATCCAAGTCCCGCTTTGCCGCGGTTTCATGTCTCTTTGACAATGTCACTGCCGACTCGGCCAACTCTAGCTTGCTGAAGTACTCCCCGCTCCTGGTTTTATAAACGGAGAGCTCCAGCGTCAACTCTTTATTCCGTGACTCCAACACAGCGTTGTTCTCTCTAACTCTAGCTAGCTCCTCCTCATGCTTATCCATTGCCGCTTGAAAGCCCACCTGTTTCACCCGGTAGAGCTCCTCCTCGGACTCCCGCAAGAGCGATTTCAACCGCAACACCTCGGCCTTGGCGGTGTGCAACTCCTCCCGCAGCGCTTTCAACGACTTGTTGATGTCGTGGTAGATCTGGATAAAGTCGGGACTGATCCCGTGGAACGCGGTGGGTGTCTCCCGTGGAGGCTCTACCACTATCGGGGCTGTCTGTGTTTTGTTCAACTGCTTCTGCAAGTCTATAGCATAGCTCTCCGCTCTTTGCGCATTGCTCTGCTCTTGCTCTAGCCTCATCTGGAGGTTACTAATCTCCTCACGTAGCGCCTCAACGTTGCCTCCTCGGGGTTGTCCAAGTGCAAGCAGCCGCCGTTTTGGCGTCAACTCGGAGCTGCGCAAAGCTCTCTGCTTGACCGCGAGCAACTCCTCTCTCAATTTCGAGTTTTCAAACTTTTCCTTCCGCAAGCTTGCGCTTTGTTCGTTCATTTTGAGTTTAATATGGGCATACTCTTGCATGAGCTGCGGGTCCGGCGGTTGATTTTCTTTCTCAGTGCTGCGCTCGGTTTCAAGTTGGGAGATCTTGGAGGCTAGTGATGCATTGGTGGTGACATGTTTCTCCTGGAGGTTGGCATAGTCCAGCTTCAATCTCGCTAGTTGTGCCTCCATTTCCCCCAAAGCAGAGTGAAGTCTCTCATTCTCCATCGACTTTTTCTCTAGCTTGGATTTTGACAAGGTGAGTTTTTCCCTCGCCTCTGCTAGCTTCTGCTTCTGTTGTTTCTCTGTTTCCGCCAAACGCTTGAGACTGCCGGTGGCTGCTTCATGCTCCTTCTTCACCCTGTCCAACGCTTGTGTAGCCCCCTTCAACTCCACAGTCAACTTCTCCACTGCAGTTTCATAACCGGTCTTTTCCTGCATCTCACTCTCCAATCTGCTAATTATACTTACATGGCGCTTGTTCTCCGCCCGTAGCACCGCCAATGCCAGCTCCTGCTCTTTCACCACACTTTGACTCTGTTGCAAGTCGGCCACCACTGCGTCAAGCCTACTGGTTTCCATCTTCTCCACAGACTCTGCCAAGTATGGCTTGACGTGGAAAAAGAGTGCCATCCATGGATTCCCCTGGAGTCCCTCCAACCGTAGCATTGTTTTGGAGACGACCCTAGCAGCGTGGAACTGTTTGCTCTCCCTGGCAACTACCTTTCTTGTGGCATTCCCACGGATCACCCGCTGCAATTGGGTGAAAATCTGACCTAGCCGAGCGTCCCTCATCGCCTCCAACCGGCCCAAGACTGCGCTTTTGAAAAATATTCTGGTCTGTCCAATCTTGTACAAGTCTGGCTCCAAACACTTTAGTATGGACTCACATTGGCGCCGTTCCGGTTGCCCCGAGGCGTCCCCGAGAATGGCATACCTGCTGACAAACTCCGCAAAGGGGAGTTTGTTTGGGTACCCCGCCCTTGTGATCCTGATCCCCTCGAGCACCCCGTTGCACCTCAACTGGTCCACCACGAGTCCCCGGTCAAACTTGCCAGGGATCTTGTCCAAGTTCGGGAGTATGCACCGGACAAAGTGCGGCTTGGTAGAGTCGAGCTGCCGCATTAGCTCCCCCAACTGGTCCCTATGCTTCAGCGAAGCTGTCTTCATGAGCTTGTTTCTGGTTTTCAAGGGGTTCTCGTCATGGAACATCCCCCGGATGTACTCGTTGCTCGACTCCCCCATCAACTGGAGTATGCTTTCACTAAGCGGGTCGGTGTTTTTCTGCAACCAGCCGTCGACATTGTACTCGACATCCCCCGCGTAGTGCTTGACAATGAACCCGCTCTTGTACTTGTTTTCCGCAAACTTGGGGTGTTTTTTGTTAAAGTGGTGGCTCAATTTCCCCATAAACATTGCATCCGATGACTTGGGCATCATGCACTCTTCGTCGAGGAGCTTGAGAATCCCCATGGGCGAGCGAGACTCGATCATGTCTATGGTAGGTTGCAAGTCCCTACCAAAGTCGACATAATCCCACTGTATTTGCTCCCGCATGTACTCCTTCTGCTCCAAGATAAACGAGTGGTGGTTGAAAAACTGCTGCAACTTTTCGTTAGTGTAGTTAATACACAACTGCTCGAACGAGTTGGACTCGAAGATTTCAAACCCGGCAATGTCCAACACTCCTATGAAGTTCCCCGTGGACCCATTCAAACTGTCGTTGATCTTCCCCACGATAAACTGGAAGAGCTTTTCATACACCCACCGGGCAAAGGCGTCGATTGCGAACTTGACGTCGTCGGCGCGCTGCGATTTCACGACTAGTTCCCTCCCGGCCCTAACTTTTGGCCGGAGGAATGCATCGGAGAGGGAGGCCGGGGATACCCCCAAGAGCGCTGCTATTGTTCCCACGGGTGAGTCTTTGGTAAAACTGGCCTGCTCGGAGGTTTTGGAAGTAAACTGCAAGTTGCCCAAGTGCAACACCACGGCCAAACACGAGAATATCAACTCCTGCTCTTCACTGGTGAACCCAACAACGTCAAACGCGGACATAAGCAGGCTGAAGCCACCATCATGGGTTGTCTGTGCCAAGTACAGGTACTCCCCGTCCTTGCTCAACCCGAGCTTGTCCAACTTGTCGTATCCACTAAGAAACTGATAAAACACGTGGTAGTTCCTCTCCTTCAAACCCTGGCTCACCACCCGCGATTTTTCCAAAAGGTAGTAGTCGATGTGCGCTCCCGAGATCCCGCCCTGGTCGTCAAAGTAGATCTTGATAAACTTGCCAAACCGGGACGAGTTGTTGTTTTTGATGGTCTTGGCATTGCCAAAGCTCTCCAAGATGGGGTTCGCTTGTAGGATTTTGCTGTCGATACCGGTGGTGGCTCCCTTTGCGGACAAGTAGTGGATCACTCGTTTGGTGTTTTCGGTCTTGCCGGCGCCGGACTCCCCCGTGATTAGGATGCTTTGGTTTTGGTTCCCTCGCGTGAGCTCGGTGTAGGCTTTTTCAGCAGTGGCAAATATGTGGGGAGCATTGTCGCGGTAGCCACGGGCATCATAAATAGGCAACGGCTTGTACGGGTTCACCGCGACCAAGAACAACCCCGAGTATGTGTAAATCGAGTCCTTCGTATACCGAAGGTACAAATTGTACACCACCGAGGGCTCGTTCAAGTGGGTCAACTCGGCCATGTCATTGCACATGTCGAACCGCGGCGGGTTGCAGCTTTCCATCAGGCCCTGGTCGACCTCGACCGTGGACTCCACTGCTCCGTCTTTCCCCACAATGGCCACTTTGCACCGGCCATTCTCTAAATGCTCTGCAACATAGCCTCGTAGGAACTGCGACTGGTCGTTGTTGAGCCACACCCAGGCTCTGGCACTCATTGCTGGAGAAGGAGAGTGGTGCCTAGAGGTTGTTCTTGCCTCGATCTCGTTTTTTCCTCTGTCGTTGCCGTCTCGGGCGAGAACAAAAACAAACCAAACGCGTGAGGATAGCGTGGACTACAGCGTGGGCTACAGCGTGGGCTACAGCGTGGGCTACAGCGTGGAGGCTAGTGTTATCTGTATTTAGTTTATAGCAACAGGCGAATACCCAGCTACACAACTACTTCCGTACCGCTTCTTTCTGATCTTGGTGGCGGACCGCGGCGGCACTAACGGGTGGAAACTGGCGTGTGTCGGCGTGTTGCAGGAGGAGACAAACCCCCCGCTGTCGATGGACCGTTTGTTGGAAAAGACAGAGCACTGCGAGGTGGCCAGCGGCGGGGTTACCGGCGGTCCCGACTCGAAGCTCAGCGTGGAGGACGAGAACGACGGCGATCTGGGTTTGTAGTAGTACTCGTCGTGGAGCTGTAGCAAGATGTCGGCGAGACGTATGAGCCTGGCATCTAGCTGGACATTGTCTTTGCTCTCGCTGAGCTCCTGCATTACCAGCAGGTGGCTGGAGTGGTAGTTTCGCACAACCTGGATCACTCCCGAGGCCTGGTATTTTTTGGAAAGCACCTCTGTTGTTTTGTTCAAGTGGAGCATCAACATTAGCGCGGTCTTCTTTATCATGAGCAAGCTGGTGTCGTCGAGGCCGCTAAGGAACGCGCCGTGGACTGGCGGCTGCTTGTTTTCCACGTCGTCGTCAAAAGGGGCCACGGTGGTTTCTGTTTTCTCTAGCAACTGTTTCAACGCAGCGGCAGCTGTCGGAAGTTGCAACATTGAACACGCAAGCAAATGGGCAGTGATGGCAACTATGCTGGTCGGCACAGCCAAATAAAACTTATCGTATAGCGACAACTCGCAGAGAAACCGCGCCACGGCACCAACAGCACTCGCAGTGGTGTCGTCGAGGGGCCCGGAAAGGTGGCTCCCCGCGATGCTCAACTGCAAGCAGTCCTCCAACGTCGGGTGACCAATCGACCACTCCAATGTACCAAGGATGTGCATTTCCATCTGCACAAACATCTCCTCGTCGTAAGCGTGGCGGCACATGATGGTCAACTCTTTCAACGTGGGCACTCGCGACTTCTTATCCTCATACTTCCCCGCGATCCACAACGCCGTGCAGCCGACCAACTGGTAATGCCGTTTGAAAACGATCCTTTTGGCGCAGTACCGGTCGATGATGTTCAAGCATAGGAAGAGCGTTTGCGGCTGCAACTTGAAGCTCGAGTGGAGCTCAATGAGAAAGTCTATTAGAAACGGGCGCATGTACCATTGGATCTCGGGCTGCAAGTCAATCATCTCGGGGTTGGCAGAGGAGACACCCTCGAGCGTGGCCAAGGTCTGAACATACTCCTCGTGGTACTCCCCGGTAAGCTTCGCGTTGGCGTGGGTCTCAATCAACTCGTGGATCCGGTGGTAGACTCTAGGCCTGGGGTGCAGCGGCGGCCCATACTTGCAAACTTGCGACATGGCGGATGGCTGGCGAGCAATCAACAGTGGCTTCGGGCACCAGCGAGCTCAGCAAGTTAAATAACTCCAGCCTGGGTTTCCCTGGCTTCACCAGGGAATTCGGAGAATGTCACAAAGAACCAAAGGTGGTGCTTCCCGCGCAAAGAAAATCGTCCCCCCTGCCTGAAGCAGCTCTTGTTTTCAACTTCGCGAGAAAGAGTGGTGTCAAAGGAGTAAAAAATAGTAAACAGAGAAAATACGTAAAGCTGTTATTTTTTGTTCGACGCGTCGCTAAGCAAACAGTCTCCACGAGCAATGTGCAGATGGTTTCAATGGGGAATTGAGCAATGGTGCCCACTGCGAGGCGCTTAGTTGGGGGTATGAGCCAGACCCGATGGGCTGCGTTCACTCACAGCTCTGACTAGCGAAACCAGTTGGTTGTTGGTTCCGTGATAATATTGCACTCGTAGGGGAGAATTTTGGCTGGTTTGAGATACGCGTTTGCGCACTAAAATGTATATACCCCTTTGATTTTTCTGCTCGTGTTGAAAGGGAACGGCAAGGTACTTTTAGAGGTAAATTCAAGGTCCAGAAAACACAGTGAGCGGTGTTAGGTCAACTCTTAGAAGCCCTGCCCATTAGCGTGCTCCAAAGGACGCTTATAGAGGCAAGATATAGGTCCAGCGAGCTCTTTATAAAGGAACCCCTTTCGAGAGTCCCTGGCTTTCCGGTAGAAACAAGGTTCCACGTCTAAAGCTTGAAGAGGGAGGCTTCAGTAATCTCTGTAAAGAGGTACACCATCTAACCAAAGAGCAGAGATATGGAATTGCTTTCGAGGTGGTCAGCTATAGATAACACTACACTATCAACGATCTCATTCACTAGTTTGCGCCCTGGCCTCTACCCTGGCTCTCACTCTTGATAGTTTCATCCACCGATAGCAACAACGTGGCGGCCTCGGTGGCAGAGGCAATGGCGTTGATCTTGACTAGTGCCGGCTCCCAGACAAAGCTCTTCATGTTGTCGCCCACATTCTCCAGCTGGAAGTCCACCCCGTACCAGGTCTCGCCCTTGGCGTGGGCGCTGCGCAACTTGTTCAACAACTCGATCGCGTCCAACCCGGCGTTTTCGCAGAGCTGTCTGGGGATCACCTCGAGTGCCTTGGCAAACGCGGCGATGATCAACTGCTGCTTCCCGGCGATGGTCTTTGCATACTCTCTGAGATACTTTGAGAGCTCCATCTCGATCGCGCCCCCGCCGGCGACAACCTCGTGGTGCGCCACCGCGCGCTTGACAATCATGATCGCGTCGTGGAGCGAGCGCTCCACCTCGGCAATCACCTGCTCGGCGCCGCCACGCAAGATCAAAGTGCACGTCCGGGCCCGGGGGCAGTCCGTGAACAAATTGTACCGCTCGCTGCCGATCTGGACCTCTTCGAAAAGGGCGCAGGTGCCGAGCTCCAGCGGGCGGATGTCCGAGCACGTGCTTTGCAACTGGCCGCCCACGGCCTGCAACACACGGTCCATGTCCGCGGCGCTGACCCTACCGGCGCAGAAAATGTTCCGGTCGGCAAAGTATTGCGTGGCCAAGTCCCCAATAGGGAGCTTCGACAAGACGATGTTGGCGCCCGAGGCGGCAATAGAGTCGAGCTTGCGCAAGATGATCTCCCACTCGGCGTCGACTATGGCCTGGTAGTCGCCAACGCGGTGCACCCTGACCTCGGCGTTGTCTCTTTCAGCCTTCAACTCCAACTCCACGTTCAACGCAAGTATCTTTGGGTCCTTGATCTGCTTTGGCTGCTGCTCAAACCCGGCATACGAAAACGTCTTTTTAAAGGCAACGCCGTTGACAAACATCGACTCTTCAAGGGCGCCCCCGGGCACCTTCTTGATCCCGATGCGGCTCTCGTCCAAGTCGTCCGGGTCGAGACTCCTTACTGCATCGACGGCCATCTTTGTGAAAAAGGCCGAGTTCTGGCTGATTAGTTTCGACGACATGGCAGTGGTGGCGCATTTCTCCAACATCTCTTGGTCCCCCTTGTTGGTGTCCACCGCCAACTCCTCAATCTTTTCAATGCACAACTCGCTCGCGAGACGGTAGCCCTTGGCAATCAAGTGGGGGCTAACTCCGTCCTCGATAAAGCTCTTGGCTTCCTTGAGGAGCTCCCCCGCGAGGATCGCCACGGAGGTGGTGCCGTCGCCCACCTCGGCATCCTGCGACCGCGAGATATCCACGAGCATCTGCGCCGCAGGGTGGACAATATCCAAAAGCTTCAAGATCGTGGCGCCGTCATTGGAAACAGTGGTTTTGCCGTTGGACGCGACGAGCAAAATGTCGGAACCGTACGGCCCAAGCGTGGGCTTCAATGTGTCTTGAATCGCCAAGCAGGCATTGATGTTGGCGATGATCTGGCCCTTGCCCTGGGACGAGTCGGTCCCCTCTTTCAACACGACAATCGTGGGTGTCTGGTTGAAAGCCATGGTGGTGGAAGAAGATGATGGAAGAAAAAAAGAAAATTTTGAGGGCGCGAGAAATATGAAAATCTTCACCACTTCAGCAATGAAACAGTTCATACAGGTCAGGTACAGGTCGGTGTCAATGGCCGGAGAGGTCCACTTGTCCTCCCGCAGAGTGATGCGCAAGATCCAGCAAGGCCGGGCCAGGCCCGCTATATTCTACCAGTTCGACTCCCTAGTAGAGCTCAGCGATGGCTCGGTCATTTCGAGGAGGTCGCCCGCACCCAAGGATGAAATCCGGATGATCAACGATCAAAGAAACAGCGTGCTTTGGAACCCGCACAGGGCCGACTTGGACACGTTGGACTTGACTGCCACGGGCAAGATTGGCAAGTTCAAAGCCCGGTTTGGCCAGTTTGGTGGGGAGCAACACGAGGGAGACGAGAAATTGTTCAGCTTGATGGCGGAGAATGCCGAGGAGATCACCACTGGGAAGTTGTATGATAAGAGAGCAGACTACAAGCGGTTGAAATAGGGCGTTTAGTGTTTTAATGTGGTTTTGAGGTACCCCTCATGGTCGTGGAAGTGTAAGAACTCTAGGGTGGACGCGAGGCACCACCCGGAGCGGCGGAGCTCCTCGATTGCCCACCGTAGCGACTCTCTGTCGCGTCTCTGTACAGCCTTGATGGCGATGGTCTTTATACAGTGGACTAGACTTGCAGGCGCGAGCCTCACGCGGAGCCCCACGCGGGGCGGTTTCTGGTAAAGTCTGTTTGATTGGTGGAGGTGCCACGACGAGTCCCTGAGGATGCCGATGAGGCACCGGATGGACTCTTTGAGGTTGGTCTCCGAGCGGACCATCTCAATGGCAAACTGCTCCAACACGGGGTCGCCCGCAAGGCGGTGGAGCTGGCTGAGGAGGTCTTTGTTCCCTGTATGTTTGAATAAAGTGAGGCACCCCCATTTCGAAACCTCAATGGGGGTCCTCTGCACTAGCTGCCGTGCTTGGTGGGTCTTGCCATCCCAGATCAACCACTTCACAGTCAAGTCCAACTCTCGTGGCGTCGTCTGCCCAATGCTCCCGATGATTGCCCGCGCTCGTGCTCTGTCGCCCCCGTCGATAAACGCCTGTAGCAAGTCGCAGCGAGCTGACCTTGACAAGGGCGTCTCGAGGGCGCTCACCAACAGCTCAAACCTTGCTGGGTCGCGCCTGGCATAGAACGAGAGCATGTAGGAAGTCAACTCGGGGGAGTTTCCAAGCTGCGGGAGTTCGTGGTGGACTTCCTCATCATTGTGGTGGCACCGGAACACCCGCACCAACAAGGCGGCAACCTTTGTTGAGTCCACGAGGTGCTTCGCCAACCTCCACGCCTTGATCGCGGCAATGCTGTTGCCATTGTCGGCGTTGACCTTGAGCACTGAGGCAACAGCGAGGGTCACTTTCTCGGGCCCGAGCAGCTTGATCTCCCCCCACAGGTGGAAAAACAAGTGGTTGGCGTAGGTGTTGCCCACACTGTGCGAGGCAAAGTACTCCAAGCACTGCACCGCCACCGCTGGTTTCACCTCCGGGTACTGCTGCAACACTTGCAACACGCAGTAGGCGTTCTTGGCAAAGTACCGGGGGCTCGAGGCGCATGCGACTTGGATGAGCCGCAACGCGTGGGCCGGCAGCGGGCTGTACCCGCTGCGTTTGCTTTGGAGAAGGAGTGCTGAGGCCCGGGGGATCTGGTTTCTGTCGATTAGCAGTTGCAACCGTGGCTCCACTCCCACACTGAGCGTCCTTTTGATAGTGCGTGTTACTGACCTCATCGTGGGTGATGCTGGAGAGGTTTTCAGTTTTGGAAATTAACAGGATCGATATAGTCGCACTACTCTATGCACTAAATGGTTTCTACAAGTCTTGAGCAAATGTCCATGCCACTGCTTTATAGTGAGCTTTTTACCTCCCCTTTTTTGTTCAACGCCATTACATAAACTTACAATCGCCCAAGCCAAACCCGTACATCACCTTTTCCACGTCTTTTCGTATATCCGCCCAGTCCTTGCGCCGCTGGACAAACTCGTAGATCTCCTCCTGATTGAAGATCCCGTTGAACTTGGACAAGTCGCTGACCAACCGGCCGATCGCCTTGGAGTCGTTGCCGCTGATCAAGTACACGTTGCCGATTTGTTTTAGTGCCAGGAAGAGCGGCGCCACCACGCGCTTGTTGCTGCGGATGCTCCCCATGACGACCTCGAAGTAGAGGTTCAAGTCGGCTATCAACGTTGGTGCGCCTATCATCGACACCGTGCGGCCCTTCAACACCTTAACCACGGTTTGGAAGAACCGCTCGGCTAGTTCCTGCTGAAAGACGTCCACCACCGAGCCCTCCGCGCTGTCCACGAGGAGGTTCATGTTTTGCGAGAGCACCTCGGTTGCCCTTTGCGCTGCCTCGGTAGGGCCCACACTGGGGGAGCCCAGTGCGGGATCGTATTCGCTATCGTGGAGCCGCTTTGTGTAGATGGTCTCGATTTGATGCACCAACACCTCGATCCCTATGTTTAGCCCCTCGGCAACGTTTGTGTCCACTAGGACTTCCAACTTGCGCACGCTGTGTGTCAGGGACACCTCTTTGCAGAACCGGTCCACCATTTGGATGATGGTGTCGGCTGTGTTTATCAAGTCAAAGAACAACACCAACGGCTGTCCCGGGGGCTCCACCGAGGAGTATGTGGGCGACTTTGGGTTGCACGATTGTAGAAACGCGAGCGCACGGTCAAACCCGGGCCGCAAGTGGTCGCTGCCGACGGTGTCCATGACAAAGGTGATTATCTCCTGCTGGGACTGGGCGGCGTCGCTGCGGAGGGTGTGGATGGAGTAGTCCTGGAAGTTGGACAACCGGGACAATGCCGTTTTGGCGTCGTCGAGGAGCCCCATTATGGCCTCCGGAGTGAACGGCTCCACGGGAGCCACGGGCGGTGTTGGGGTCTCCTCCGGCGCCAGGAAAACACTCTTGAGGCTGGAAAGGATGGTAGACTCTGGGGTTACACTCACCACCGGCGGTTTCTTTACCTTTTCCTTCACGCTGGAGACTTGCTCGCGGATGTACTCTGCGGCAAACGGAGCAAACACCATGTCCAAGAGCTCGCGCTGGTAGGACTCGTGCGGCTGTGCCAACTGCGGAATCATGGTGGTGGCGAGCCGGTGGTACAACTGGGGCACCACAGAGAGGTAGGTGCCGTGTTCCTTGGCCTCCACGATCGCCAACTGTACCGCCGTGGCCACTAGCGTCGACATGAGCTCCTCGCAGACCTTGTACATCATGGAGAGGTCAGCGGGGAACGCTGCGTGGACAATATGCGAGTGCCTCCGAAACTCCAGCGTGAGCGCAGCAACTAGCGTGTCCACGTCCTGCGCCTCTATGTTTCCCTGGGCCATCTTCTGGAGGAAAAAGTCCACCAACACCAGCTGGTTATCCAACGCGACGAGGATCTCGGCAAACCGTTTAGTTGTAGGGTACTCCTCGAGGTCAAAATGGATCTCGATCTCGCGCAAGACGGCGTTTTCAAAGATCTCGAGCAACTCGCAGAGCTTCCCGTGGGCATTGCGTCGGGACTCGGGCAGCAAGTCGGCCCTGTTGTAAGCCTGCAAGTTCTTCAACATCCGCATCTGCTCCTCGGGTGTGTGAAAGTCCTGGAAAATCCGCAACCGGTCGTAGCTGTTGCAGCCCACCAAGTCGTAGTAGTACACGCCCAACGCCCGGTGGATCTTGAGCACTTGGTACCGGGCGTTCTTGGCCAGCCGGTAGACGTAGTCGAGGCAGGTGAGGGGGTCCCCGAGGTAGTCCAAGTGGCCCCCTCGTATTGTCTCCTTGCTGAGCGCCACGGCGTTGTCCCAGACGCCCATCTTTTGGAGAAGGGAGACCCATAGCCGGGGCTCGAGGGTGGCCTCATACGCGGATCTTGAAACTAATCCGAACACGAGGAGGTCCCGCACGGGGAGGAAGCTGGCGATCCGGCGGGCGATGGCAGAGGGGATGACAGCGGGGGTGGTTCGAGGCATGGTGGAGGAGGTGAGGTGCGCGTATACAAATTTTTCCACCGTCCATCATCATAAACCCAGGCCCCTGGTCCCAGCCCCTGGTCCCATCACCGATGCGATGGTTGCACCCCAGTGTCTGGTTTGTTTGTTCTCGATGCTTGAGTCTGGCGAGGCTGCGCCAGGCGTCCCTTTCCGATGCCATCGCCTCCTACATCGCCGCCACTGTCTCGGCGCAGGACGTGATCTCGCCCATACAGCCATACATCAGGCACCTCCCGGGCCTCACCAAGCAACTACAACTATGTCTCGACCCGCAGAACAAGGCCGCCGCCATTTTGGCCTCCCCCGTGCACCTCCTCCACCCGCAGGTGTACCTCTACACCGAGCCGCTATGCACTGACGCCCACTCACGAGGCGTGCTCCTCCAGCGGTTGCTTTTCCACAGGTGCTACCCCCAGTGCTGGGACTTGTTCGTGCGCGGGAGCTTGAGCGACGTGGATGAGCTTCTATCGGCGGTGGCACGGATGTCCAACCGCTGCGCGGCGGTGGACTTTGCCTTGGCGATGCCCGACGGTTATGAAAACCGCTCGTTCGGCGTGCAGGTGTCAAAGGCGGTGGGGTATACGCTCGGGGTGGACCCGGGGAGGCTCAAACTGGCGTGGCGGGAGTTGCAGCGTGTGGCCACGGCGGAGGAGGTGTTGGCGAGAGCGCCACAAGACCCTCCGTTGCTCGGTCTTAAACGAGCCATGCAGGTGGCCAGGGACGATGAGACTGCCGCCGTGTTGGCCCACTTTGAGGATGTCTTGAGGGCGCCCGGCTGGGTCACCTCGGTTTGTCCCAGCTTTGACCACAGCACCACCTTGCGGGAGTCCCCGGCCCCCGAGCTGTTGCGAGGCGCCCTCGCCTCCGTGCTTCGCCCCCCGGTTGCCCTCGCCGACGTCGATGTGGTCTACTTGATGAACGTCGGGGTGGACCCCTTGGCGGTGCTACGCGTGTACCAAAAGTCCCCCGCGTTGGTGAACAAGCTCGTGGAGAGGGTGCTAGAGGGAAGCGACGAGGACGTGCGGGAGGCGTACATCTTGGCCGCACCTAGGCTAACCCCTGGGGTAGCCTCCAAGTGCCTTTCCAGGGTGGCCCCAGGCTCCTCGATTGTCCCGTTGCTCAGGGCAGTCCCAGATATTAATGTCGTTGAGGTGTTGGAGGCGTTGGAGCTAGACTCCAAACAGTACATGGAGCTTATTAGGCATTACCACCGCCACCCGCGGGTCTCCCGGTTCTTGATTACCAACTTCTGCAAGCTGGGGCGGGTGGAGGAGCGCCACCTAGTATCCCTCGCCTCCACCCCCAATGCCGCCCGAGGGTTTCTCCTCGAGCTCCACCGGTCGGCGTTGTGCCGGGCGCACCTACTATCCCCCACGCTCCTCCTCAACATCGTGAACGCGCTCCTACAGCTGCTATCACCGGGAGTATCACTAAAGCAGTCGCTCCGCGCAATGGCCACCACCCAGAGGTCCCTCTTGCACAACTCCTTTCGCTCGTTTGCCCAGGCGGTGTCGGTGCTAGAACCCAGAAGCCTAGCGCGCGCGCACAACCTCATCTTCCAAGTCCTCCACTCGCCTCAGTTTTTTCTTGCCGCCGACCCGCAGGCCGCCGCATATTTATACAAGGCCATTGCCTATGATGTGTTTCGGTTCGTGGCGAGGAAAGAGAACAGGTTGGCGGTGTTTGCCGAGATCCTCCCCCACGTTGAGCCTGCCTACTGGGCGCGGCACTGGCACCTCTACAGCGTCGTCGCCAGCGACGTGGCCGCCGCGGGGATGCTCTTGCAGCAGCACTGCGGCCGCAAAATGGAGCTCCGTGGCCAGTTCCCCGCCATCGTGCGGGCGATATTGCACCACCGCGAGTTGCCCATCGACAAGCGAATCGCACACTTGGACGCCTTCCTAGCAACGGCGGAGCACCTCGACTACCCGTTCACGCTCAAGGCCAAGTCGTGCCACGAGATTCTCGCCGAGTTGCAGCGGGGGGGCGGCCATACCCTGGTGCAGTGGGTGGCGCGCCTCGCCAAGCGGAACCGCCACATGCGGCGGGCGTTGCAGCAGGTGAGGGAAAGAACCCAGAGGCTGCTATAAGCGAAGCGCAAAAGCGCGGCCCACAGGCTCTACTTGTTTTCGTGAATAGAGGGGGCTGCAAAGTCCGGGAGAGTGGGCTGAGCGCTCCCCCTAAGGGGCCGCTAACTTTGGCTGGCTCCGCAAGCTGAAGTTACCTCATTGCACTCCTGCAGTTGTCGCTTCAAACTTTGAGCAGTGAATAGAGGGAGTCCGGGAGCTCACCATCGACACTGCGTTGGTTGAGGTCTCTAGCCTCCAAGACTTGGAGACTTGAATAGAGGGTTGGTTTTGAATCCTGATACTTGTTACCACACTAGTAGCTTAAACTTGCCCGGTTTCAACGGGGCTGGCTGTAGCTAATCTTGGCCAAGCTCACATTAAGTCTTTACTTTCAAAACTGTAGCGTGTAGAGGTATCTAAGTCTGGAGCGAGTAGTGACTTGACTGCTCCCCAAAATGATACAAACGTACTTAACCTCTAGAGCTCGTACCACTTTGTTCTGACATCGCCATTGTGTAGGGTGCACATGAACACTGAACTTGTCTTTACGACTGACCATGTGTACCATAGCTTCTTCTCAATGCCAGGGGGGCCCAGTTTAGAAACTGAGCTTGGTAAGGTTACTGCTTAGTCCGGTTTCAAAGGTTGCCGAAACGAGAGAGTTGCTGGAGGGTCGCCCAGTTAAGCAACTGAGGTTGGTGGACTCTGGTGGAATGTAAAGTTCCAGCTTAGCCCGGTTTCAAAGGTTGCCGAAACTAGAGAGGTGCTAGAGGGTCGCTCAGTTTAGAAACGGAGGTTGGTGGACTCTGGCGGACTGCTTAGCTTTGCTACTTTCAAAGGTTGCCGAACGTGAGAGTTGCTAGAAGGGGGCGCCAGTTTAGAAACTGAGTTTGGAGGACCCTGGAAGTCCGCTCAGCTTTGCTACTTTGCCCGGTTTCAAAGGTTGTGGAACTAGAGAGTTGCTAGAGGGGGGGGAGTTTAGAAACGGAGCTTGGTGGACTCTGGAGGTATGTAAAGTTGCCACTTCGCCCGGTTTCAAAGGTCGCGGAAACTAGAGAGTTGCTATAGGGGGCGCCAGTTCAGAAACTGAGTGTGGTGGACTCTGGAGGACTGCTTAGCTTCGCCCTGTTGCGGAGACTAGAGTGCTGGGCCAACATTGGGTCACCTTGCTGCTCAGTTGAACTTTGCGAAAGTGTGTAGAGGGCGGCTTTCAACCAGTGTGTGAGTCTCAGAGCTGACTCAAACTTAGACCGACTTCAGCAATGACCAAGGCCGGCTGAGAGTTGACAAGCCTGGCCCCAGCGTGGCCAGTTCTGGCTCAGAGCTTCAACCTTGGCAGTTACAACGGTTGGCAGGTCTACACTATTACATGGTGTATATTCAATCTCAGTGGAGCGGTCATTGTTCACTCAGCGTCCTCTTCAAAATTGGTCGATTGATTCATCGCCGACTCTTGGACCGACCTCTAGCTTTGTCCAACTCAGGAGATTGGGCAACCTGCTATTCTCAATGTTAGCACACACATTCTCCTTCCAACTTACAACTGAGAGCATGAGGTGATCATTGACTTAGTAGTGAACCTCATCACGGTTAAGCCAGACTTACAAACACTAGCACCTCCAGCGTGGCTTGTCTAGCTGCCGAGCTTGGTGCAGCTGGCTGCTTCCTCGCGGTTTACCCCTTCAATTGGAGGAGGGGCTCTCTCAGCTGAGTCCACTGTAAGAGGCACTGGCTTCTACTGGTAAGTTTCAGAGCTGAAACGCGCTTGTAACATAGGTGCTACTATACCTCAGACATCGTATTTCAAGACGGGGCCTATGTAGTCTATCCAGCGCCTCAGAGTATCTTCCTATGTAGCCGATGCGCTCCACCCTGTCACCAATTCTTCTTCTTGCGCATCCGCTGGTTCGTAAACTGCCGCAGTTAGTATCAGCTCTCCACCGTGTCTCGATCTTTACATACCCAGACTCTCACCTGCAAAGGAGTGATGCCGCACTTCTCCGCGAGGAGCTCCCTCTCCTTCTTGTTTGGAGCCGACTTTCTGTCAAACGCCAGCTCGAGCAAGTACTTTGCTCTGTCACTCAACCGTTGTCTCGTTTGCCTCGGTTTGCCCTGGGAGTCCGCATTGGTCACCGCAATGGACACTTTTCTCATCGCAAAGTGAGGTCTTGCGGCGCTTACCACCGCCGCCTCCTCACAGCTGTACCCCTTGAGTTTCTCCAAAGTCGCCGGGAGCTTGCCCACGCTCCAGGAGACACACGGGTTGATCATGTTCAACGCGGTGTCGTCGCCAGAGTCGCCGACCCCAAGGGCCTTGTCGAGCTCCCCGAGGCTCCGTAGCAATGCCAATCCGCTGTCCAATTCCAGGTTCATGGTGAGAAAAGAAAAAGAAAACTGTTTATTCCGGCGCGCTATCTAAATATATCCTCAGTCACGATCCCCCAGCGGCAATTAAGCGCACCCTTAACCTGAAACAGTGGCGCTGCACGTTTCTTTTGCACCTTTTTAGCAGGGTTGAGTCTGAACTTGAGCCTGGTGCCTCCCCCTGTGGCCGCGCGCTTACTCGGCTGGAACAACTCAGTGTAGCTCAAGTTTGCTGTAGGAGCAGGGGCGAACATCGACTGCTTGCGGTCGTGCCAGATCGACTCGAGGAGGGAGAGATACTCAAAGTACAGCTTGAACGGGCGGCCGGCCGCAGCCCAGAGCTAGAGGAGGTTAGTAGCGGAACAACTAGACATGGCCTCGGTACATACACTTGCTGCGCTTTTGGAAACCAGCGTGAAGTTGGACTTCTTCTCCCGCATCATGCACGAGAGGGCGCCCCTGGCAATGACAAAGCTGTTGCGCGAGCGGAAGGTGTTCTTGGGTGGGGCGCCGTCAACAAAGGTGGTGAACCCGGTGGACCTCACATTGGTGGAGCTGGCAGGGAAGGACTCGGCGGTGGTGAGGCTCTTGACGCCGCGGGGCTGCCTGGGGCTGGTCTTGGGGAAGCTGAAGGAGTACATGGTGAAGCGAGGGGGGGGAGAAAAAATAATTTCTGAGATATTTTCTGGGGTTATAAAGGGGGGCGCGCTACCCTTGTTATTAACTCTAGTTTCAAACGTGGTAGCTGAGCCCCAGCCAGCCGAGAAAGCTGCTTTAGGTTAATTGAAACGGGCAGAGCTCACAACGACAACAGGGAGCACTAGTAGTCTGGAGCCGTGGCAAACGCTGGTTTACAGAGTGAGACTCTAGCAGGCTGAAACAGTCTACCTCAGTTTGGGCAAGTTCAACCAGTAAGACAGGCTTAACTCTCAACTAGCTTAAGCTGGTGGCTTCGTTGACAGACCACCCAGTCTAGTCCAAGTTCAACCGGTGAGAAGACTAGCTCTCAATCTCACTGAGCCGACTACTGTAGTTCCAGGTTGGACAGTGTAGCCAAGTTCAACCAGTGAGAAGACTGAGCTCTCAGTTCCAGACTGAGCCGACTACTGTAGTTCCAGGTTGGACAGTGTAGCCAAGTTCAACCAGTGAGAAGACTGAGCTCTCAGTTCCAGACTGAGCCGACTACTGTAGTTCCAGGTTGAGCAAGTTCAGAGAGACTTAGCTCTCAGTTCCGAACTGGTGACTTGGTGACCAGACCACCCAAGCTTGAGCAAGTTCAACCAGTAAGAAGACTTAGCTCTCAGTTTACAGTCTGAGACTTCTCTGGTCAAGCCCACCCAAGGTTGAGCAAGTTCAACCAGTGTAAGAAGAGTTGACTCTCAACCAAACTGAGCCGAGTAGCCAAGATTGACCAATGTAAGTACAGACTTAGCTCTCAGTTCCAACTAGAGCCGAGTAGCCCCAGTTTGAGCAAGTCCAACCAGTAAGAAGACTTAACTCTCAGTTCCAGATTGAGCCGAGTAGCCCCAGTTTGAGCAAGCTCAGCCAGTAAGAAGAGTTGACTCTCAGTTCCAGATTGACCGACTAGCCCAGTTTGAGCAAGTCCAGCCAGTAAGAAGACTAAGCTCTCAACAAGACTGAGACTACTCGAGGTCAAGTCTCCCCCAATTTGAGCAGTGTAAGACTTAACCCTCAGCTCCAGCCTGGTGGCTTGGTTACCAAGTGTTGTGTCTTCGATGTCAACACCCTCACCTCCCCCACGCTGAACCAAGAAGCTGGAGCCAGTGTCTGAGAGCTAGTAGGAGAGTGGCCCGTCCACGCTGAACCAAGAAGCTGGAGCCAGTGTCTGAGAGCTAGTAGGAGAGTGGCCCGTCCACGCTGAACCAAGAAGCTGGAGCCGGTGTCTGAGAGCTAGTAGGAGAGTGGCCAGTCCAAGCTGAACCCAGGGTCCAAGGAAGATGCTGAAGGTGGTAGGACTGTGTCAAGGAAGATGCTCGAGGGAGTGGAACAGTGTCAAGGCAGTAGATGGAGCTTGTAGAACAGTCAAGAGTCATGATTCCAAACCAAGGTTAGAGCTGGAGCTGGAGAGTAGTGTCAAGAGTGTCAACTCCAAACCAAGGTTAGTGGAGCAGTCAAGTGTCAACTCCAAACCAAGGCAGTAGCTGGAGAGCAGTGTCAACTCCAAACTGAGGTTAGAGCAGTAGCTGGGGAGCTGTGTCAAGAGTGTAGGTGGAGGTGGTAGAGTGGTCAAGAGTGTGAAGGGGGAGGTAGTAGTCAAGAGTCAACCACTCAAACTAAGGCTGGTGGAGCAGTGTCAAGAGTCAACTCCAAACTAAGGCTGGAGCTGGGGGGCAGTGTCAAGAGTGAAGCGGGAGGTAGTGTCAAGAGGGAAGCTGGGGGGGCAGTTCCAAGAGTGAAGCTGGAGGTAGTAGTCAAGAGTCAGCTCCAAGCCAAAGCCAAGAGTCCAAGCTGAACCGAGAGCGTGTAGTCAAGAGTGGAGTCCAACCTGGAGGTGGTGGCAGGAGTCCAAGCTTGTGGCCAGGGTCCAAGCTGGAGCCTAAGGTAGAGGACAGGGTCCAACCTTGAAGTGGTGGTTAGAGTTCAGAGTTCAGAATCCAAGCTGAACCAAGGTGGAGGTGGTGACCAAGGTCCAATCTGGAGTGGTGCCCAGAGTCCAACCTTACCAAGAGTCAGAGTCCAAGCTAGAGTCCAAGCTAGTGGAAGAGTCCAACCTGGCGCTGAGTCCAAGCTCAAACCAAGAGTCCAAGCTCGTGTCCAGAGTCCAAGTTGAACCAAGAGCCCAGAGTCCAAGCTGTAGCCAAGAGCCCAAGTCTAAGAGTCGAAGCCCAAGCTGTAGCCAAGAGCCCAACCTGAAGTCAAGCTGCAGTCAAGAGTGGTGGAGCCAAGAGTCCAAGCTGGAACCAAGAGTCCAAGTCCAAGTTGAACCAAGCTGGAGACAGGAGTTTAGGGTCCAAACTGTAGCTAAGAGCCCAAGTCTAAGAGCCGAAGTCCAAGCTGTAGCTGAGAGTCCAACCTGAAGTCAAGAGTCTAGGAGTCAGAGCTGGAGTCTCAGGGTAGAGTCCAAGCTAAAGCCTGTGTCCAGAGTTGAAGCTGGAGAGTCCAAGCTGAGTCCAAGGTAAATCCTGGAGCTTCTAGTGGAGTGTTGGGGAGTCAAGTTGGAGCTTGCAGCCAGAGTTCAAGCTAGTGCCCAGAGTCAAAGCTGGAGACAGTGGAGTGGTGACCTGAGTCTAAACTGAAGCTGGTGCCAAGGGTCCAAGCTGAACCAAGGGAGAAGCAGTGAGCCTGGAGGAGAGTGAGCAGAGTTCAAACCGGAGACAGTAGTAGAGTGGGCAAGTCCAAGCTGCAGCAGTGAGCGGGGAGCAGTGAAGTAGTGGTTAGAGTCCAAGTCCAAGCTGTAGCGAAGACAGAGCTTCTAGGAGAGTGACCAAGGTGGAGCTTGAAGTTGGAGTCCAAGCTGGAGGTGGAGTCCAAGCTGGAAGTGGAGTCCAAGCTGAAGCCTAGGGTCCAGGTCCAAGCTGTGGCCTAGGGTCCGAGTCCAAGCTGTAGCCTAGGGTCCAAGCTTGAGCCAAGTCCAAGCTTCAGGTAAAGCAGTTCCAGTGAGCTAGTAGGAGTGGACAGAGGTCAAGGTAAGGTGAGTTCACCAAGCTGAAGCCAAGATACTGAAGTGGTTATGGTCCAACCTGGAGCAGTGAGGAAGTGAGCTTGTGGCAGAGTCCAGAGCACAAGCCTAGGCAGTGGAGTGGTGAGCAGTGAGCAGTGGGCAGAGTCCAAGCTTGAGTGGTGGCTAGACTCCAAGTTGAGCCAAGGTAGAGGACAGAGGTCAAGCTGGAGGAGAAGTCCAGAGCCCAAGCTGGAGCGGAGTAGTTTCAGTGAACAGACCAAGCTGAAACCAAGAGACTGGAGGTGGGTCCAAGAGTCCAACCCCAACCGCAGGGAGGGGTCATGGGATCAAGGAAGATAGTAGAGAAAGTAGGACTGTGTCAAGAGTGTGAAGCTGGAGGTAGTGGAGTAGTCAAGAGTCAACTCCAAGCTGAGGCTGGAGCTGGAGCCCGGGTCCAAGCTGGAGCAGTCAAGTAGTTCCCAGAGTCCAAGCTGGAGCCCGGGTCCAAGCTAGTGGGCAGAGTCAAGCTAGTTCCAAGGTCTACGCTGAGGCCAAGGTCGAAGCTGGAGGTGGTGCCAAGAGCCCAAGCTGGAGCAGTGGAGAAGTTTAAAGTGAGAACCGAGAGCCTGTAGTAGTAGTGGTTAGAGACCAAGCTGGAGCTTGTAGCCAGAGTCCAAGCTAATTCCAAGGTCGAAGCCGAAACCAGTGGAGTGGTGTCCAAGTCCAAGCTGGAGCAGTGGAGTGGTGTCCAAGTCCAAGCTGGAGCAGTGGAGTGGTAGTCAAGGGTGGAACCAAGATTCTTAGAGCCCAAGTCCAAGCTGGAGCTAAGGGCTAAGGACCAAGCCGAGCCCAAGTCTACAGCACAAGGTAAGGGAGGGTGAGGTCACCAAGCTGAAGCTAGGTAGAGAGTCCAAGCTGGTGGTGAGAGTCGAAGTCCAAGCTGGAGGTGAGAGTCGAAGTCCAAGCTGGAGGTGAGAGTCGAAGTCCAAGCTAGCACCTAGGTCGAAGCTGAAACCAGTGGAGTGGTGTCCAAGTCCAAGCTGGAGTCCAAGCTAGAGACTGGAGCAGTGAAGCAGTGTCTGGAGTCCAAGCTTGAGCTTATAGTAGAGTCTCCAGAGTCCAAGCTGGAGCAATGCCCAGAGTCGAAGCAGGAACCTAAGGTCCAAGTTGAACCAAGGTAGACCAAGGCCGAAGCTGGAGCAGTGGTTAGAGTCCAAGCTGAGGCAGTGGAGTGGTGGTTAGAGTCGAAGCTAAGGTCCAAGCTGGAGCTTGTGTCCAAGGTGGAGTCCAAGGTGGAGCCCAACTTGAAGTGGAGTGGTGAGCAGTGAGCTGACTCCAAGTTGAGCCAAGGGAGAGTCTGGAGTAGTGAAGTACAGTGTCGAGCCCAAGCCTGGAGCAGTGGTTAGAGTCCAAGCTGGAGGCCAAGCTGGAGTCCAAGGTCGAAGCTTGAAGTGGTTACCAGGGTCCAAGGTCGAAGCTTGAAGTGGTTACCAGAGTCCAAGTTGGAGACAGTGAAGTAGTTTTCAAAGTCGAAGTTGAGGTTGAGGTCAGGGTCCAAGTTGAGGTTGGTAGAGTAGTTTTCAGAGTCGAAGTTGACCCCAACTTCACTATGTTAACTATGGCCAACTTCACCTCTTCCTAACTCCACCAGTATCCACCTGGACCCACTTTTGAGGCTACAGGGTGACTCGTGGAGGCCTGCTCTATACACTAGGAATGTGGTTGAACCCTCAACTTCAATTTTTCACCTACTATCGACCCTCCCTCCGGTCGGGTCATGACCCCCAACTTCACTATGTTAACTATGTGAAGTCTTAACTATGGTCCAACTTGGACCCACCCTAACTTCTTCAATTTCGAACTTGACCTACTTTTGAGACTATGGGGTTACTGGTGGAGGCCTGCTCTATACACTAGGAATGTGTTTGAACGCTCAACGTCGAAACTGCGCGAACTCATTCAGTTCTCAAGTTCATCTAATTCTGAGACCACAGGGTTACTCCTGAGAGTCTCAACTATACACTAGTAAGGTAATTGAACCCTCAACGTCGAAACTGCACGAACTCATTCAGTACTTCACTTGAGTCAATTCTGAGACTATGGTTCGACTCGCGGGGGCCTCCTCTATACATTAGAAATGTATTTGAACCGTTTTGGGCAAGTTTCAAAAGCTCACTAACTACTCCTAACTATGGACTCTTAACTATGGGAACTTCACCCTTCTCCAACTCACTCAATTTTCACCCCCACTTAATTTTGAGAATATAGGGTTACTCACGAGAGTCCACTCTACCACTCAGGAAGTTGTTTGAATGATTTTCAGCGAGTTTGAAAAGTTCAAGAGAGCCGCAGTGTTAACTATGGGGCAACTTTGAACCTCTATAACTTCCTCAATTCTCACCCCCACTAACTTTTGAGAATACAGGAAGACTCGTGGGAGCCCAGGCAACACATTAGAGTGGTGGTTGAAGTGTTTTGAGCGAGTTTGAAGTCACTAACTATGGCCACTAACTATGGACTCTTAACTATGGCCTACTTGGGACCTCTATAACTTCTTCAATTTTCAAGCGTATCTAATTTTGAGAATACAGGGTGACTCGTAGAGCCTCAAACTAAACACTAGAAGTGTATTTGAAGTGTTTTCAGCGAGTTTCAAAAATTCAATAGAGCCCCGGTGTTAACTATGGGGAAATTTCAACCCTCTCTAACTCCTTCAATTTTCACCCTTATCTAATTCTGAGACTACGGGAAGACTCGTGGGAGTCCCTACTACCCCTCAGGAAGTTATTTGAACCGTTTTGAGCGATATTCAAAAGTTCACTAACTATGGACTCTTAACTACTGTTAACTATGGTGACTTAACTATGGTGACTTGGCACCTCTCTAACTTCGTCAATTTTCAACCTCTGTTAATTCTGAGACTATGGGGCGACTACTGAGAGTCCCCTCTATACACTAGAGATGTAACTGGGCCGTTTTGAGCGAGTTTGAAAAGTTCACTAACTATGGCACTAACTATGGTGACTTAACTATGGCAACTTGACACCTCTCTAGCTTCTTCAGTTCTCAACTTGACTCAATTCTAAGACTACGGGAAGACTCGTGGGAGTTGGAACTACCCCTTAGGAAGTTATTTGAACCATTTTGGGCGAGTTTCAAAAATATCATAGAGCCACAGTTAACTATGTACTAACTATGGCCACTAACTAGTGTTAACTATGGGCAACTTCAACCCTCTCTAACTTCTTCAGTACTTCACTTGAGCTACTTTTGAGACTATGGTTGGACTCGTGGAAGTCTGGACTATACACTAGGAAGTTATTTGAGCCGTTTTGAGCGAGTTTGAAAACTTCACTAACTATGGTGACTTAACTATGGCCAACTTCGCACCTCACTAACTCCCTCAATTTTCAAGCTCAGTAAATTCTGAGACTATGGGAAGACTCGTGGAGGTCCCCTCTATACAGTAGTGATGTATTCAGACCGTTTTGACAGAGTTTGGTCACTGACTTCCAATCCCTCCCTCCGGTCGGAATTGGGCTATACTAGAGCTCCCTCCTCCAATCCCTCCCTCCGGTCGGGATCGGAGTCGGGGTCGGTTACGGGAGTATCCCCTGCGTCACCAACTGATACCTATCATATATCCTCGTCGACAAGCTCTCCCGGCTCTGCGCAATCAACCGCTCCACAAACACCTCCGCCTCCCCCTCATCCAACTCCAAGTGCAACCTCCGCACATCCATAAACGGCGCCAACCTTTCCCACCCCCTCCGCAAATCCCTAAAACAAACCTTACACGTCTCCACAAACAACCCGTACTTCTCCCCCAAAATCTCCACGTACTCCCCCGTCAACTTAAACGGCGCCGCCTCGAACGGCCCCGGCGCGCGCCCGAGCACAAACCCAAAATCAATATGCACCACATGCCCCTCCCCGTCCACCATAATATTCCCATTGTGCCGGTCCTTCACCTGCATCACGTAGCACAAGATCGAGTAGCTCGCCAACGACACCGCAAAGTTCTCCACGTTGCGCACGTACGCCTTGAGGCTCGTCGCGCGCTTCACCGCGTGGATGCTCAGCGCGGCAATCACCTCCACGAGCGCCGTCGTCGCGCTGATCGGCACCACCCGCATCTCCTTCACCCACCCGCGCGTGTACACCCTCGCAATCATGCTCACAAGCTGCGCCGCGCGCGCCTCCTCCACTATCTCCGCCGCGGTCTTGACGATCACGCACGCCAAGCTCCACCCGGGGTACCGCCCCCACGGGCTCTGCGCGCGGATGCGCGCGCGCCGCTCCGCGTACGTCTCCTCCGCGGCCTCCGCCCGGAGCGACGCCACGAGCCGCTCCCGGATCGCGGGGTCCGTGAGCTGCCCGATCATGGCCGCGGCCACCACCGTCTGCGCGGCCTGCGCGGTGCTCTCGGGGCGCGGCGGCGCGCGGAAGGGCTCGCCCAAGTCGGCCTCGTCCGCGAGCTCGGGGTCGCCGCGGAGGTACTCGAGGAACAAGAGAAACGGCGCGCGCTCGGCCAGGCTCAACACCACCGCCTCGGGAAGGCGCACGATCTTGTGGTCGACGAGCTGCGGGATGTCCACGCCCGCGCCGGGGAGCTGCTGGTTGAGGAGCGCGAGCTCGGCCTGGAGCGCCGCCAGCCGCGCCTCCTTCGGCAACTGCACGAGCCGGTGGGAGATGTTCTGGAGCTGCATGATGAACGTGGTCTCGCGCCGCGTGTAGCCGGTGTCGGCGCCGGCGAGGGTCGAGCCCAACTCCTGCGCGAGGATGGGCGCTATGGTGGCCCCTGGTAGGGCGACGCAAGTGGTGTACGCGGCCACCGCCACCGCCAGGAGCGTGTACCGCGTCTCCTTCGCCTCGTTGTCGGTGAAGAGGACGTGCTGGAGGCGCGTGAGGAACGCGCGGAGCGCGGGGAGGAGCGCGGGCGCGATGTTGGGGAGGATCGCCTGGCACCGCCAGAAGGTGACCACGCTGAAGTGCGGGTGCGCCACGGCGTGCGCGAGGAGGAACGTCTCGAGCGCGCGCGAGCCGCGCGTGACGAGGTCGACGAGCTGCGGGATGTAGAACTCGAGCTCCGCGGCGGGGTACTCCTGGAGGCGCTGCACGAGGCGGTGCTGCACGGCGATGTTGTCGTGCTCGCCGAGGAGCTGGAGGCAGCGGTGGATGGGGAGCCCGGGCTGGGTGATCTCCTCGAGCGACATCTCTGTTAATATTCTTCCTTTTGCAAAGGTCTGGGTGTCAGTCGATAGCGGAAAAGTTGGAGAGTATGACTGTGGCTTGGCGTGGGGTGAGCAGCGATATCGACTGTGTGAGCTCAATCCAAAATCTTTATGTCAATGCAGCTCTTCCAGTTCTCAAGTTCTGAAAAAGTGCGAGCTACTATCGAAAAGCCCTGCTTCTGAGCTTTGTTATGACACCAGCAGCTGCTACTAAGGTCTCGTATTGGCGGAGCTATTGAAGTTTCAAGTCGGGGGTACTTTTGCCACTGCCTTATGAAATTGTTGTCTTTTTTAGTGTCCAACTTTGAGTTTCCCTAACTCACTCAATATTCAAGCTCTGCTCAAGTTCTTGGTTTTAATCGACAGCCGAACAGCTGAATAAAATGATAGTGATAGCTGTTGCTAGTGATCAGCGATATTGACTGTGTTATTGCGTGTGCAAGTTTTTATGACAATGCAGCTCCCTCAATTCTCAAGCTCTTTAAACGATCAAGGTACTATTCGAAAGCCCAGCTCTTGCTCTTTATTTTGATACCAGCGGCTGTTCGAAAGGTCTCGTATTGGGTGAGATATTGAAGTCTCAAGTGGGGGCTCTTTTGTCACTGCCTTATGAAATTAAGTCTTTTTAGTGTCCAATTAGAGCTTCTCTAACTCGCTCAGTTTTTAGCCTTTTTTTAAGGTCTGGGTACCAATCTGGAGCTAGTACGCTGAATAAGATGATTGTGATAACCGTTAGTGGTGAACGGCGATGCTCGCGATGTCCTGGCGAGTCTAAATCTTTCGCGTAGCCTAACTCGCTCAGTGTTTACGCTTTCTAGATGGTGTAAATTGAAGGTGATAGCCCTGCGTTTGACCTTTATTTTGGCACCAGCGGCGTTTACAACGGTCTCTTAATGGGTGAGTTATGGAGGTTCCAAGTGGGGGCTGCTTACCTTGAAAATTTGTAAAGTCTTTCTTAGTATTTTTTGACCTCCTGTAACTCGCTCAATATTCAACCGTTTTTCAAGTTCTTGGTATTAATCGAAAGCCGAGCAGCTGAGTAAGATCGTAAGAATAACGGTCCGTGGTGAAGAGCGATGTGTGCTAATTTAGTGCCGGTGCTAGTCTTTATGTCAGCGTAAGTCTCCCAGTTTTGAAGCTCTTTATATGATCAAGATATGGTTGGAAAGCCCTTTATTTGCGCTGTAGAATGGTATAAGCAGATTACCGGTGGGTAAAGTACCGGTGGAGTTATCGAGGTTCCAAGTGGGCTCTTTACCTACTTCTTTGAAAATTTGTTGTCTTTTTTAAGTGTTTTTTTGGCCTTCTCTAACTCGCTCAGTTTTCAACAGTTTTCCAAGTTCTCGCTACCAATCGGGAGCTGAAATAGTGAGAACTTTGATAGAGATGGCGTCTGCTTGAGACCGGCGATGGTCGCAATGTTACTGCAAGAGCAAGTGTTTACGTCAATGCAACTTTTTCAGATTTTAACGTCTTCTTACGATGAAGAGATTGTTTGAAAGCCCTGCTTCGGAGCTATATTTTGATACCAGCGGCTTTGCGAAAGGTCTCTTATTGGATGAGTTATCGAGGTTTCAAGTGGGTGCTACTATAAAAACTTTTTTCAAGTCACTAGTGTCTTTTTTCTTAGTATTTTTTGACCTCACCTAACTCTCTCAATATTCAAGCTCTGTTCAAGATCTCAATACCAATCGATAGCTAAAATAGTGGGGAAGCAGCTGCGAATAGCGGCGGTTGAAGAGCAGCAATATTGACTATGTTATCCCAATCCCAAGTCTTTATGCCGATGTAACTTTCGCAGTTTCAAACCTTTTCAAATGCTGCAACTTGAGAATGACAGCCCTTTGTTTGCTCTTTATGCTGGTATAAGCAGACCTCCTTGAGGTTGAGTATTGGTGGAGCTATTGAAGCTTAAAGTGGGGGCTCTTTACCTACTTGAAAAAAATTTGCTAAGTCTTTTCTTAGTGTTTTTTTGAGCTTCCCTAACTCTCTCAATATTCAACCGTTTTTCAAGCTCTCGGTACCAGTCGACAGCTCAAACGCTGGAGAAAAGGATAGTGATAGCGGCTTTTAGAAATCAGCTCGGTGCGCGATGTTATTTCGGCTCAACTGTTTATGTCGATGTAACTTTCCCAATTCTCAAGCTCTTTACACGATCTAAATACTGCTGGATAGCCCCTTGTTTGGTCTTTATTTTGACACCACCGGCTTTTGAAAATGTCTCGTATTAGAGTTATTTCTACTGACTTTGAAAATTTTGCCAAGTTTCTATGCCAATTTTGACGGATTCTAAGAGTTTCTGTACCAATCTAAAGCTAAGACGCTGAATAATCTGACAGTGATGACAGTTGTTGTGAGAGGGGTTCTCTGTGTTATTGCGGTGCTAGTATGTAACTCTCTCAGATCTCAACCTTTTTAATTGTTGTAAGTTGGAGGTGATAGCCCTTCATTTGAGCAGTATTTTGATATAAGCAGCTTTGGAAAAGGTTAAGTATTGGCGGAGTTATTGAGGTCTAAAGTGTGCGCTCTTTACCTACTTTGAGAGTTGTTGTCTCGAGTCCAACTTTGAGCTTCTCTAACTCGCTCAGTTTTCACGCTCTCCTCAAGGTCTCGGTACCAATCGACAGCTGAAGAGCTGAATAAGATGATGGTAATAACTAAAAGTGATGAAAACCAATATTGACCGTTTCACGGCGGATGCAAACTTTATGTCAATACAGCTCTCCCAATTCTCAACCTCTCTGTACGATCAATATATTTTTTGAAAGCCCTTTGTTTGCTCTGTAAAACGGTATAAACAGCTTTTAAAAACGTTCAGTATTGGTTGAGTTATTGAAGTTGCAAGTGGGGGTGCCTTTACCTACTTGAAGAAAATTTGTTAAGTCTTTTCTTAGTGCCCAACTTTGAGGTTCCCTAACTCGCTCAGTTTTCAACCTATTTTTACGATCTCTATACCAATCGACAGCTAGGGAGCTGAATAAGAAGATGGTAATAGCCAAAAGAGATGAAGAGCAATATTGACTCTGTTACTGCGTGTGCAAACTGTTAACGTGGGTTCACTCCCTCAGTTTTTACGCTCTTTCTACGATCAAAATACCGTTGAACAGCCCTTGGTTTGCTCTTTAATTTCGTATAAGCAGCTTTTGAAGAGGTTTAGTATTGGTGGAGTTATTGAAGCTCCAAGTGGAACTACTTTAAAAAAATTTTATTAAGTCTTTCTACTGTCTTTTTTCTTAGTAGTTTTTTGAGCTTCCCTACCTCGCTCAGTTTTTAACCTGTTTTTACGTTCTCGGTACCAATCAATAGCTAGAGAGCTGAATAAGAGGATGGTAATGCCGGTTGGTGGTGAGAAGCGATATTGACTCTGTTGCTGAAGGTGCAAGATTGATGTCAATGTAACTTTTTCAGTTTTAAAGCTCTTTACAAGATCAAAATACTAGTAGAAAGCCCTTTGTTTGCTCTACAGAATGGTAAAAACAGCGTTTGAAAAGGTCTCTTACTGGGTGAGCTATTGAGATCTCAAGTGGGCTACTTCAAAAAACAATTTGTTAAGTCGGAGGGGTGCTTTTCTTAATGTTCAACTTTGAGCTTCTGTAACTCGCTCAATATTCAAGCTCTGCTCAAGTTCTCGGTACCGACGTAAAGCTAGAAAGCTGAATAAAAAGACAGTGATAAGAGTTGGCGGTGGTCAGCGATATTGACTATGTTAGCCCAACCCCAATCTTTTATGCCGGGGTAACTCTCCCAATCTTCAACCTCTTTAGACGATTCAAATACCGTTGGAAAGCCCTTGATTTGCTCTTTAATTTCGTATAAGCAGCTACTGAAGAGGATCAATATTGGTGGAGTTATCGAAGCTCCAAGTGATGGGGGGTACTTGAAAAAAAATTTTTGTCAAGTCGGGGGGTGCTTTTCTTAGTGTCCACCTTTGAGGCTCTCTAACTCTGTCAATATTCAACCGTTTTTTACGTTCTTATTACCAATCGACAGCTAGAAAGCTGAACAAGAAGCCCATGATAGCAAAAAGTGATGAACATCGATATTGGAGAAGTTACGGCGGGTCAAAGTCAACTCAATTCTAAACTATCTAATCGTAACTAACTCCACCTCGAGCCACCCCCTCGAGGTCAAAGAAGTGTGGCACAAACACCTCGCCCCTCTCACTCCTCCTTTTTGCCACCTCCCTCTGCCGCTCCTCCACCCTCGACTTCTCCCTCGTCGCGGCCTCCTGGTCGTCCCTCACCAACGCCTCAATCGTGCTCCCCCAGAGCCTCCGTGACTCCATCGCCCCCTGATCTTCGGGAACCCTACCTTCCTCCGGGGTCACCCCCGCCACCCTGAACAACTCAGACGTCTCCCCCGTGGCCAACCTCGTCACCAGCACCCTGTCCAGCCACTTCCCAGAAACTTTATAAATCTCTTTTCCCCCAAACTTAACAACCCCCACCACAACATCATACTCCCCACTAATAAACCCCTTCGTCTTGAACTCCAAAACCAACTCATACCCGTTCCCTGCCAAACTTACCCCGTCGCCCAATTCCACCCGCATCTTCCCAAAGAGGATCCCCCGCGCATAAACATTCGGCTGCGTCGCGGTGTACACCTCCCCCCGGATCTCTATCCGCGACTCCCCCTTCATAATAGCGGCCGAC
Source organism: Lodderomyces beijingensis (assembly GCF_963989305.1). Classification (NCBI taxonomy): domain Eukaryota; kingdom Fungi; phylum Ascomycota; class Pichiomycetes; order Serinales; family Debaryomycetaceae; genus Lodderomyces; species Lodderomyces beijingensis. Next base: position 1,804,895 of record NC_089974.1, on the reverse strand, counting down.
GAGTTGCCCAAGAACCTACTCTGGGGACACACCACCCCGCTGACCCTAATGTCATTCTCTTCATCGATGTAAGTGTATGCCAGTTTTGGCGGGTGGTGCAGGATCTGCTCCGCGAGGTAGGAGGCCCCCCCCCAGCGGCAGCGGAAGTACTCGCCCAACACCGGGTTGAGCGGTTTCTTGACCCCCTTGGGGGCGATGTGCCACGACGCGAGGTACCACTTGACCAAGGCGAGGAACCGGGCCTCCGCCGTGGGCTCGCGGGCGGCCTCTTCAAGTAATTGGTGGAGCTGGAACGGGTTGGCGATGCGCTCCAACATGCTCTTCGGCTCGAGGATGAACGTGGGGAGCGTCACCTTGGACAAGTCCATGCCCACCTTGAGCTGGGACACGAGGTTCACGAGTATGCTGCGGTTGTCGGACATGGTGAGGAGAAGAGTGAGTTAAGATTGCTGTTTTTTTCCGCAACGGGAAAAAAATGAGCCCCAACTTTGACCCTCCCTAGCTTGCTCAATTTTCAAGATAACTTACTTTTGAGACCGCGGGAGGACTGCGGAGAGGCTGCTCTATAAGATAGGACTGTGGTTGAGCTGTTGAGAGCAAGTTTGAAGTCACCAGACATGGTCACAAACTTGGGCTACCTCCAACTTCTGACAGGTTGGATTTCACAAGTTGGGGCCCATACTAATGTTGCTCGCCGCGTTTCTACGAGTCGATTGGTATAGGCAAAAGCCGAAATGGAGCTGATTTCAGTTTCATGAAAGTTGTGATTTTGCAAGTCAGTAGTCTAGGGTGAAACAGTCACTGACCCGCCAACATTGGCCAACTTGGGACCTCTGTAACTCTCTCAGTTTTCAAGCTACGTTACTTCTGAGACCATGGGACGACTCGTGGAGGCCTGGAGAGTACATTCAAGATGTATTTGATCCGTTTTGAGCGGTTTTCATGAAGCCTCTCTAACTCGTTCAATTTTTAAGCTACGTCAATTCTGAGGCCACGGGAAGACTCAGGGAGGCCTGCTCTATAAGATAGGACCGTGGTTGAGTTGTTATCAGCGAGGTCGGTTGCTCTAGACATGGTCAGAAATTTGGACACCCTCCAACTTTTCACAGGCTCAAGTTCAGAAGTTGTGCCCCATACTAATGTTGCTCGGGGAGTCTCTACGAGTCGATTGGTATAAGCGGGAGTGAAAATGGAGCTGTTTTCAGTTTCATGAAAGTCACCATTTTGAAAGTCAGTAGTCTAGGGTGAAACAGTTCATACCCCGCCAACATTGCCAACTTGGGACCTCCCTAACTCACTCAAATCTCACTCTTTTTCAATTCTGAGGGTATAGGGTTACTGCTGGGAGTCGGCTTTATACAACAAGAGTGGAATTGAATCACCATCTTGGAAACTGCGCTACTTCCCTCAGATCTGCTTCTTTTTGAAAACTGCGACCACTACGTTACTCCTGAGAGTCTGGAGAGTACATTGGTAGTGTACTTGAATCACCAACTTGAACACTGAACGAACTCCCTCAGTTCTCAACCGTTTTGAAATCTGACACCACTGGGAGACTCATCTAGGTCTCCTCTATACGCTAGGATTTTATCTGAATCGTTTTGAGAAAGTTTGGAATCTTAAGTATTGTCACAGTAGTTGGTCTTAAGGTCACGCGACACTTAATTGAGGCTTCTCCAACTCACTCAGTCTCCACCCTTTTTCAATTCTGAGGCTACAGGGCGACTCGTGGAGCCTCAAACTATCCATTAGAGATGTAGTTTCACCGTTTTCAGCGATTTTCAAATCTTCAAAAATTGGCAGAAAAATGGAGTGAAGTCTTAGTGCTAACTTGGGACCTCCCTAACTAGTTCAATTTTCAAGCTTATCTACTTTTGAGACCACAGGGCTACTGCCAAGAGCCAGCTCTACACACTAGAGATGCAGTTGAACACTCAGCTTCGAGGCTGCGCTAACTCCTTCAATCTCGCGAACCGCTGTTAGGTGTCTCACTAATGTTGCTTGCCACCTCTTTACAAGCATTTTGGTGTAGGCGGGACCCCGAATGGAGCACTTTTCAGTTTCATCAAGGTTGGCATTTTGGAAGTCAAACCCCGGGGGTGAAACGGTCCATACACCGCAACTATGACATCTCCAGCTCCTTCAGTTTTCAAGATATCTCAATTTCAAGGCTATGGGACGACTCGTGGGGGTCTGGAGAGTACATTCAAGATGGATTTGAAGTGTTTTCAGCGGTTTTCAAAAGTTCACTAAGTTTTCGCAGAAAAACGGAGTGAAGTCTTAGTGTTAACTAAAGTGTTAGTGTTAAGTATGTTAAGTCTTAACTTTGAACCTCTCTATCTCCTTCAATTCCCAACTTGAGCTACTTTTGAGACTATGAGGCTACTGCTGAGAGCCAGCTCTATACCCCTGGCAGTGGTCTGAACCCTCAACTTCAAAACTGCGCTAACTCATTCAATTCTCAAGCTTACTGAATTCTAAGACTATTGGCTTACTCGCGGAGCCTCAAACTATACAATAGAAAGGCATTTGAAGTGTTTTCAGCGAGTTTCAAATCTTCAAAAGTTCGCAGAAAAACAGCGCAAAGTCTTACCAACCACACACCAATGGCTTCCCTCGGCGTGACCCCGCCCATACTGTTGGACCCCCCTACCCCCGAGGACGTCCAAGCCAATGACCTCCTCATCAAAGAACTCAAACTGCGATCCTCGTTTGAGACTGAAACAGCCACAAAGAAACGAGCCGCCGTTCTCACCGAGCTCCAAGCTTTGGCCAACCGGTTCTCCCCCCACGGCTCCAAGTTGTTCACCTTCGGCTCCTACCGCCTCGGCGTCTACTCCCCCGACTCCGACATCGACGCCTTGCTCGTGTTCCCAAAGAACATCACCAGGGACCACTTCTTCACCGAGTTCCCAAAAATTCTAAAGGACAACCTGTTTTCCGAGATAGTCCCCGTGGTGGACGCCTTTGTCCCCGTCATCAAGATGAAGAAAAACGTCTCCATCGACCTCCTCTTCGCCCGGCTCAGCGTCCCCAAGATCACCTCCTCCCTCGTGTTGTCCGACGAGGTCCTCAAGACCGCCGACGCCCTGGACATGCGCGCTCTCAACGGCACCCGCGTCACCGACGAGATCCTCCAGCTCGTCCCCAAGCCCCAGTCCTTCAAGTACGCCCTCAGACTTATAAAAATATGGGCCATGGAAAGAGGCATCTACGGCAACGTCTACGGCTACCCCGGCGGCGTCGCCTGGGCCATGCTCGTGGCGAGAGTGTGCCAGCTCTACCCCAACGCCGTCGCCGCCACCATCGTGTCCAAGTTCTTCCAGATCTTTTCCCAGTGGGCCTGGCCGCAGCCGGTGCTCCTCAAGCCGATCCTCTCCGGGCCGTTACGAGTGTGGAACCCGTTGCTCTACCCTGGGGATCGACTTCACAGGATGCCGGTGATCACCCCCGCGTACCCCCTGATGTGCGCGACGCATAACATCACCAAATCCACCATGGCGGTGATCCTTGAGGAGTTGGAGCGGGGGAGGTCCCTTGGTTTGCCAGAGTTGCTCGCCCGGCACGACTTCTTCCACCGGTTCCGGTTCTACCTTTGTATTGCAGTGGCTTCCAAAGGGGAGGAGCTCCACTTCCACGGCTGGTGCGAGTCGAAGATCAGGTTTCTCGTGGGGAAGCTCGAGGTGGTGCCGGGGGTGCAGCTCGCGCGGCCGTTTCCAAGATCGTTTGAGCAGAGAGTTGCAACGGCGGAGGCGTTGCAAGAGTGTGGGACCACCACAGGAGATTCCTTGGAGGCTGGAGAGTACTGTGTCAGTCTCTACTATATCGGCCTCGTGTTGTCGGAGAAGGTGCTTGACATTTCTTCAGGGTGTGCCGACTTCTTTTCCGTGTGCAAGGGCTGGCCGGAGTATAAGCCGGGGGAGCACTTTGTGTCGATCAGGACGGTTAAGTTGGCGCAGTTGCTGGCGGCGGTGTACCCGCAGGGGGAGGTGCGGCCGAGGAAGCGGAAGAGGAGGGAGGCGGGGGGGGACAAGAAGCGGGCGAAGAGTGTAGAAACTTAGCAGCGTAGCAGCACGCCGGCAGGTGTGCTGCGGTGCGGGCTGCACAAGTTGATAGGTGGTTGGTAGGTGGTTGGTAGGTGGTTGGTAGGTGGTTGGTGTTCGGTGTTTCGTGGTAGGTTGCAGTAGCAGTACAAGTTGATTGTATAGGTCGATTGTATAGGCTGTGTCCAATGTTTCTCGCGCTGCACAAGTTGGTCGGTGTTTGCTGTAGGATTACGCTACCGTGTAAGTTCATTTTGTCCACACCTCGCTGTCCACTCCACTTCCTCTTCTCTTCATCAATGTCCGAGTCCACCACCTTTGAGCTTGACGGGTTGCTCGACGACGAGTTCTTGGAGCCGGAGCCGGAGCCCAAGCTGAACCTCTTTGACTTCCCCGAGAGTCTCGAGAAGCGGCGCCCCCCGCGCCGCGCCGCCCCGGTGAAGCTCCCCCAGAGGCCAGTGGCCAGAGCCAGCAAGGCTCGAGATGTTCAACCGCTCTTGGCTAATGCCGGGGGCCCCGCGAAGTCACCCCATCGGAGACCTAGTTCATCTGAGCCCAGACCCAACCCTTACCAGCCGCAGCTCCCCCAGACGTCCACCAAGTCGGCCAAGTACCAGCCAACGAGCCCGGTGCTGGACAGAAGACGGAGTTACCTCCCAGACAAGGCGCCGCCAAGGGCAACCCCACAGCCAGACAAGGCGCCGCCCCCAAAGGCTGCACTGGTGCCAGAGACCAACGGCGCGCCAGTGTCAACCCCAGTGCAGCCTGAGACCAACGGCGCAAGGGCTGCAGTGGTGCCCCCTTTTGAGACAGGCCCCAGGCCAAGCAAGCTTGAGCCGCAGGTTGAACCAAGCAATCCTCCGGGGAAGTTTGAGGCGCAAGTCGAGCCAAGCAGTTTTCCGGCACCTCCCAAGTTCCACCCGCAGGTGGACCCAAGTGTTCCTTCCATCAGGCTGTTGCTGCCGGGACCCCTGGAGCGCCCCCCCTCAATCACGCTGTTGCTGCCCCGCGCACTCAAGTACAGGCCCGCGCACTCGTACGAGCTGTTGCCGGAGAAGTTGAACCAGTTCATGCCCTTGGACGAGCTCAGCCCAAAGTCGGTGAGAAGCAAGACCCAGTTTGAGGTAGACCACGCGAGCGAGGATGAATTAGTTGATTGGTATGGAGCTCGAGACAGCTCTCGCTCCTGGGTTGGAGGAAGGCCAGCCGATTGGTGTACTCGAAAGTTTGCTGAGGCAAGTCGGCCCTTCACTCTTTGTAGTTCTGATGTTTATCTTTGTCAAGTAAGCACTGTTATCCTCGAACTTTGGAGGGTGTAGAGAAGCAATACAAGGCCTTGGAGGTGCAATTGGTGACTGTTTCACGATGGGGTTTCACCGTGAAAATCAGGAATTGGCTAAACCTCGGATTGGCTCCAATACTGCCAAGTTTCAAGACTGTTCTCTATGGCTAGATTCCAAGCAAAACCCATCTACTCAAAACTCCACACCCTGTGTTGATATTGTCCTATACCTCCTCAAAGTTTGTCTTCTTCGGTTTGATCCAATGAGACCTCGCACGCGCAACCGTCGCGAGACTGAAATTTTTCTGTCAACTCTCGCTTCAACTCATCTTCTTTCGCGCCGGGTCGTGTACACAAAACGGAGAGAAAAAAGAGCTCACAATCGGTTTTCTTTTCCCATGTCATCATTCTCGCTCACTACACAATGCCATAATGCAGGTACTCCAGGTTCGTGCACCATTACCCAAGAGAGTATCGGACTCAAATATAAACCAAACATCCACCACTAATTCTTTATCGTTTAGTCCTCCCTCCAGCGGTGCGAGCACTCAACAATTTCCCCCACCACGTGACCATCTCACTATAGTTTGCATCCCTCAATCAGTTCGACGTCATTATTTCTGCTTCTCTTTCTCTCAGGGTCTCTTGGTTTCTGCATAGTTGGGTCTTCTGCGAAGTCAGGCCTTGTTCAATTCGAACAGTGACGCTACTGGTGGTTTCATTTACAATCCAGGGAGAAATCCAGTAGACCCATCTGACCCAATTGGTTGATAACTTGGAGAAGCCGGGATTTTTGCATCAATCTCAACCAAAGTTTCCAATGAGCGCATCTCGAAATAGCGCACCAACAAAAAAATCACTGAACCAATAATACCCAAGCAGAGTTGATACCAGAAAGATAAAGACTGATAAGAAAGATTCCGGTTTCGTTTTATAGTATTTGAGATCAACTACAATGCTAAGTGAACCGACTTGATGTTGACAAGCTACTTTGGCAGTGCACGTTCGCCCAGCCCTTACCACTTCACATTAGCTATTTGCAGCCCGTTTGTAGAGAAATGTCCACTCTTGCAAGCAGCCCTTGTCTCCAATTTAATCCCCTCCTTCCGTTGATTTCTTCATCTTTCTTTCTGGAACGGCCGCAAAAATCTACATTTACACCTCAGCTGGTGCGATTTTTACAATCAACACAAAATTCCAAGTGCGCGCAAGAGGCTCGGTTTCATCAAATCGAAAAGAAAAAAACCAAAAAAAAACCCCACCGTCGCGTATCGGGGTTTTCTCAAACACCATAATGTTGACTATACGGCGACATTTGTTTCGAGGAAAACTCAAGTCGGTGTTGCCTCCGCCTCCGAAAAAGACTCACTATGAATATTCAATCTCTCCAAACACATACTCCTTCAAAGTGCCGTCGTACAAGCGGCCGCTCAATCCAATCCAATTGATCTATCAGCAAGCAGTCAATTTCCCGTTTGAAAAATCTGTCAACGATGTCTACAGGTCGTATCCAACCATCACCTCGGCTCAGCAGCGGAACCGGAAAACACGACCTAAAGGGGTGCTCATGTCCTCCGCAGACTTTATTGAGGATCTGTTGTACAACAAACATTACGGGTATTTCCTGAAAGAAGTGGAGATTTTTCAACCGGACAAACCATTCAAATACTCCGACGTGGCAGATGTCGATGACTTTGTGGAGAACTGGAGGCAGTCGTACCCCAAGGCCGACCCAAAGTCCAAATCCTTGCAATTGTGGCACACTCCAACCGAATTGTTCAATCCGCACTACGGCGAGAGCCTTGCTCGATATATTTTACTCAACTACAAACTCAACGGAAGCTATCCGTATGAAGACTTGGTCATATACGAGATGGGTGGAGGTAATGGTACACTCATGTGCAACATCCTCAACTATATAAAGCAGCAGGAGCCGGAAATATACGACAGGACACAGTATAAAATCATTGAAATATCCAATCAACTAGCTGAGAAGCAAGCCAAATCGTATCAAAAGAGGCTCCAGTCAGAGGGCCTCAGCGCAGACAAGTTGGAGATTTTCAACAAATCCATCTTTGACTGGGACAAGGTTGTCGATGAGCCGTGTTTTTTCATCGCGTTGGAGGTCTTTGACAATTTTGCCCACGATGTCATCAAGTACGACATGCACTCGGGGGAGCCGCTAGAGGGCAAGGTTTTGATCGACAAGCAGGGCGACTTTTACCAGTTCTTCACGCCCGAACTCAGTGAGTACTCCAAAGCATACTTGCAACTCCGAGAAAGCGGTAAGCTTTCGATCTTGCAGTCATCAAGTTTCAACGCCAAAGTTGAAAACTTGAAAAGCTTGTTCAAACAAGTACATCCGCTCTTTGAATCGCCCACCATGGTGAAATTGAAAAACCTGGTTCTTCCGTTCAATGATGACTTGACAACGGCAGAATACATTCCAACCAGGCTAGTCAAGTTTTTCAACATCCTCAAGCACAGGTTTCCCAACCACTCGTTGATCAGCTCCGACTTTCACTACTTGCCCAACACCATTGCTGGATACAATGGCCCCGTTGTCCAGACTATCTTGAATGGGGATACCATCGATGTTAGAACTTACATGGTTCAACAGGGCTACTTTGATATCATGTTTGCCACAGACTTTGAAATGGCCGAGGAGTTGTACAAGCAAATCACTGGAAAAATCCCAAAGATCAGCACACATCGGGAATTCCTAGAGAAATGGGCAGATGTAAACGCCACAAGCACCAAGAGCGGCGAGAACCCGATGCTAGATTTCTATAGGAACGCAAGTTTTTTGACAAGTTGAATAATTTTTTGTTTTGTAAATAATTCATCTAATACTGAATATATATTCTAAAGAACTTTTCCAACCGTAGCTCCACTTGATTCTTTGGTTTCGACTTTTTTCAAAGACTTTCCTCCGGTGATTTGAGTCAATAACGCCCCAATGTTTGGGGCTTGTGGAGGAGCACTGCTGCCAGCATCAAACGAGGGAGGTACGGGGATTCCACCGGCAGTGGGAGCAGGTGGTGGAGGTGGTGGTGGTGCTGCGGAGAATCCACCGGCAGGGGGAGCCGGTGGTGGTGGAGGAGGAGGAGGCATACTTTCTGGCAATGAAGGTGGCGCTGGTGGGAAACTTCCTGGGAGTGAAGGGGGAGGGGGTGGCGGTGGAACGTCCTCTGGGAGTGAAGGCGGTTGAGAAACGCTAACAGGAGGAGATGGTGGTGGTGCTTCAAATGAAGGCACCGCCGGTGCAGCAGAAGCATCTGGTGCAGGAGGAGGAGGAGGTGGTGGTAAGATGCTTGCTGGTTCAACTGCCTTGGGCTCTGCCGCAGGCTCCACCGGCTTCTCTTCCTTTTGCAAAGTTTCATGATTGGTTTTTGGCTCGGGCTTCGCTTGTGAAATGTTTGCACCGCCCGTGTGCTGCATAGGCATGCCTCCAAACATCAAATTTGCAAGCTGAGCAGCTCCCGCTCTATTAGGAGCATCGTCATCATCCTCCGAGTCTTCGTCTTCTGAGTCACTCCAGCTGTTGGCGTTTGAAGTACCGCGTTGGAAGCCACGTTGGATACTTGCCTTTTGCGGATCCACCGGCTGAAATTTGTTTTTAAAGAATGGGTTGTTTTCGTGTCTGGGAACGCTAGCTGGAGCTTGCTTTGGAGCTTCAACCGGTGGTGCTGCTACTGCTGCGACTTTTGGCTCAACAGCAGCTGGTTCGGAAACCTTTTCTGGAACAGTTTTTCCAACTGGGGGAACATAACTCGACGCTGGTTTAATTGATTGAGTCTCCTGAACTTGAGGTGGTGGAGGAACAGGTTCAGCTTTAGGGGTCTCGGGAACGGAGGGAACAGAAACCGGCTCCTGCTTGACGGGCGCCTCAGCTTTCACCTCCTTAGCCTCTTCTCTTGGTGCATCTTCATGTTTTGGAGTATTGCCAATACTTTCACCACCCCATCTGGAGTTTCCCTTGGGTTGTTTCGCAATACCAATTTCCGGCTGAGAGGTTTGGGGCTCCTGTTTGATTGGGCTCTCGGCTTGCAGAGTCGATGGTTTTGCCACTTCCTTGTCAGCTTCTGTCTCAGTCTTTTCTGTAGGTCTACCACCGCGCTTGGAGCGGCTTATCCCCAACTTTTCAAGTCTCGATGCCATTCTCTTTGCTGCTTCAGCCTTGATGTAAGCAGCCCTCTCCTCCGGGGTAGTGTAGACTGCACTCGACGAACTGGCTGCAGACTTCTCCGTTGCGAGCTTTTCTGTTGCACGTGTATCCGCTGAAGAAGGAGGCGCTGCTCCAGTGACTGGTTTCGATTCAACCAAGTTGGCCCCAGGTGCTTTCCTGGCCACTGCGGGTGTTTGGAGTTTAGCCAACTCCCTTACAAACTCAGCAACTGCACCACTCACGCCAAATCCCTTTTCCCATTTCTCATAACCAACCGCATGTCTCACAGAAGTGTTCAATTTCGAGGCGCATTGGTCTTCCAAGACTTTGATGCCCGATTCAATGTCTCTCACCATTTCTGTTTGATTGTTCAATTCGGTCTTCTGTTTGTCAACTGCCTCGCGGAATTTTCTGTCCACCAAACCGGACCCGCTGCCCTTGCCCGTCAACATGGCCATTTTTTGCTTCAAGTCAAACCTGCTGCTGTCACTTGAAGCGTTCAAGTCTACATTACTGTCATCCCACAATGGATTCTCTTGCTTCAAAGTGATTTTGACCAACTCAATGTTTCGCTTTGAAATCTCGTTGTTGACCTGGTTCAAACTCGAAATCAACTTTGAGATCTTGCTTCTTCCGTTGTTTAACCTATCGAGGAGAGCTTGCTTTTGGTTGCTGCCATCTTCCGTAGTGGTGATCTTGGTTTGAATCTCATAAATCTTGCTCTTTAATTGATCCACTTCTCTCAGGTCAAATCCACGCTTCTCCTCGTCTTCAACGTCCATGGCATCCAACAATATCTTCTTTTCACGAATGCGCTTCTTCAAGTCATCAATACTGAGATCGTGGTCAGTAGCAGTCCCAGATTTTGGTTTCGCTTCTGATTTCCTTCCGTACCTAGAGCCGGAAACATATCCAGTATGGTTATCGTCATTCTTGAACCTAGTTCCGTCTGGCTTAGTTTGCGGCTTCAGCTTTGACTGCTTCCCTCCGCCGTTTTTCAAAGAGTTCTTCAAGCTATCCATAGTGTCTCTTAAAGTCTTGTCTGCGGGTGGAATCAACTCCGGTGGCAATCTAAGCGGAATGTCCAATCCATTGAGTCTTCTGTAAATCAAATGCATCGCAACAGCAAATTGGTTCTTGTTCAATTTTCCAACATCATCAGTATCGGCCAAGTTCCAAATAGCTTCTAAATCTTGTCTACTCAAGCCAGACTTTGTAAACACATTCAATGCAACGTTTGAATCGACGTAGCCATTTCTGCCAGTATCCCAAGCCTGGAACAAATTGTCGTAGATTTGCTTCTCCTGTTTGGAAATGGCCCAAGTGACGTTGCTAAGCGAATTACTATTCATTGCTTTGTTTAAATCTTGATAATTCTGGGTATTGTTTGGTTGGAAAACTTGCTGCATGGTGTTTAAACCGGGCATCCCTCCTGTGGGCATCGACACAAAGCCCCACTCACCGGGTCTACCCGTGGGTTGAGCTTGCAAGTATCCAGTCGGTTGTTGTTGCAACATGCCGGTAGGCTGTTGCTGTAAATACCCAGTTTGCTGCTGCTGTAAGAAACCAGAAGTAGGTTGTTGCTGCTGCTGCAAAGGAGCAAAGCCGGGTCCCGTTCTGTTGGCCTGTAAAGGACCCGTTTTGTTAGGTTGCAACCCAATGGTATTAAACCCAGTCTGGAAACCAGTTGTTTGAGGTGCCAATCCTCCAGTTCTTTGCTGCTGCAATCCTCCTGTTACTTGTGGCGCCAAGCCACCAGTGCGCTGTTGCGAAAGGAAGCCAGTCACTTGCGGTTGAAGACCCGTGTTTTTTTGAATCAACCCTGCGGTTTGTTGAGGTTGCAAAGGAACAAAGCTGCCCGGTTGGCCAAACGATGTCGGTGGTGGCGGTTGTCCAAATCCAGTCGCCTGAGGTGCCAACTGCTGTCCAAATCCAGTAGCTTGTGGAGGTTGTTGCTGTCCGAATCCTGTAGCTTGTGGTAGTTGTCCAAACCCCGTAGCTTGTGGTTGTGGTTGTTGTCCAAACCCAGTAGCTTGCGGTTGCATCCACGAGTTTTGTTGGAACCCGGTTGCCTGCGGTTGCATCCAATTGCCAACCCCCGTTGGTTGCGTCATCCAATCGTCCTTCTTTGCAAATGGGGTGTTTGCCAAGATCTTGTTGGGATCGTCGGGCACGCTGAAATTGATGGCGTCCATAAAGCTCCTGACTTCGTTCAGCCATTTCTCAGGAAGCACCCCGGGAAGTGCTTCTCCCCGCTTGGCCATGTTTGTCAAATGCAAACTCAACGCAAACTCAGGAAATAACAAGGCCCCAGTCTTGTCCATGTCCGACAATGTCCAGATCTCGGCCAAGACGACAGGATTCAACCCGGACCTCAAAAGGATGTTGCTCGCAGCATCGCCCGTGATGGCCTGTTCTCCTCGTGGAACCGCGGTTCTAAACAAATGCTCAAACTTCTTTTGGTCCTGCACTGTGATGAATGATAGTCTGGTGCTTGGAATCTTGAGTTCCTTATTTTCAATCACCGTGGGCGCTCCACCGAATCCCGTGGGCTGTGTTTGAATATAACCCGGTTGGATGTTTGAACCGTACAAATTCGGTTGCCCAAAAGCTGTCTGTTGCGGGTAGATAGGTTGCTGCTGCTGCTGGTTGGGGTTATACCCCATCCCTGTCGGTTGGTAATTGAACATGTTGTGTGGGTGTATGTGTGTCGGTGATAGTGACAGCCGAGTTGGTGATTTTTTTTCTCCTTCTTTAATTCATCCATGCAAGCATAAATTGCTATAATCTCCTACAACCACACGGCCAAAGAGAAATGAATACATAATAAGAAAAAAAACCTACAAGTCTAATACTTCGTTCCAGAAATCAATTTCCAATTGGGTCACATCGTTGAAGATCTTCACCAAGGACTCTAGCCTCTTTGCATCGACGCCTTCGGCTGTCAATGCATGAAGAGCAGATCTTCCCTCTTTGTCGGCATTGGAGTACCAGTCAGAAGTGTAATCGTCGAGCCATTGCTGGTAAATGTCCAGGTGCTCAAAGTCCCTCGAGTTGGAAAGTCGCAACTTTTGTCCATGAGCACCGGCTTCTGCGTATCCATGCAAACAGGGCGCCAATGCAACTTTGATGCCCAAGAAGTCCTCCTTGCTCCCGATATCCATCAAGTAATCGCAATACGCCCGGCAGGCCTTTCCTGGGGTCAACTTGTCGATATCGCGATCGTAGTCCACGTCGTAAACTTTCATCTTTTCCTTGTGCTTCTCAATCTCCATCACAATCTCTCCAATGATTGTAGCTTGAGCGTGTGCTTGTTGGTAGGTGGGGGCTTTTGACGCAGCTAACGCATGGATGCGAGCATAGATGATCAAGTAGTGGTAGTCCTGCGTCAAGTAGTAGATGAACTTGTCAAACGGCAATTCGTTGTGTGCAACCGACCTAACGAACGGGTGCTCGGTATACCTCAGCCAGTTCCCCTTTACGTCCGCATGCTGTTTCATGAAATCCAAGATGGTGTGATTGTCACTAAAATGCACTATCTGGGGCACGCTTTCAATCACATCCTCAATGGACGCCGCTGGCTTTACTAAATGGTTAAGCGGTCCATTGCCATGGCCCAATTTTGACATCCGGCGCATTCCCTTGTGGATAAAGTCAATGGACACAGCAACGCTGTCAACCAATGGTTTCTCCTTGGCAAGATTCGCGGCAATGGCAGACGACAAGGTGCATCCCGTGCCGTGGGAATTCTCGGAGGGGATGTAGGTGGACTCAAACACGGTAATGGTTTCTGACTCTCCTTCATACAAAAGGTCGATAATCTTGGTGCCCGATGCAGACACATTGTTGTTCTCATCAAACGGTATATGGCCTCCCTTGACCAACAAGTTCTTGCATTTCAAAACCTGCTGCAACGCAATGGTAAAGTTGGTAAACTCTTTCAAGTTGGTCACCTGAAAATCCTCTCCTTTTAGCTTAAACAATGTCTTTGCCTCTTCGAAATTCGGGGTCACCAAAAACGCTTTGCTCATGAGCTTCTTGACGCAAATCCCCACGCCCTCGACGTCAAATAGCGTGCTTCCGGATGTGCTCACCATGACCGGGTCGACGACCATTTTAACATCAAGGTCCAATTTGGCAAGCTCATAGATTGCTTCCTCGGTCAACATCCCCGTTTTGATCGCTTTCAAAGGGGCATCTTTGTACCCGTAAAAGTCCTCCAAGTTGGCTTGCAAGATCTCCGAAACCATCTTTTGCGGCGTTTTGGCAATCTGCCTGACCCCGGTAGTGTTCTGTGCCGTCAATGCTGTTATACAGGTGATTCCATAAACTCCAAACGCACTGAATGTCTTGAGGTCTGCTTCGACGCCAGCCCCGCCAGAAGAGTCGCTCCCGGCATAAGTCAACACCACAGGCAATTGGACCGGCTCCGGCTCGGTATCCCTAAGCTTGAAGCGGTTAGAAATCATGGCAAGGTTTTTTTAAGCTTTAGGTTGTTTTTTTTTTGGTTTTAGTATCTACTTAGACAGATAAGTTTTCAAAAAAGGGTCCGAAGGGATGGGGTTCAATAATCTGTTGAATCTCTATATAGACAAAAACGAAAAAAATCCAGTATCAAAAAAAATGCGTTTACGCGCGGGTAAAAAATATGCGTTTAATGGTCCTCTATAGCATGGCCGAAACTGATCTTGTTGTATTCATCCACCAAGTGCTGTTCGCTCTTTAACGTGTCCTCGCGGAAACCAACTCGTATGTCGGGGACATTTGTCTTTTCAATGTCGTTGCCCTCGACTCCGCCTTTCATGTACTCCTTGCCGAGCCAGTGCCTCTTGATTGAATCCTCCCATCCGCTTTGGAGACAGGAGTTTCTGGCTAGCTCGCACATGTCCACCCCGGACAACTTGTAGATCTGCGCAGCTACAGAGTACTCTTCGATTAGCGGCTCTTTTGTGTAGGAGAACTGCAATGGGTCGTCCGTGGACAACGACACGTTCAACCCCTTTTTGAAAAAGTTAAAGAACGGATTCTTGTCGTAGGTGAGAAACAATGCGTTGTTTGAAAGCGGCGACATGGCAATGCCAATCTGGTCCAAGTAGTACAAGTACTGGATGAATGGCAACTTGCGCAACAAGATCCCGTGCGAGATTCCATACGAGGTCAAAAATGCACTGATCAAGTGCTCGGGGTCTCCAGCTTCGCCACAGTGGGGTCTCAACACAAAAGTGTTCATCTTGTTCCTTTCTCTCAAGTGGTTCAACGATGCCACGTTGGCGAATAAATAGTACAAATAGTAGGAGTATGGCGGGTTTGCGGGGTAGTTCCAGTCGCCAGCAGGTGGGCATTTTCTCGACTGGATCGGCTTGTCAGCTTTCGACTCGTCGTCAACAGAGTCAAACCCGACAACTCGTTGGAGAAATACGTGCAATTTTGGGTGCAGTTTGGGGTTCCTGGAAACTTCAAACAAGGGTTCAAACAAGTTTTTGATAATGTCCAAAAAAGACCGGACGTTCTTGTTCTTCTTGTAGACGTCATACAACCTCGGGACTTGGATCAACCACCGCACATTGTGGCTGAACAATTTATTGTCCACAACCCACGCCGCCAATTTGTCCCACTCGTGGATCGACCTGCCGTAGATGGAGATTCGCAACTCCACCATTTGGTACTTGGAGCTTTCCAAATCTTCAAACACTTGCTTGGTGATTTCGGCCAAGTATTTACCGTCGATGAAATTGTCCGTTTTCAAAAATATCTCCCTCAATCTCGACTCGCCAATGGGGTTGTATTTCAAGTTGAACTTATCGAACCGGTGAAAGGTGTCCTTGTGGGCGTGCATGTCCAACGTATCAATCGACAAGTCGTAGCCCGTCAAGTTCAACGACTGGAAAACCTCTGCCAACGTCAAAATCTTGCCGTCTCTGAAAATCACGGGCAGGTCGGGATCGGTCTTTAACTTGTACTTGATGAATCTGAGCAAATGCTTTTGATTCATGCATGCCGAGTGGTGGATGTGGGTGTCGACTTTTCTCACATTGTAGAAGTCGCGATGCGGGTTCTGCTTTGATTGCTTTGTCTCTTCAAATTCGTTGAGCAAGTAGTACATGTTCCATTTCGCCTCAAGGTATTGCAACCTTTTAAATGCAAATGACTTGGTGGGACCGTCGGAGGAAATGCGGGTGATCATGTTCAAGTCGTCGTAGTATTGGTGCAAATCTGGAATATCCACGAGCTTTTCCGTGCCGTCAAAGACTTGGTAGATACCTTCATCGTTCAAGATAAAGACATACGGGCTCTCAAGGAGGTTTGGAATGTCGCACTTGCTGAAATCAAACTCCTCCTCTTTTTCGCCAACGCTAGGAAGCTGGTTGAACCTGTTTTTGGACTTGTACGTGGGCTTTGGCGGAGGTGGGTAGATTTTCCAATCTGGTTGATTTTTCGGGTTCTTCAGCTCGGGTGTTTGCAAACTGAGATTCAAGTACTTATGGCGGAGATCTAGACACGTCTTTACCTTGTGGTAAAACGCAACCAATTCCTCCGACGGGTACTCTTCAGGCAATGCATTGTCAATCGCCCTGGGGTTGGACTGTGCCTCTGGTGACACCCGGTCTGGAGCAACCACGTTCCTAAAGGGCAAGTCTATGATTGACGACGGTCTTCGTTTCGGCTGAGAGCCAACGGGTGAGCCCGGGGCATTCCCCAATGCCTCAAACGCCTTTTGCTTCAAATGATGGTCTTTCATGAATCTATCTTGAGAAGTGGAATAGTGGGCCGAGTTGGTCGAAGTGGGGAACTCGTCATCGCTCTCGGCGCCAAACTGGTGCTCATAGTCCTCCTCGTCCAAAACGGGGCTCCCAGTTGAATCGTCGCCACTTTCTCTCTGCATCTGTGAATTCAAATTACTCAGCATTGTGCAAATTTCGTTTCGACTGCTTTGTTCTGAAAGAAGAGCAAATATGGTGAGATTAAAGAAAGGGCCTTTTGAGGATTTTGTGTTTTAAAATTCTAGAAATTATTTCAGACCCGCAATTCCATTTTGACAGATTGCGAAATCATGTCATGAATCCCCCACCAGAGGAATAATACAAAAAGACAACCACTTTTCTAAATACTAACTGTATTAAACCTAACTAATATGTATAAAATGTATACGAAAGAATTGAAGGGGGGAAACAAAATATGAGTCTAGTCTATCCGTTGTTATGTTTTTTTTTTTTTTTTTTTTTGCTTTTGTTTTTTTGGCTACAGCAATCACAACATCAAGGCAGACAAACCAAGTGCAGCAATGGCCCCGGGAATCAAGTTGAGGGATGGGGATGATCCAACGTTAGCAGCATCCACTGTGAAAATGGCGACTGATGAAACGGCTGGTGACTGAGACGCAAGAACAAATGGGGTTTCGTCTCTAGCAACCAAATCTCTCTTTTTAAGAATCTGCTGGAGGTCTCTGTATAATGCATTTTGAAGTGCTTGATCGTTGAACGCACGAGTAATGATATCTGTCAATAATCCCGAGTCCAATAACGCGCTCACCAATGGCTCGAGCAAGGCCAAATCGGCAAGCGAAAAGCCGCTTGAGGAACTGGTGCTGTTGGAGCTGGTGAAAAAGTAGCCCAAAGATGAGGCAATGTCTTCAAAGACACCTTGCAAAATCAAGACAACCGATTGTTCAAATTTAGGGTCGGTGACCAAGTACTGGATGGTGGTGTTGAGCAAGTTGGATCTCACAATCGAGGAGAAGATGGTGGTCAACAAGTCTTCAATGTTGTCTCTCTTCATCTTCTTCAAAGCCTCCTCGACTTCGTCATTTTCCTGTTGCCTCTTTCTCATCTCTTTCAAAGCTTCGGCAACAGCGTCATTGGTGTCTCTCTTTTGTGAGCCACCACCCAAAGCAGCAGTGAGCTGATTCAAAGCAGAGTAGTTGATGCTGGTGGGGCCTTGGCCGAATTGGGATGGTGGCAATGATTGGAACGCAGGGCCAGTGATTGTAGCCAAGTTGTAAGTACCAACAAAGCCTGAACCGCCAGCGTTGGTCACGGGAGCAGCAGTGGTGACGACTTTTTGAGTTGTGGCAGCACCAACACTAAGCGCAACACTAGTTTGAGCAACTTGGGTGGTGGTGGCACGAATAGTTTGAGCAGGAGCACCAGTGCCGCCATTGGCTTGTTGAGCACTAGCAGCTGAGATCAAGTTGGCAATACTGGCAGTGTTTATAGCATTGGGATCAACTGAACCTTGTTGTGGTCCAAAATAAGACAATCCACCCACGGGAGCAGGAGCTGAGTTTGCACCAACACTGGCAGCAGCAGGAGTGGCGGCGGCACTTCTGAGGGTAGCAACAGGTGTGGTGATTGCAGTGGAGATGGTATTGGTGCCCACAGCGCCAGTGACAACTGCGGTGGCCTTCACGGTGGTGCCGGTTGAAGGGAAAAACTCTGAAAATACACCGCCCACGGTATCCTTAAGCACTTGGACGACAAATGGCAAAGTATTTGGGTTCTCAATCAAGTCAGCAATGATGGCATAAAGCAAGCCGGAGTTCTTCAACGCAACAAACACGGGGGTGACATTGAACACAGAACCGGCTGCCAACAAACCAAGAACAACATCTCCAACAATGGGTCTTGTTTCGTCGTTGGAAAGGAGAAAACTAACGGCGGCGGGTACCAAGTTAGTGTTTCCCAAAAAGTCTAAAAGGTAGTCCAAGTATTGCACGTTGTTGTTCTCGGTCAACAAGTTGTTGACCCAGCCAGCAATCCCTTCAACGTCGATGGAATCAATGATCGAAGTCCAATTGACATCAGAAACCAACCCTTCAACAGTGGAAAGCAAGTCCCTCTCTTGAAACAGGAGCAAGTCTCTTTCTTGGATCCTGGCCAACTCTCTTACAGCAAGCGGAGCAACTTCCAAAGCCAATTCGTCCGACACGGGACTAATGTATTGAGCCTGAGCCAAGCTCACGACGGAAAAAGCTGAGACAACTGTGGTAAAGAATCTCATAGTGTAACGAATGTGTCTTTCGATAATGATGAAGGCCACAACGAATGATAACGAAAGCAAAAAAAAAAAAGAAGAAGATAGGGAAGAGGGACTAGTTGAATTGAGCCTGAGGAGGAGGATTCATCATGACTTTTAAATCACCCAAGACTCCGTTTCTGTCATGGCCTCCAAAGGGCCAAAAAACTCCGTGGCTTTTTAGTCTCTGGTGGTTGATTTTTGACTCCAAAATTACATCTCATTACTGAAGGTGGAAAAATTTCACTACTCGTCAAGCTGCACTGCGGTGTATTTCACTCTGTTGAAGTTGGCTAACCTTTACCAAGAACAGTATTGAAGGTCTTCACCGAGATCCTGTTTAACAGAAAACCTCGGGGTTGGTGATGCAAGGAGGTTTATATTGTCAGGCTCCTTTTCCAAGAAGAGTAATAAAATTGAAAGCCACGAGAGCTAATTGCTACCAACCACAACCCATCCAACCCAACCTATTCAGTAACAACAACAGCTACGCCTGATCTTCCGAGAAGTTCCCAAAATAAAAGGACAACAAAGATTGACGCTTGTAATTAACTGAGCATTGTTTTGTTCAGCACTGTTCAGTGAAGAGGAAGGGGGGGGAGGAGGGCAGGTTCGATATAATTCTAGATCTTGACGTTGCTCGCGATTTCAATACAGTTTATTTTATTCTTTATTTTTTTTGGGCAAGAGCGCCTTCCTAGATGAGAAAGTTGGCGAGATCACAAATGGTTTACGATTGCGCTGCGAGGTCAAAGAATAGCCACGTTCTGGAGACTAAGGGGTATAGTATTTTGGTTTTTTTTTTTTTTTTTAGCACTTTACTCATGCAAGGATGTACAAGGGCACTCGAAATGGGTACGAATTTGCAGTCAAATCTCCTCGAAGGATCTCTATTGGGACAAATTCTTTCCCCTTCTCTTTTCCTTCTCCTTCTTGCTCGTTGTCCAAATATTCGGAAATAGTTGCAAAGTTGAACTGAAATGTCAAGTAATACTTCAAGTCCATAAAAGTTTTGCTCTTGAATTGCGGCGCAACGAATTTGGGAATATTGAGGTAGTCGTTGACGAGGCAACTCAGTTTCCCCAACGCCGAAGCGAGCAAATTGAGCTTGACATTTCCCGTCACCTTGTACACATTTTCAAGCTCCCTTTTCGTGTGATAAACCTCGCAGGCCTCGATATATGCATTCATGCCCACGATTCTGGTGGACCCTTTCAAGTTCAACTCGGCGGTGAAGTTGACGTCGTCGCCCACGTAGTAATACGGCTTGGAGATTGTCACCTTGCACAAGTCCTCATCATTGACTCGTAATTGAAACAGGGTCTTTAAATGCGATGGAAGCTGCGTCACATACTTTTCGTCCTGCGGATCGATAAAAGTACTATTGACGCTGCTTTTCCGCCGCTCAGTGGTGGACATTTTGGGCATATTGTACAAGTCTGATCCTAACAACGAGGATAGATCAAGCAAAAAATCCTTCTTTGCCGAGCCATTCAGCTTCAAATCCTTGCACGGCTCCTCCATGTCCAACAAAATACTCCAGTCTTTGTCCAAGCCCAACTCGTCACCAAAGAGTACCCGCTGTAGCGATTTGTTGGCAACTTTGCGCGGTTCGATTGTTAGTGGGAAATAGACAGATTTGGGCTTGCTCACCATATCTCCTTGGTGCATGCTGACCTCCACCGAGTATCTAACACTTGTCCATCCTTGGTCACATGCAATGCCCGTCAGACCAGTATTGTAGCTGGGAGGTAGGTTTTCATTGATGGGGATCTGAAAGGTGAATGTTTTCGACTTGCCGCTTTCAAGAACCAAGTCGGTGAATAAAAGCGATTGCGGTGTTGCATATATAGGAACAATTGAGTCGACAAAATCTTTCAAAGGGAGATCCCGATTTGACAGCGGGAACGAGTCGAAATTGCCCACCAAGTCGTATAATAGGTGCCCGTTATTGGTGGTGGAAGTTTCCGACAATTCCACAGAAAGATCAGACACACCTCCCAACTTGCCCCCAACTTTTAGTCGGTTGTTCAACCTTTCTGCAATGAACGGTGTTGTTTCGATACTCCACGGCTGCAATCCGTCTTCCTCTTTTTCGTTTCTTCTAGAGTACTCGCTGATATAGTTTGCGTTTCTCCACCATTGAGGGTGCCTTTGCATCTCCAACGCGGCAGTGTCATGGTTGAATTTGTAGTTCAACACCACGAATCCAAACAATTGTACTCGTCCGAGGTATAGTTCCATTTTGCCGCTCCCGTGGTTCTCCAACATGCGGCTCAGCTCATTATCGGTGTCTGCTGTAAAGAAACTTGGTAACCAGCTCTTGTTTGTTTCGTTTGATGTTGGTTGTGGGTTGATAATCGCATCCTTGTCGCCCGTGTTTTGGACAGTTAGTTGGCATGTTCGTACAAAGGAGGCATCAGATTCAAGATATTTCAAAGATATCGACAATTGATCATTTACTTTTTTCAGATATGCTTTTGGGTCTGTATCAGCTGACATTTGTGGTGAAGTTCGTTTGGAGTCAATAGTATACTTTACACATGTTGAAGAATTTCAACTTGCGCAACACCATTAAAAAAAAAAAAAGGCGAAGCGACATGTATTCTCGATTTCCACCATATACAACAAGATCTTTGATTGAGAGCGGGGGCAGGGGAGTGATCTGACACGAAAGATACCAATTTTTTGTTTTACAAACATTGAACTTAATCTCTATAGGACTCTAATACAACCATCGAATGGTACTACAACTAAATGTTTTGCTCTTGAGCTTGTGGCTGCTGCTGCAGGGATTGTTGCTGCAGTTGTTGTTGCTGCTGCTGCTGCTGCTGCTGCTGCTGTTGTTGCTGTTGTTGCTGTTGTTGCTGTTGTTGTTGTTGTTGTTGTTGTTGTTGATTATATTCCTCCAATTTATGGGTATCTCCATTAGCATCAGCCACGTGTTGTTGTTGCAAATCCATACCACTGCCACCAACACCAATACTCTGATGGAAATCTAAAATCTCACTGTACATCATCACTCTCCAGTTATCCACTGGCAAGTCTGCATCGTTGAAACTCCAGTCAAATTTTGATTCGCAAACAGGTTCATCGGTTGGATCGTGGTACGGTTCCATGTATGGATGAGTCAATGCTTCAGCAGCACTGATTCTCTTTTTCGGATCAAAGACCAACATCTTGGCTAACAAATCAATTGCCTCTGGTTCAACATGGGTACACGAGGCAAATCTTTCGCTAAACGGGATGGGGTCTCTGTGGGGTAACGATTGGACAAACCTCAACGTGTTTTCCGAGCATATAGTGTCAATAACATCGGGAGGTGGACTTCCCAACAACTCGGTAATAATGGAAAACTGGTGCACGTGATCCTTACCGGGGAATAAAGGTTTACCTTCAATCATTTCCGCCAATATGCAACCAACTGACCATAAGTCAACCTCGACATCGTACTTTTGCCAAGTCAACATAATCTCGGGTGCTCTGTAGTATCTCGTCGAGACATAGCCTGTCATCTGAGGATCTTGGATTCTGGCCAACCCAAAATCGCAGATTTTCAAATCGCAATTTTCGTTAATCAAGATGTTTGATGGTTTCAAATCACGATGTATGACCCCGGCGGAGTGGATGTATTTCAATCCTCTTAATATCTGATAAGTGAAATACTGTATAAACTGTTTTTCCAAGGGTCTTGACGTCAATAACCGATGCAAGTCGGTACCCTGCAACTCATTAACAAAATATATATCTTCCAAGGGCGAAATAAATATATCGTCCAAGGTGATCAAGTTCTCGTGCCTCAAGTGCTTCAAAAGCTTCAATTCTCTGTAAGTTCGCTTGGCCAACACCGAAGTTGAAAACGGTTTCATAATCTTTTTCACGGCAACATTTTGCCCCGTCAATTTGTCGATTGCAGAACACACCAACCCAAACGCACCCATGCCAACGGGGTTCAACTCGGTGTACCTATTGGTGATCTCGAAAACAGTACCAAAGATCTGAGTTCTTGTAAACTCGCCATCCGAAGACATCGCTGATTGATTGACTGATTGATTGATGCGAAAGAAACAGTAGCTAGCGAACGATGTGGGTGGCAATCAAATATATCTAAACTCTTTAGTGATATAAAACTATCTAGTTATATAGAGAACTGTTGAGTCCTGTCAAATAAAAGGCGAATTTATATATATAAGTATAAATATATATCTGATATGTGAGATTTAATTATCAAACCAGAAAAAAGAATCCAAAGCTGCTGAGTTGAATTCGCAAACGCCTTGTGTTGATTGTTTGATCAAGGTGACGGTTTCACTCCCAGCTTTATTTTCTCCTTTATTTTTGCTTTCCGGCTGTCTCTCGTCTCTTTTGGTTGTTGGTGTCAAAAAAAAAAAAGCAGGAAAAAAGGGTGCTACCATGTGTGCCTTCAAGCCCAAATGACGTAACGGTGGGCAAGAGGAAAAATAAAATGTGGGGGGGATGAAATGCCGAAGAGAACCACAGGGCCAGCAAATACGGCTTCAAGAAAGGGCTTGTCAAAAAGTTCACTTCACTTGAAGACCTAGAAAACAGGCAAGTGCATACTGATCGGAGTTTGAAGTAGAGCTAGCCGTGTTCGTTTAAGGGAAAAAAAAATACCAAAAAAAAAAAAAAAAAAACGCATTTCGACAGATTGCCCACTTACTTCAACATTGCTACTATAACCAAAAAAAATTTTGCTCTTTCACCGGTAAACTCTCCAAGTTCACGGCGAGAGTAGAACGGGCTTGAAACGAAGCAAAATTCTTGCGTTCAATGATTATGTCCGGCTTTCTTCAAAGGCCGTTTTAATCAAATCTTGCCCAGAAATGGCCCTTCCAAAAAAAAAAAAAACTTGACACGGTTTTCTGTCAAATACCGCCACAACCCGGGATTCGAACTGGCAATGTGTTGACCAAACCTCTTTTCATCCCCTCTCTCTTTCTTGCTCTTCTCAAGCCTCGCCGAACCAAAGTATGCTTCGCTTTGCCTTAAGCGGCTAATTTGAGATAGGGAACTCCATCACCCGTAGACCCTGTATTGAAAACTGTCGAAGTTAGACTTTACTTCAAAAAAAGTCTAACTTTGAAAGAGCTTTCAAAGGCTCAGTTCTTGCGTAAATACAGAAGGCCTGGTCTTTTATCATTATTTAAATCCATCTTTCCATCTTCATCGCCAACAATATGTGTTGCGCTGGAGGGGGGTGTCCCTTTTGCTCCTCATCAGCCATGTCCTTCTCTTGCAACTGTGGCTATCGCCAACTGTGTCTCACCAGGTCTCTATGTGGTAGCGTGTGGCTTCCATCCCCCTCTATCTCTCTCTTGCAGGTCAAGAGGCTATCCATTCCAACCAGTTTAGCTGCTACAAATAACAACAGAAGCAGCAACAACCAAGCTACCTTCTTTCCCCCCCTCCAGCTTTATACCAGGATGCCTTCCATAGACGGTGCTAATGAAGGTGGGGCTTCCACCATATCTTCTGCAGTGAGTCTTCTCAAGACTATCATAGGTGCCGGCTTATTGTCCATGCCGTTGGCCTATTCCACCGATGGAACCATCTTGGGCACGGTAATCATCCTCGTTGCCGCAATAACCTCGGGATTTGGCTTGTTTTTGCAATGCTACGTTTCCAAGTACACCACCATTGGCCACGCCACTTTCTTTGGTCTTTGCTCCATAACCTACCCCCAGTTATCCGTGGTATTTGATATAGCAATCGCCGTGCAATGCTTTGGATGTGCCGTGTCGTATCTAGTCTTGATTAGAGACTTGATGCCCACAATTGTCTCTCATATCCCATACGTTGACCAACGCTACTATAAATTGTTTTGGTTGTTGGTGTCTACACTATTCACTGTTCCGTTATCGTTCTTGAAAAATTTGGACTCCTTAAAATACACTTCCATATTGGGATTAGTGGCCATTGGCTATATAAGTGTGCTAGTCATCACCCATTGGCTCATTGGCGATATCCCCAGAACAGGAATCATTGAGTATTTTCCTTCGAGCGCTACAAAAGTCTTTAGCACTTTCTCCATCATTGTGTTTGCATTCACAGGTCAACAAAACATGTTTTCAATCATCAATGAAGCCAGGGACAAGTCGTTACCCAAATTGGCGCATTTGGTTGATTTCGCAATCATTTTGGCAACGTTGTTGTTTGTCGTTGTTGGCTTGACTGGATACCTCACTTTTGGTGCCAATGTCAATGGTAATGTCATTTTGCTGTACCCCAATGGCTGGACAACAACGTTGGGAAGAGCATGTGTTGTGTTTTTAGTTGTCTTTTCGTTCCCGTTGATGCTACACCCAGCCAGAATCTCCGTCAACAACATTTGGT
This sequence comes from Lodderomyces beijingensis, assembly GCF_963989305.1. NCBI lineage: Eukaryota > Fungi > Ascomycota > Pichiomycetes > Serinales > Debaryomycetaceae > Lodderomyces > Lodderomyces beijingensis. The sequence goes on along the minus strand of NC_089974.1, from coordinate 1,780,036 downwards.
ACGAACTAAGGGCAAAATTTACAAAATTGAAAGCCAAAGAGGAAGAAGAAAATGCAGAAACCAATGAAAATACTCAGCTATTGAGCGAACCAGCAACAAATGACCAAGAAGTCCAACTGAAACATCGCATTGTCCCATTCCCGCAATGGACGTTTACAACAATCACGGTGGTTCTTTTAGTGTTGGGATACACGCTTGCCATTGCAGTTAAATCGTTTGCATTTGTATTGGCAATCGTGGGCGCCACTGGATCAACGTCAATCTCGTTTATTCTACCTGCTTTGTTTGGTTACAAGTTGATTGGTTCCGAGCTGGACGACCCAACCAAGTTGGAAAGAATCTTGAAGGGATTATCTTTGGCGTTGGCCATCTGGGGAGTCACCGTGATGTTTGTGTGCTTGTACAGCAGCTTGGCTTTGTAAACTAGACTCGATAGACAGTTTGGGGCTACTAAATAGTGACCATGGACTCGAAGTATATAGATCAAATAGAAACGGCAGTTTAGAGATGTAATTTCTATCTTCCCGGCCATCCACTCGCACACACACACATACATACACGCACACATATATTGAAATTTTATTTATTGAAAAACCACTACCCCTTAGTCAAAGTCGACTTTGGTAACCTTGAGCCAGACATGTCTTGCGAGGACGAACACCATCACGATGGCCATAATCACAACCGCAATCATAACCATAACCATGGCCATGGCCATGACCACGACCACGATCATGTGGCGCCAATTCCCACTTCTTCATCACAGTCGCTAAATTCGAAAATCGACACGTTCAAAGTTTCAGCACTAAACATGGCCAACCCACCCCAAGATCTTGCCAAAGTTTTCAAAAATCAAGACACCAAATACGAGATAAATCCAGTCATCAAGTCCGACTGCGACGAGCAGTTGATTATTAATATCCCATTCTTGAACGGCTCAGTGAAACTTTACTCGATTATCCTACGAACAAATGGAGACTTGTACTGTCCGAAAACGATCAAGTTGTTCAAGAATGACAGATCGATAGACTTTGACAACATAGAACTGAAGAAAGCAGCACAAGTCTTGACCCAGCCACAGGTTGGAGTCGCTGCCGATGCCGACGCAGAAAGCGACACCATTGAATCAGATACAGATTTTGTGGAGCACTTCTTGCCTAGACACAAATTTACAGGTGTAGAGCAGTTGACCTTGTTTATAGAAAGTATCCACGAGCAGGACGAAGATCAATGTCGTTTGCATTCGATAGAGCTAAGAGGAGAGTATACAGAGTTGAACCGGGACACGGTGGTTGCGTTGTATGAGCTGGCTGCAAATCCAGCAGACCATAAAACAACCACAACACTTGCCAATGAGAACAGTTTTCAATTTGGAAGCTGATGAAACGGGATAAAATTTGAACGTGAGCAGAAGGTGTGTATAGACATATACCTATATACATATATATATATGTGTATGGTCTCGGGATTGATTATTCCGGGGTAAAATTTCACCACTCTCTCTCTCTCCGATCCCTTCCCTTCCCTTTCTCCCACAGCCAACCACAGCCAATATCGACGGTTCATTTTTTTCCCCCAATTAAACAACCATCCTACTTCTTTTCCAATTCCCTCCCACAACTTTGTTTCAGTCAATTGACAAACAACAAAACAGAAAAACACATACAGGACAATGCCAAAGTTAGTTTTAGTCAGACACGGTCAATCGGACTGGAATGAGAAAAACTTGTTCACCGGTTGGGTCGATTGTAAATTGTCCGAGACTGGTAGAAAGGAAGCCAAGAGAGCTGGTGAATTGCTCGAAGAAGCAGGAATCAAGCTCGATATTGTCCACACCTCCAAGTTGTCAAGAGCCATCCAAACTGCCGACATTGCTTTAGAAGCTGCCGACCAATTGTGGATCCCTGTCAAGAGATCATGGAGATTGAATGAAAGACACTATGGTGCTTTGCAAGGGTTGGACAAGGCCAACACTTTGGAGAAATACGGTAAGGAGAAATTCCAAACTTGGAGAAGATCCTTTGACGTCCCCCCACCACCAATTGCTCCCGACGCTGAATACTCTCAAGTGGGCGAGAGAAGATACGACGACATTGACCCAGCCTGTATTCCATTGACCGAGTCATTGAAGTTGGTCATCGACAGATTGTTGCCCTACTGGCAAGACGAGATTGCCGGCGACTTGTTGGAAGGCAAAGTTGTCTTGATTGCTGCTCACGGCAACTCCTTGAGAGCGTTGGTCAAGCACTTGGACAACATTTCCGACGAGGAAATTGCTGGCTTGAACATCCCAACTGGTATTCCATTGGTTTACGAATTGGATGAGAAATTGAAGCCAACCAAGCCAGCATACTACTTGGACCCTGAAGCCGCTGAAGCCGGAGCTGCAGCCGTTGCCGCTCAAGGACAAAAGAAATAAGCCACTCAATTAATTGAGTGTGTGATTAAGTAAGTAGAGACTCAATTGATCAACAATTTTCTGACTTTTAGTTTAATATTGTATCATTACTTCTCTCTTGTTTCTGTTACTGTTACTGTTATTGTTGTTGTTGTTGTTGTTGTTGTTGTTGTTGAATCTGTTGAAATCTACGTAGTAGTAACCGGAGTAGACTGCGAAAAAAAAAAAAAGATCAAGTAGAGAGTTGCACGTAGGGGTCGAGGCATCACCAACAAACTACAAACTTGCCCACACGTTACGCGTTCCAATCATCCAACCTTCTTACCCGCTGCAATTTGATAAAAAACACTTGGCCATGTTTGGAGGAAACAATACGTCAAACCTGGGGTCTGGCTTTGGAGGATTCGGCTTTGGAAGCAACGTCAACGCCAACTCCAATCAGCAGCAACCACAACAACCGCAGCAAAATATATTTGGAGCAAAGCCATCAGGAATATTTGGTCTGAATACAACTCAAGGAACCACCACGGGTCAACCCGGTGGTCTTTTTGGAAGCGGAGCGTTTGGCGCTAAAAAGGACGGAGAGTCATCTGCTTCGCCAGCTCCGGCATTCCCTTTTGGCTCCAACGCCAACGCCAAACCCAGCACACCAGCATTCGGAGCCGCCGCAACGAAAGATGCTCCGGCACCGGCATCAACTTCAGCAGCACCATTTGGATCCAGCACTAGTTCATTTGCTGGTCCTTCAAACACCGGTGGGCTTTTCGGAGCAAGACCACCTACTGCTGGTGCTGGTGCTGCTCCAGCAAGTGGGACTTTATTTGGAGCAAATCCAAATGCCGCGCCATCGGGGACAGGAGGCCTATTTGGAAGTCAGCCAGGAGCAGCAGCACCGGCTCCATCCACCGGTGGACTTCTTGGTGCCCCAAAGACAGACGCTTCTAAACCAGGGAGCGGAATGTTTGGAAGCCAAACTAATGCTGCACCCGCTGGGACAACATCGGGTTTATTTGGAGCCAATGCAAACGGAGCACAACCTGGGTTTGGAGATTCGTTAGCAGCCAATGGTAAAAAGGAAGAAAGCGCAGGAGCTCCAACCCCAAGTGCATTTGGCTCTGGCGGTTTCCTGTTTGGTGCAAAGAAAGACGAAGGAGACAAGCCAGCCAGTGGTTTCTTGTTTGGTGCAAAGAAAGACGATGAAAAGGAAAAACCCTCATCTGGGTTCCTGTTTGGTGCAAAGAAAGACGAAGGAGACAAGCCAGCCAGCAGTTTCCTGTTTGGTGCAAAGAAGGATGAGGCTGCAAAGCCAGCTAGTGGATTCCTGTTTGGTGCAAAGAAAGACGAAGGAGACAAGCCAGCCAGTGGTTTCTTGTTTGGTGCAAAGAAAGACGATGAAAAGGAAAAACCCTCATCTGGGTTCCTGTTTGGTGCAAAGAAAGACGAAGGAGACAAGCCAGCCAGCAGTTTTCTGTTTGGTGCAAAGAAGGATGAGGCTGCAAAGCCAGCTAGTGGATTCCTGTTTGGTGCAAAGAAAGACGAAGGAGACAAGCCAGCCAGCAGTTTCCTGTTTGGTGCAAAGAAGGATGAAGAAAAGGAGAAACCTTCCTCTGGGTTTCTGTTTGGTGCAAAGAAAGACGAAGGAGACAAGCCAGCCAGTGGTTTCCTGTTTGGTGCAAAGAAAGACGATGAAAAGGAAAAACCCTCATCTGGGTTCCTGTTTGGTGCAAAAAAGGATGAGGGTGAAAAGCCTGCTAGTGGGTTCCTGTTTGGTGCAAAAAAAGATGAGGGTGAAAAGCCTGCTAGTGGGTTCCTGTTTGGAGCTAAAAAGGACGACAACAAAGCAGACGACAAGAAACTTGGCTCTACATTTTCATCAACTCCAGTTCCAGTTGAATCAGTTTCAAAATCACAATCCAACCCCGTGCAGCCGAATTTGAAGCCAACTAAAATTGAACCCATTCCGGTTTCCATCGATAATAAAAATCTCGATGACTTGATCCTTAAATGGTCCAAACAATTGAATGCTACATCGAAGCTATTTGAAAACTATACGGGCAAAGTTAAGAGCTGGGATATCAAACTTGTTGAAAGTGGAGATGCAATCACAAAGTTGAACCAGGACTCGATAGAAGTCGAGGCATTGGAATCAAAGATTGATCAGCAATTGCTCTTTGTTGAAAACCAGCAAGATGAATTGGAAAAGATTTTGGACAATTACGAGCAGCAGACTGATTTATTATTGAGCAATCTTGAGGTGAACAGTGGAAGTGGTCTTTCAAATGCAGGCAACAGACAAGCAGCGATTACATCAGGGCCTGGTGGGTCTGCAGGATCAAACGTAAGTACCGCTTTGACAAAAGACGATCACTCGCAGCAACCGAGCTACAATTTGACGTCAAACATGAGTGCTACCGACAAGCTTCGAGAAAAGGCCTATTTCAACGCAGAGTTGTTGGATGAAAGACTCGACGGGTTGGGCGAAGGACTAAACACGTTGATTGCCGAAGTCAACTCCATCAGCGACGTCTTTAACAAGAACATGATAAACAACCTAGGTCAAGACGGAGGTAGCGGCACCACCCTGTCCAACACTTTGTCCGACAATAAACACCCAACATCGAAGAATTCAATAGAGGAGATTATTCAATTATTGAATCTCCATTTGGAGAATCTCAAGTACATCGAAACCAAGGAGAATTTGCTCAAGAAGAAACTAGAAGGTTTTTCATAAAACGAAAACGAACAAAACAAAAAAAAAAAAACAAAGAACGAAAGAACGAAAGAAAAGAGGGAACAGGCGCTATATGTGTATATCAAATGTCTCAGTTTTTTTTTTTTTTTTGGTTTTTTTTTTGGTTTTAATTAATACCTAAAATGTAGCTCAAGTGAGAACACCTCGGTAAGTGGTCTTCACCGCCTATCCCCTCCCAGTCTCAACGTCAACACATATACATAAACAGAGAGAGAGTTTTCACTTTGGTGATAAAGTTCAAGTGCTTTTCACGGTTAATATAAACTTGCAGATGGGAGATTATCCCCTGGCATTGTCGAGTGTGTGGGGAACACCGCTACCAATTACCCCCCTCTAGTGTTAAATTTTAATTTCCAATTGTGTGTGTTTTTTTTTTGGGGTTTTTTTCGGAGGATGGGAGAAAGTGAATGTTGGCTATTTGCAATTGACATATGATTTTTAATTTATTGCCCAAACGGTCATATCCAAGAGAAGCTAGCGAGAGCCAGGAGGGAGGGTGTGTAAGGGAAAAGGGAGTAGAGAGTAGAGAGTAGAGAGGAGAGAGGGAAAGGTCAATCGACGTAGGCTCAGCCTTTTGCATCTAGTGGTGGGCGCCCAGTCCAGCCCTGCGATGGACAAAAAGTTCTCTTCACTGATTACTTCTGTCTCCAGAGTTTGGTGAGGATATGCTGAACAAAGGAGAAAAGGTCGGGGTTGAGGAGAAAGGTGTCAATTACGAGAGTAACCAACTTTTCCCGATTGGCACTCGGTATAACTGTGTGGAAATTCTTTTTTTTTTTGCCTTGCCTTGCCTTGCTTTCGAAAACCCTTTTCTTATCACCACAACCAACCCCTGTTATAAACACGCCATCTCTTCAGCATCTTGCATTTGTCTGCTCTTTTTTTTTTTTTTTGATTGCGCTCGAGGCCCGTTTCATAATCTTCACAGAAAGTTGAGAGATAAAACCTTTCTTTTCAATTCACCATGGCTTCACCAATTTTTATGTTGATCAACTTGCTCCTCGACCCGGATGTGTCCAAGAAAGTCGTTTTGCAGATGGCTTGGTCTCAAGTCAAGGCCATTGGCATTGGCAAGGTCTTTGCCGCCTTGTTGAGTGCGTTGACAGTGGGGGTGTCGTCGTTCATCAGAATTCCGCAGATTAGAAAATTGTTGATCAAGACCCAGGCCGATAGAATCAAGGTTGCCAACGGTTTGTCCTTGCAGAGTTTGTCGCTTGACACGTTGAACAGCTTGGTTCATGTGACTTTTAACTCGCAACACAATATTCCGTTTATCAACTACGGGGAAAGCTTGTTGTTGGGCATCCAAAATGCCATCATCATTTTGTTGGTCAAGTTTTACAGGTCTACTGAGGAAGGACAAGTGGCAAACTTGCTGAAGTTGTCGCTTGGCGAGCAAGTCAAGGCTGTGGCTGACACTTTGGCCAAGCCCGTTGGTATTATGATTGCTTCTGTCATTTTCTTCAACAAGATTGCCCCAACCAACTTGATCTCATTGTTGGAGATTTTGAACATTCCCATCTCGATTCTTGCCAAAATCCCCCAAATCACTGCAAACTACAAATTAAAGACAGTTAGCCATTTGAGCGATGTTGTCTTGCGTGCCAATGTTGTCGGATCTTTGATCAGAGTTTACACTTCATACACCGACTACAAAACCAAGGCCCAAAAAAACAAGACAACCATCGATGAGAAAATCTTGTTGGCGGGCTACACCACCTCTATGATTATGAATTCCATCTTGTTGGGCCAATCGATTGCTTATGACAAATTAGGTAAATATAAGGAGTTGAAGAAGGAGGCAGAAGAAAAGAAAGAAGAGTAAGAAGAATGAAAAAAAGAAAAGGAAGGATATTTGAATTTAAACTGGCGAATTGGCAATTACTTTTCAATATACAATGTCATAAGCAGTACCGCAAAAGACGTAGTCAGCAAAGAGACCAATCCGACTTAGCTCAACCTAATGGTGGTTATATATATGTATATACGTATGTGTATACATATATCTATTGCTGAACTGAATAGAGAAGATTAGATAAGAAGAAACAGTAGATGAAAGTTTGCGCGCAATGACAAGGAAAAAAAAAATTCCAACCATAAGCGATCTCGAAACCGTTGGAGAGTTGAAGAGAGAGGGAGGCACCATTACCACCACCACAACCACCACGACCTGGCCAACTAGAACACCATTTCCAACCAATGGGGAACCAGCCAAGCTCGCCGAAGATTACAGCCCAGGACAAGGCCATTTTCCAGCTCAAGCAGCAGCGAGATAAAATCAAACAACATCAACGGAAATTAACTCTCGTATGCGATAAACAGACGCAACTTGCACGCAGAGCCATTTTGAATAAGCAACCAGAACGAGCAAAGTTTTACCTCCGATTTAGGAAACAGCAGGAGTCGACGATAGCCAAGACGTTTGAACAACTTGATAACTTGGAAAAACTAATAGGCACCATTGAGTTTAAGTTGATTGAAAAAGATGTAATGTATGGTTTACAACAGGGGAATGCCGTGTTGAAGCAATTGAATAACGAAATGAGTGTAGATAAAATCGATAGGATATTGGATGATTTAGAAGAAGAAAAGTTGAAAGAACAGGAAATAAGTGAAACATTGGGGTTGGGATCTGCATTGAATCGAGCGGAGGAAGATTCCATCGATGAGGAATTTAACAGATTGAATCGGGAGATTCACAATGTGCAACAACAAGAAGAAGGAGAAGAAGAAGAAGCACCACTAGCGAAAGTCAAACTACCAGAGGCACCAAAGGAGCAAATCATGCCTGAAGCGCCCACAAATGAAGTTACTGACTCAAAAAGCGGTCCACATAAGGTACAAGCTGAACCGGTACCAATCTAATCTCATTATAGAATCATACTAATATATATACATATTTATATATATATATATACATGGCAATTTTCTTTTCTTTTTTTTTTTTCAAAAGCTAGACTTGCAACCAGTCCAAGAATTCCGGTGTAAAGTAACTAATGATCAATCTAGCACCGGCTCTCAAAAAGCCCTGGTGGGCTTCAAACGCTACCCCTTTCAAGTCCACAATGCCCTTTTCGGCAGCTGCATGGAGCATGGCGTATTCGCCACTAACATGGTAGGCGCAAATGGGGTAATCGCGACAGAGTCTACTTGCGTCGCTGATTATGTCCAAGTAGAAAGTCGACGGCTTGACAATGATTGCATCTGCGCCTTCCTCCATATCTCTGATCAAGGCTCTTCTCGCCAATCCTGCACCTCCCGGTGGGAGCTGGTACGCTTTTCTATCGCCATGGCTAGGCACAGAACCAGCGGCAGCTCGAAAAGGGCCATACAAGTTTCCCGAAAACTTGGCAGCATACGAAGTCACAAGACATTTGTGAGCTAGACCTGCTTGCATCAAGCCCAATTTGATATCCTTGATTCTGCCGTCCATCATATCGGAAGGAGCTACCGAGTTGGCGCCCGCCTTGGCGTAGTTCACGGCCACTGCTGCAATTCTACGTACACTGGGTTCTCTTAACAAAGTGCCATCTTTTTCATCTAACAACCCACAATGGCCATGGTCTGTGTATTCACAAAGACAAACATCACACATGATGAACAAGTCGGGGAAATGAGTTTTTAACAATTTGATGCTGGTGATGACTGGGCCTTCTGGATCATCCGCTGCTGTGCCAACCGCATCCTTGACTCCTGGTTTCAAAGGCACCCCAAATAAGATTACCGCGCGAAGCCCCTTTTTCACTAATCCGTCTAGATAGGGGACCAATTTGTTGACACCAAATCTCTTGATATTGGGCAAGGATGGGATGGGAGTTTCTTCCTCGGGATCATCTGACACGAATAACGGAAAGATGAACATGTTTTTGGTCAATTGTCGTTCTTGCTGCCATTCTCGAGATAAAGGATGGTTGTAGCCTCCTTGTAATATGGACGATATCGACGATCCCGAAGATTCTAGATACTCTGCTTGATGGACCATTTCTCTTTTTTTTTTTTCTTCTCTTATTTGTTTGTGGGTATGAGTTTAGAATATCTCAAGGCAAGAATGTTGTGAAAGCTAATCTACTTTTGTAATCGATGGTTAGGAGGAGTATGCCAATTTTTTTTGTTTTTTTTTTTCAACAATTCAGATCTAAACGAAAGGGTTTGCGCTAATGCCGCTTAAATTTAAAGCGGAAGAGATTTGTACTAGGAGGACTTTTTGCTTGAAGAGAGAGGTTTAGAGGGTTCTTCAAAAGCAAAAGAAGTGGCACTGCAAGACGCAAAGGCGTAAGTTTGAAGATGAACATGAAATGGCTGCCAGGGACAAATAATTCATAAATTCTGGAAGTTTCCAAAGACCTTGTTTTTGTTTTTTTTTTTTTGCAACATTTGGTCCCAAAATCAAGTCGATACAAACTGGTCAAGTTCGACACATCAATGTGAAATATCCAGATCCAGCATTAGAAGCTCTTGGTCGCGATGACAGAAAGGTTTTATCTAGCGTGAAAGCAACAAGACAAGCTGAGGAAGGAAGGCACCCAGAAAATGGATGACAGCATATGCTAGGTCCCAATCATCACAAGCATTGCAGGAATTTAAGCACCCTGGGTACCCCTTGTGACATGCTCATGGAGTTGGAGACGTAGAAAGCACTAACCGAGTTGGTGGTGTCGGTGGGAGCAATTGGTTGTACTCGTGTGAGCTGATTTTGCAACCAAATTCGGCCCTGGTAAGCACAACTTGGATTTTTTATAAGTGTTAGAATCGACAAAATCTTCTTGAAAAAAAAAAAAAAAAGAAAAAAACACGCCAATGCTTATATGGAAGAGATGTTTGACTCTCGCTTCTATATCTATCTATATATATATATATACTGTTATTGGCTGCTCGAATAAGAGGCAGGTGTGGTGAGCATCTTGCAATTCCTTCCCGAAAGTTGAGTGAGTGGGTGAGTTGTGTGGGTTAATGCTGTTGTTAACAACAGGAGAGACAAAAAAGAAGGAGGAGAAAAAAAAAAAGACTTACTGGAATGGAACTGGTGCTTAACAGTGGATGAACAGCTGGTAGCACAACAAGTCAAGGATTGGTTTAAATTCTGCAAAGCACCTGATTCTTGCCGTATGGCAGGTGCACAGTTGGGAATAGTTTCTATGCCCGTGTAGAAGATAGCAAAAGTAAGACCAGATATATACACCCGGCTAGACAACTTCAAACAAGACTGTGAGAGTCTCATGTTGTCGAGAGACAGAGCGAGAGGCAAGGGAGTGTGAACTATAAAGTACGGTCTCTCTCTTTCGCGGTGTCTCTTTATTAAATTAAACAACAATATAAATATTTTACCACCCACTGTTGAAATCAAAAATTGCTTCAACACCATTCAATACGATCCATAACCACACCAACCACCCTTCCCATTGCTCCTTTTTTGCTTGTATTGACATCCATTCAACTAGCGCTGTTACTGTCTTGGTAGATCAGCTATTCTACCATCTTTGCTCAGCCGCGAACTCAACACCGGATACACTTTGCTCACTTACTCACTCACGTACTTACTTGACCCACTCACTTTACATTGAATCATAGACTTTCTCTTTTTCTTATTTATTTAAGTTAAAATCAACCAAAAAAAGACTGGGACTTACACCCAACCAACTGACCAACCAGACACACAGACTTGGTTACACACTACACTTGTACCTGTACTTACACGTACACTTTACACTTGCACTTACAAACAGAGAGATCTCGGACTTTTAACTTTTTGTTTTTTTCCTACTTTAGAATAGGTTCTACTATCCTTAGACGATGGCCAATGGGATGAAATTTCCTACTCATTTATTACCTCAAGCTTTTCTAGATAATCAACAGGAAGGAGAAGTAAATGACCAAAGAGATGGTGGTGCGAGTCACAATTACGACTACCAAAATAGTCTGAATCATGATCTGCTGCTGCTGCTGCTGCTGATGTTTCGACAGCAAATGCCAAACCAAGCTTCAATCCAGAGTCATCGACATCAAAATCAACACCAACAACCACATCAAAATCAGCGATTTCATCCACTAGATCTGACACCATCTCCCCTGCAGCAGGCTCAGGGCATTCGCCAACAATCAACAGGAGCGCCCTATCCATTTGGATCTATACCTCATCAAGAAGACCCGTATGCAATGCCGTACGCTTCTTCTTCAACCGCAGAAGATCAAAGTCAAAAAGATCAACAGCAACCTCATTTCATGCAAAATTCTGGTCATGACCAAAATTACTCCAACTATCCTGCTCAAGAATTTTATGGAGGCAATGACCGATACCAGGCCGAGAACTGGAACCACCAAAACCAAAACCAAAACCACAACCACAATCACAATCACAACCACAACCAAAGTCAAGATACACACAGGTACCAACAACAACAACAACAACAACACCACTCGGCATCAGGGTATGAGAACTACTTTGACTATCATAGTCAAGATCCAAATCCAAATCAACATCAAATACAACCATCGCCGCAAAGACATGCCACCATGGTGAATCCTCATCCAGTTTCAAATTCAAAATCCCATTTTACCCAGATGAATGCTTCTGCTCCAGTTTTCAGTCAAACAAACCACTCTTCGTCATCATTAGCTTTTGAAAATGGTCATCATGCTCAACCTTTGAGAGGCTATTCCAAGAGTTCCTCCTCGTCGCATATCCCTTCCTCGTCCACTATTCAGATCCCAGAAGACTCTCAGGCAAACTATCTCTCTGGCGGTGGCAATGGTGGCGGTGCCTCGCAACTGCTACATGGCTCGAGAAAACCAGCGCGCAAGCCTCCATCAAGCCACCAGTTTGACCATGTTATTCAAGAAATAACTGACAACAGCAGACGAGTAGTTTCAACACCTCCCCAGCATAATTATTCACAAGCTTTACCTAGTGATTCAAGAACAAAGTCATTATCGTCAACATCAACCTCAGCATCCAATCGGTTCAGAGGATCTAGTCAACAATCAACTCCGCAATTGGACCAGCCACCTGTACTGAGCAATCGACCTTCAATCACGGGCAGCTCTTCTCCTTCATTGAACCACAGTTTCTCGATAGTTTCAAAATCGCGGTCTTTTTCATCAATGACCAAATTGACCTCGTTGTCGTCAAAGAAGTTTGGATCTTCGTCGTCAATCTCCAAAAATGAAAAACAGAGCGTTGCTTCTTCAAAGACTTTGGTTTCGCACCCGAGCCAAAGCTCCTCGGTTTACCCAGCCTTGTTGTCGGAGGTGGCTAAATTGTTCAAGGATGCCATAATCTTGACTATAAATACCAAAGATGGGTTGGAATATCACGATACTTTTACTGGTAAAATGGCGGTTGACATCTTGTGTCGAATAATCCGCACCAACGATCGAAACTTGGCGCTTTTAATCGGAAGATCCTTGGATGCCCAAAAGTTTTTCCATGATGTCACCTACAACCATAGGCTAAGGGACTCGGTGCATGAGATCTACGCGTTCAATCATGTATATAACGATGTGGAGTTTTTCCATGACGATGGAAACAGCAGCAACAACAATAGCGCAACCACGTCCAAGCATGGTTCATTTGTGGATAGTTCTCAGTTTCAACAAGCCATGCATGATAACTTTTTATCGCAGCAGTTGCCGTCGCAAGTGAATCAATCTTCGACGGCAGCTGACTATGCTGCGTCCCAGTTGAATAGATTGAGTGGAGGCAACAGTAATTATAATTATAATAATAATACTAGCAGCAGCAGCAACAACAACAACAACAACAATTATAATCTCAACAATACCAGCAACAATAATATTGTCACTGTTGCTGCTCCTGCTGCCAAAAATCTCACAGCTAGTCAACAGACTGGTGTCAATGGTGTCTTTACGATATTGACAGACTGCTACTCGCCCACTTGTAGCAGGAACCATCTTTGTTACAGTATAGCATGCCCAAGAAGGTTAGAGCAACAGGCGAGATTAAACTTGAAACCTCAAGGTGGGTTGAAAAGAGCCGTGTCGAAATTGTCCTTACACGATCAAGAAGAAAATGAAACATTGTGGCACAAGACTGTTCCCCAGTCGGTATTGGACAACTTGGATAAACATGAGAGAACTAGACAGGAGTTGATTTACGAGTTTATCTATACCGAGCGAGACTACGTCAAGGATTTGGAGTTTATGACTGATTTCTACATCATGCCGTTGATAAACCCCGCCAACAATATCATTCCTGAAAACCAGCGTGAGACTTTTATCCATACCGTCTTTGGTGGAGTCAATGACTTGTTGCGATTGGGTAAAAGCTTTAGCGAGGCGTTGACAAAGAGGCAGCAGCAACAGAAGCCGGTGATTGAGTCGATTGGTGATATATTCTTGGAACATGTGGGCGACTTTGAACCCTTTGTGAGGTATTCGGGGAACAAGGTTTTTGCCACTTTTGAGCATGAGCGTCAGCAACAGGTAAACATGAAGTACCCCAGATTTTTAGACGCGATTGAAAAGAAACCAGAGTCGAGGAGACAGGATTTGTCCTCGTTTTTGATAAAGGGTGTCCAGCGTCCTGCGCGGTACCAGTTGTTGTTGGCAGGGATCTTGAAACACACCAAGCCCGAGAGTCCCGATTACAAGAATTTGGTCAAAGCCAAGGAAGAGATTGAAGCGTTGTTGGTGAGGATCAATATCCAAACTGGTGAAAGCACCGATCGTCATAAGATCATGGTTTTGCATAGATTACTTGGCAAGCAAACTTTGGAAAGCAAGTTCAATTTCAAATTGTCGTACTACAATAGGATCATTTACCAGGTGACGCTCAATCGCAAGAGGGATAACGAAAAGATTGACTTGTATCTCTTTGAGCACGCTTTATTATTGGTCAAGCACAAGATACAGAACAAGAGAGAGCACCACAAGGTTTTTGAAAAACCCATTTTACTTCCGTTGTTGTTTGTAAACAGTGGATTTGAAATCCCAACGTCAAGGACCTTGATGCACCATCGGTACAACATGTCAGTGGTTTCCGATGTTGGCTTGAGGAACCAAAGAGCTGAAAGCACCAACTACATTGGAAACACTTTGTCATCGAACAATGCAAGCAAATTCCAGCTCAACATTCTCGGGATGGGCAGCAACCAAGTGCATGCATCGTTGTTTGCCGAAGACGTTGCCATACAGTCGCAAGTGTTGCAGCAGATTTCGCAACAGCAAAAGAAACTCATTGATGCAAATGACTTGTTCTCGATGAGCAAATACGAAACGAGAAGGTTTGCAGGTAACAACAAGATCAATTGTGCCGTGCCATGCTATGGTGGAAAAAAGCTTTTGTACGGCACTGATTCTGGAGTGTGGGTGAGCACTGTGCGGTCTATTAGCTCAACTTCTACTGAAAAGATTTGCTCCGATCCCACCATGGTGATCTCCAAGCCATATACGACCCAGATTGAAGTGTTGGTGGAGTATTCGAAACTTTTGGTTTTGAGTGACAAGGTCTTGTACGAATTTGACTTGTCCTGTACCGATTCACTAGACCACGTGAAGAACACCAAGCTGGGCAAATTGATCATGACCCATGTCTCGTTTTTCAAAATCGGCGTCTGCGATGGTAAATTGTTGGTGATTGGAGCCAAGACTGGAAGCCAGCACTCAATCTGTATTTTCGAGCCGTTGAATCCCTTTGATCCCAAACAAAAGAATCGAAACAAAAACAAGATTGAGTATCAAGAGATTCCATTTACTTCGGACCCGATTTCCATTTCGTTTTTAAAGAGCAAATTGTGTATTGGATGCACAAAGGGGTTTGAGATTTTGTCGCTTCAGTCTGGCAGCAAGGAGCCAATATTGGACGAGGCCGATCCGTCGTTGGACTTTGCCACGCAAAGAGAGCTGGTTACTCCTTTGGCCATCCATAAATTGGGCAAGGATTTCCTTTTGAGTTATTCGGAGTTTGTGTTTTTGATCAAGGGAAACGGATGGAGGACTAATCACGAGTGGGGGATCTTTTGGGAAGGCAACCCTCGTAACGTTGCTTTGTTCTTTCCATACTTGTTGTCGTTTGAGCCTGGGTTCATTGAAATTAGAGATTTGCACACCACGAATTTGTTGAGAGCTCTAGTTGGAGATAACATTAGATATCTCCATTCCAATGAGCATGAAGCAATGTTTGCATGTGAAGAGAATGGCTATGATATAATCATTTCCATTGATTTCTTGAACTTGAAACCAAAGTCTCCTAGTAAGTAAGGTATGTATGTAAGGTAATGAAGATGTCAGTAGATGGTTTTTTTTTTTTTGGACGGAGGTGTATGGAGATAAGGAGCCACGTGCAATTTCTCGGTGAGATCTTATGACCGAGACCCAGCAACGGAGCCGGAGAAACAGAGCACACAAAGCAGGTTGTTGTCTAGAGCTAAAAGCTTGAAAGCCCGCTTGCGTTGGGATGGAAGAGAGCTGATGGGGCACTAGAGATCGTGAGACACCACCGCCACCAGAGGGAAAGAGAGCGAGAGAGGGCAAGAGAAGTCAGCACTCAAGATTCAACAATGTAGTTTGACTTGTTCCCCTCCATGTTCAATGTAACCTTTATTAAATAGTGCAATTTTCACCTCAACAAAGAAGGAAAAAAAAAACCGAAAAAAAAAAAACAAAAAAAACCAAAACCTCAACCAGAAACTATTCAGCTCCGGTTAATTAGTTTTCTTTCTTTTCGACTCTAGTTCTTTTTTTGACCATCTTTTCCTTCCAGCACAGCACGTATCCAATGTCGATTTTTGCAAATCAAGCTGAGGGTCTAATTCAAATTGGAGTACCATCGATTGAACGTCCTTTTGGATTGTATCTTTGGCCGATTTTCAGCAAGGTCTTTGAAATAGTTATTGGCTACCCCGCAGAGGACTTTGACTTTATTTATCATCAAACCTTCTTGGCCAACGGGTACCACGCCATTGGCATAATCATTGTGTACTATATTGTCATCTTTGGCGGCAGGTCCTTGATCAACGCTTTAAAGCTCCCAGCTTTGAAATTGAATTTGCTTTTCCAGTTGCACAACATTGTGTTGACGTTCTTGTCGTTGAGCTTGTTGTTGTTGTGCGTTGAGCAGTTGGTGCCCATGTTGTATCACCACGGCTTGTTCTATGCTATCTGCTCACAGGGAGCGTTTACCCAGAAGTTGGTTACTTTGTACTACTTGAACTACTTGACGAAATACCTTGAGTTGGTTGACACTGTGTTTTTAGTGTTGAAGAAGAAGAAGTTGTTGTTCTTGCACACTTATCACCATGGGGCAACCGCATTGCTTTGCTACACTCAGTTAACGGGACACACCTCGGTGGAGTGGGTGCCAATCACTTTGAACCTCGCCGTTCACGTTGTTATGTACTGGTACTACTTTTTGAGTGCGAGAGGCATTAGGGTTTGGTGGAAAGAGTGGGTCACTCGTATCCAGATTATCCAATTCGTGTTGGACTTGGGTTTTGTTTATTTTGCAACCTACACCCATTACGCTTTCCACTACTTCCCCTCTTTGCCACGCATGGGAGACTGCCACGGAAGTGAATTGGCCGCAGCTTATGGATACTTGATCTTATCCAGCTACTTGGTCTTGTTTATCAGTTTTTACATTAAAGTTTACAAATCAAAGGGAGGAAGTTTTGCCAAAAAGATTGAGAAAAAGACCGAAGCTGAAGTTGGCACTACTTCTGGAGTTGAAACCGCTTCAACCAAGGTCAAATCAAGAAAAGTGTGATGATTTGGAGTTTGTTTTTGAAAAACTCTGAACTCATTGAAACCTTTCTTTCTTTCTCTTTTCTTTGTTTTGTCTTTTGCTTTGACGGAAACTCCAGACAATGTAAAGTTGTTGTTAAATAGATAAAAATTTAGAGATGATTTACAATAGAGACGAAGCCGTTACTGCACAAAGTGCTTTCCGGCGCCAAAAATTTTTTATTTTGAAAAAACAATACAGATCGCGTTTTCAAGACACCAACAATGTAGAAGAATCAGCCATGGACAAAAAAGCTTGAGAAGAGGTAGAGATACGAGGATAGACAAGGGACCATGTAGAAGGCCAGGCCATTGAGATGTTTATTCAAGAGAATAGTGAGACGGCTACAACGACGAAATCTTGCTGAAAGGTTGCCTCAGTGTACGGCTTCCCCCCTACTCATTGAGAACTCGGACATAACCAGATCATGTAAAGTCGCCGCGTGGGCCGCGTAAGCACCGCCAGAAGGCAACAAAAAACAAAGAAGAGAAAGGAAGTTCAGAAAGAGATAGAGGGGCATAGCTTTATCGATAGCATGGGTCAATCTATAAGGGAGTCGGGTTTGGTCGCGCGGGAAAGGTGTGTCGCATGGCTTATATCTTGCCAGTTAAACAGAGGCAGCTACGGATGTTTCGGTGGAGTCTCTTCTGTCCAGGCTTTATAGATTTCTGCTTGATTATATCTATTAGGTAAAATGGAAGTCTGACACCAGGCCAGAGCTGATTATGCCGATGTGGATGCTAAGACAAGCACATGGTGATGGGGCAGAGAAAGGAAGAAGAGGGGGGTCGGTTCGTGTGGAAATATGGAAGATATGAGCTATTTGGAACTGGGGCATGTTTCTGCCGCACACACTCACCAGATCTGGGATCAGTGTAAATGAAGAATAAAATGGTAGGTGGAGAAGTACTTTTTTTGCAAGTCTCGGAACAGAATTCCATCAGAAACAATTGACACATTCGACGTTTGCTGAAGCTACCTCACCGGGCAAAGAGGACCACCTTACCAGATTGATGGATGACGAATGGATTACACGTTAGTAGTCGAAGAATGTACTTGACGCGTCGTTGGTCGGCAATGTTTTTTCTCTCTTTCTTTCTTTTTTATTTCTCTCGCTGGGCCGAGTTTACCCGGCTGATATTTATCCGTTCCGATCACCTCAACTCTCAAGGTTGAGCAACAGGAGGGGAGGGATTATCGCAAAAAAAAAAAACATGAACAGCTCAACTAGACGTGTGGATTGGAATCCCGAGAGGAGGGGGTAGGGGTAAGAAGAAAGTCCATCCTTATATCATTCTCTGATAAAAAAAAGGGGTTGGTTCCCAGCTTTGTAGAACTGAGATTGAAAAAATCACACAAGTTTTCGACATTGACTGTGCACCAAAGCTTGAAACTTGCAAGTTTCAAGCTGGCCGCGTTTCTGATTGGTCACGCAAAAATAACACCACGCTTGGAAATCCTCTAGCTGGCCGGATAGAATGGCTTCGGATAGCGTGGGAAGTGGACGCCGCCAGATTTGTCTCGTTTGCATGCTATTTTGATTTACTGTGCATGAGATGCATAGCCGTATCCCGACCCATTGCGACATTGCAACTACAGCGAGAGGAGCGAGTTTCCTTTTAGCGGCAAGTAGTGTAAACCCGGCCGGCGGGTAAATCAAAGCTACCTGAAACCAGTCCCGCACACACCCACAACACACCCACAACAAAGTAGAGAATGTCAAGGTTGCGTTGTTAAAACCAGATGTGGGCATGGGCAAGCCGGAAGACAGGGCTCTACTGGAAACGGGGCAAACAAAAGACAAGAAGGCAGCGGCAAGCAAGGCGCAAGCCTCTCTCTCTCTCTCTGTGTGTGAGTGTGAGTCGTAGAAGGGATATAGCGTAAATTTCCACGTCAAATCTCGGGTATAACAGCAGCTGCAACATAATATTCGCTCGCACAAGAGAGATTGCAAGGCTGAACAAACCTTGGGTTGCTGCGAGAACAGGCCAAGCTATCGCGAGAAAACAAGAGTCTGGAACATTCGGTAGCCTTGACAGAAGGGGCATGACGGCTAAACCCTCACCATCGATAGCTTCCAAGACTATTATGAACAAAAAAAAAAAAGGAAAGGAAGACGGTGTCAACTGGAAGGGACACTGGATTCCTCTGGAACCTCCCCTCTCTCCCCCTTTTTCCTGTTTAAACCCTCCAGGTCATGGACATGCTCGATGAGAGGAAAAAGGCGAAAATCCCCTCCCCCCACACTTGATTAAACTTTCCATGACGTGATGGCGTAGGCCGCTTGGTTAAGGTTGGCAAAAGTAAGACTTTTTGGCTACGGCGGAAGAAAAAACCAAAAAAAAAAAACCGCCCGTGTTGTTCGCCGGAGGAAAGACGGAGCTAAGCTTCCTCCTGATCGGTATCGGTTCATAAATTTCTGTTAAAAGGCGCACTATTACTAAGTTGAGTTACTAAGGGCCATCCTACTCTATAGTGTACACTGTATAGTGTTCAATGTATTTATGTGCTGCCCCTATTTTTTTTTTTTTTATTTAATTTTAATTTTAATTATTTAAATGGTTCCAGGAGTGAGTCTCCTATATATAAACTGGGGGAAAGAATTTTGCAATCGGAATATCAAATCATACCCACAATAGTTGACGATAGATCCAACACACATACAGGGAGAAACAAAGACAGTCTCTTACTCTTACAGACACACCAAGTGCTTGGGATATACACAGTAGCCGTCGTATATGTTTAGCTGAAGCCTTACCACTACCAAAAAAAAACAACCACGCCAGCTTATACACTTTTTCAAAAACAAACAAGGTCATGTTATCTTTGTCGCATTACTCATTGAATCATCAGCAACACCATCCGCAGGTTCCCATGAGTCCAATCACGTCACCCAAGCCGGCAGTGGTGCAGTTAACAGATATCGAGCAACAGAGCCAGTATCTCCACCAGCAGCACCAGCAGGCTGCAGTCACGTTGCCCTCGATCCACTCGTTGAACATTCCCTCCTTTCCTCCACTTGAGAAAAACTACACATTACAACACCACCGGGGCAACTTTGCCCACGTGAGCCACTCTGTTTCGCCCCAGCAGCCTTTTCCAAGCTTACAGGCTCTGGTCACGACTCCCTCTCCGGCTTTGGCGCCGCTCTATCACTCGCACAGCCTCAGCAGCCACTCGCACTTGGAACACGAAGATGGCGGCGGCGGCGCAGCAGCCACAACAGGAGCCGCAAATGAAGACGAAGAAGAAGAGGAAATTGGCACTCATGAATCAACCGTGCCTTCCCCTTCAACTTCTCCCTTTCCCGACCAGAGAAAGAACCCCACTTGGAAACCAAGAAAAAAGAGACAATGCCCCGAGTGCAAATTGCACTTCAGCAACTTGGCTACCCACAAGTCAACCCACTTGAACCCGACGAATAGACCTCACATTTGCGAATACTGCCAGCGCGGATTCGCGAGACCCAACGATTTGTTCAGACACACAAAGTGTCACTGGAAGGAGATTGGTAGCGACAAGGGCCAGTTCAAATGCCCCTTCAAGAGCGAAGGAGCCAGCAAGGATGCCGACCACCACCACCAGCAGCAACAGCAGTGCTGCCACAACACGGGCATGTTTAGCAGATGCGACACTTTCAAAAATCACTTGAAAGCCATCCACTTTCAATACCCCAACGGCACCAAAAAAGAGCTGAGATCGAAAGTCAAGGGCAGGTGCCGGCTGTGCCAGATGGAGTTTGACAATGTCGACATCTGGCTAAAGAGCCACATCGACACCAAGCAGTGTAACCGAATGGTATTCCACGAGTAAGAACATACATATTTACAGCGATTACGACCGAAACGAGTTTTTTTTTTTTTTCTTTTAGAGTGAAACGATACATATTTAAAACGCAACATCCAAAGTTGCAAAAAAAAAAACAAGAAATCAAAATTTTTGAGGATTTCATGGAGTTTATAGAAAGGTTAGCCAAAATGAAAATATAAGTGAACAATGTTAGAGTAATCATCGGTTGATTCTTTTAGCTTTTCATCAGCCCTCTTGCTTTTTTTTTTTTCGCGCAACTATTGTACGCATCTTTGTTGGAAACGTCTCTATTGTCAACAGCAGGTGGTTTGTCATGTGGATAGTGCCGTGCCATCCGAGTAGCTGCAAAAAGGAAAAGTAAGGGAGCAAAAAAAAAGGCAATTTCTATTCGCGCGGAGTTAAAAAAAAAATCCAAAATAATACAAACAACGGAAAGAAAGAACGGGAGTTGCAAACCAAGTGTGTGGGATGGCAAAAGGGTGAATTCGAGCATGCCTCAGCGGCGACAGCGATAGCAGCTATATGTGTGTTCCATAGCACCCGGACGGGGCTTGCGGAGGAAAAGCACCACATAACCACGGACCTACCAGGGGAGGGGGGGGGGGAGCCGACGCTTACATCGCACTCACGCTACCACCATAACCACCACCACCGTAATTCCTTTGTTCGTATCCGTTGAATGTCCTCGGCAGCTTTCTCAACCACCCACCAGTTCGTGGGTGAGGTGACGTAAACAGTTCCTATACCAGACAAACCCCCCAGCCAAAATCCTAGACTTGTTTCCTTTGTCTCTAATAATAGAGCAAGCAGATGCGATTGGGCAAGGGTGCAACGACAAGAATCTCGGCAAAATAGTAAGCGCGTGTTCAACCATCCCCTCAGCGGCAGCAGCCGGAAGTTATATCCGAGATTTCAGATTTGT
The DNA here is from genome assembly GCF_963989305.1 of Lodderomyces beijingensis. Taxonomy (NCBI): domain Eukaryota; kingdom Fungi; phylum Ascomycota; class Pichiomycetes; order Serinales; family Debaryomycetaceae; genus Lodderomyces; species Lodderomyces beijingensis. Next base: position 1,758,417 of record NC_089974.1, on the reverse strand, counting down.
GCTGAACCAGAAACATGCACCGACTCGACAAGAGTTGCCCACCAACCGAAAATTTCAACTTTTTCTTTCTGGCCAATTCCAAGACAAGCAGATTTCCCCAGCAAGGTTTGAATAAGCCTTTTTCTGCATGAAGCAGAAGAGAGGATGCGCTACAGGGTCGTTTAGGGTTTAAACCACTGAGTTGCTGTTCCACTTTGAACCGCGCGCACCATCGAGAGGTATACCGCCGTTTCCGGCAGCGATTAGCCGCTTTCAACGACGGCGAGAGGCTGTGACATCAACTACATGACGTAGCCAGCACAGTTGGTGGCGGTGGTGAAATAATCTTTTGACACTTGTGAAGAAAATAGGTTAGCGAGAGATCTCTCGATTTCAATCCTCTGAGCGCCATCGGGGTAAGAAAATATATAATTAAACAAACAAAAGGAAAAAAAAGGAGATACTTGTTGGTGAATTATGTACGACGATCAACTCCAAACAACGAGTATTTATTCCATGTAAATTTTGGAATCCTCTAGCTTGAGCCAGTGGATAAAGGCACTTATAAATATAGACCATCAGTATCACGGGTTGGATAACGGTAGGTCAGTATCATTGTTCAGATCACCCTTAATCCAAGGAAGAAAAACTTGAGTATAAATTATCGCTTTTGACTTCCCCTACTTTACATCAATACTCGCACTCTGGGCGGCAGTTGCTCCTCCCCTCGCCTCCTCCCGACACATTCAAAGAAAACAAGTTGAGGTAAGGGCTGCAGCCAGGTCTCAACTTGAATGCTTTTCCGGCAATCAATGTGACGAGTCACACACACACATAAATATTCAATCCAACACATCTTGTAGTAGCTGGTCACGTGGTATGACTTGTACCAATTTTTGGATTGATCTCTTCTATCGACCACACGACAGCTTACATCCAACTTGAGCCCATTTCATTGCTCACCTAGCTTCCCGGTTTCTGTCTTCCGAGATCGCTTCTGCATTCCCGCACCTAACACAACAAAAAGAAACTCGGCCGAGCTTTTTTTTTGTTTCCTTCGTAACTCTCGGCTCACACATCATCTCCAGAAGTCAGTTCAAGATGATCTTCCGGATCTCAACGATTGTTTCCCGCCCGACTCCACTCGCCACGTGACAAAATCATTGAGATCATCTCAAGACGCGTTTCCCCAACATACACTTCTACCCTCGATGACTTCACCAAAGGGTTGTTTTGTTTTCTCTGTTTTTACTTGTTTTTTTTTTTTCCCAAGCTCGCAGAAACGACAAAGCTCAGCAATAATTGGATACTTACTAGCCACCTATTTTCCAGCCACCGAAAATAGCTTTATCCCAAAACCCCTTACTACCCTACGATTTTTTTTCTTAATGTGACGGATAAAACCCGTCGGCCAAATTTATCCGCGCCCAACGGTTTTTTTTTCCTCTTTATCTCCGGAAAAAAGTCAGCTCACACAAAATCTCAAACTCTTTTCTAGCCAATGTCCGAACTTCTTTTTTTTCCAACATATCTTGATAAATATGCATTTCTCCTTCAAACCCCCTTCTTTCTTTCACTCTGGCATAGCGCGGGCACGCAAGAGAGACAACCCAGCACACCTCACAAGATCAATCACCTGAGCTCCCACTCGAAAACAAGTCATGGTATCAGCCTTATCTATAATAGGGGTCCTCCTCCTTGCCCTTTTCGTTGTCTCGTACAAGACAGTGCCCCTCGCCTATCCCGTCCGCTTCTACTTCCAAGTAATCAGGTCGCTCGGTGCATCCAAGTTCTTCACCAAGCAAGACGCAACAAAACACAACACCTGGGGCTTCCGCGATGGCCGCGACCTCTTTAAATTCGTCGATTTGAAATCGTCGTGTTCATTGCTCGAACTTGACTTTTATCTCCACAAGAGTAACTCGACTTTTTTCTTTGATCTCGATATTGCCCGCACAAAGTTATTGACTCAAGTGTTTCAGCAATTCTGGTGGTACGCGTTCGAGAACAGGGACGGCAAGATGGGCAAAGGCCAGCCTTACGCGGTGGCCAACTTCCCCTATACTCCCGTGGCGGCAGTGCAATGCCAATTCAAGCGAGAATTGAAGCTTTTCGAAAAATTCACCATCAAATCAAGGGTGTTGGCCTGGGATCAGAAATGGTTATTCATATTGAGTGTCTTCACCACCAAGGACCGCAAGAACAAGGAGAAAGTCAACGCGTACGCGTTGACCAAGTACGTCTTTAAGAATGGCAGACAAACTATCCCACCGCCTGACATTTTGAAACACTGCAATTTGCTCGATGAGAAGAGCGAGGCAATCAACAAGGTCAATTATGAATTGGTTAGAACGATGGTTGAGACTGAAAACTTGGAAGCCTTAGTTACAACAGCCATATAAGAAACATCCCCCCCCCCTGCCGAAAGAGTAATCCAGGAGTTTAAAATCAAGTTACAGTTTTTATAGCCATCCATTTGATAGAAGGTTTGATGCGGATTTTGATCCCATTTTTCAGTAAATAGACTTTATATTTATTATGTTCACACATGCCTAGTTGTAAGAAACGCAACGAAGCCACAAATCCTAGACTTTTACTTCGTTTGGCAATGCTAACGGATGGAGATGATGATCACATGTGCTGCCACTACAATTGCCGGAACAACTCTCCGCCCCACATGTTTAAGGAGTTCATAATCATCACCCCTAAAACTAATAAGAGAATTACATGTTCTTCTTTTTTTTTTTTTTTTTTTTTAATTTTGGTTTTTCTCATTAAACTATACAATTCCTTCTCCTATACATATCCCCCTCATGCTAGACCGAAACCCTCATGGCCTTCAGTGATTGCCATCAACAAAGAGCCCCTCAAAGTCTCGTAGTCTGTGTACGTGGGCAAATCAATTTGATTGAAACACGTGTGCGACGAAGGCAACCTATCGGTGGAGCCATAGTCTCGGTGAATGTTAAACTTCACCTCCTTCCATCCAGCAAGTGGGATCTTCGAAGTCCCCGTGGCGAACTGAATGAGTCGCGCTTTTTCTTCCTTGTCAAAGGATTTGACCGCACGCCAGAACCATTGGATCTGCTCCGAAGAGGGCGAGTAGTTGTTGTAGCGCGTGTGCGTTTGCCAGTCGTTGACGTCAATGTCGGGCAACCCCGAAATCAACAACTCCAATTCCTTTTCATCAAAGATGGCAACCAAGTTTTTAGGAATAATCTCATGGAACCCAATGAGGAAGTTCTCCATTTGCTCCTCAACCGATGTCTGCAATTTGTACTCAACAACTTTCTTCACGTAATCTTGCTTGTTCTCCTCAGTCACGGGGATGTCCTTTCCATTCTCAATCAAGTCAATGATCTTGTGCTCTCCATAATCATCCGTCTCAACACTAAACGTTTCAGTAATGACATCGGTGATGTCATTCTCCAACATCCAAAGCAACGATTTGTAATACTCGAGATCCAACGTTTCCATATCTTTCAAAGACTGCGGCTGGCCCAAGATTCTCTTGTAAACGGCTCGAGAAAAGTGGCAGTCCAAGTAACAGTTATCAAATATCGCTTTACCAATGATGCGACCAATAAACTTGAAGAATGACAAATGCTCAGGGTTAATATAAGATGTTCTGTTTGGATGGAATGTGGACTCGTCGGAAACCACAGGGGTAAACAATGCATAGTCCGGGTTGAACATTTGCCGACTCAATACCTGGTACCACTCTCTAGTGACACCGCCGGCGTCAATCCCCAATTCTCCCTTAAAGGTAATCTCCAACTTGGAATTCTTAAACTCATCCTTGGATTTAAAGAAAAGCGACCGGTAAGAGTCCAAAAACACTTGGTCACGGCGCACATCAATCGACATCTTTGTGCGCTCCTTTTTATCCGTGTGCAATTTCCTATCGAAATAACTCTTTTTGTTATCAAACTCCAAAACGCGCGGATTCTTGACCAACATTCCAAATGGCCCACTCATCAAATTAGGATTGCCCCTCACCATTTGATTCAAAATCTTCTTGTGCTCATCGGTGAACGAGAAAAACAACGACTCGATCGGCTCCTTGGTGAAATCAACTTTCTTCACCTCGTATTTAGACGTGTCCCTCACTTGGTCACTGACCTTGCCGTGCTTGCAAACAACCATGAGCGATTCAATCAATGGCAACAAAGCATTTGCGATATTTGTTAGCTCAGGTTTCTTCTCCAAGATTCGCAAGCAGTCACTAAGTGCATCCCATAGAGTTCCCAATGATAACTTCCTGTACAAATTTGTCAACTCCTCAATCTCACCATCGCTAACCTGTTCTTTTTCCTTGTTTTCATACATGTAGTCCAACGCGGTCAACACTCTCAAAAGCTTGGCTTGATCCGATGAGTGCGCACTGAAACTTGAAAAAGATTTTGCGCTCGATTTCCCATCACTGACGAGTTCATTCGTCAACTTGTTCAAATCAGCAATAATCTTGCGGCCGTAGTCGGCAGCCTGCTCAGACAACTCGATGGTAAACAACTTTTGGGCATTCTCCAAGACTGAAAAATTCTGCATGGTGCTGATTGTTCTGCGGAATGTCGTGTTGGAACAATCGTTTGCCGTCAAGATCTTTACAATAAGACGGAAATTTTCATCGGGAACGTAAGGAGCCGGAAATGGCGGCGCCAGGCCTCCCGAAAGGTTTTTAAACCCAGCCAACGGACGTGTTGACACTTGCAATACTCTGGCCAAAATGTCTGAAAACGTTTGATCCTCGGCAAGCAACTTGTTTTCCAACAATTTCAAGAGGTAATTGATTTGGAAACGGTGCTCCTTTGGCGGCTTCTTTGCTCCCTTCTTCACCAAAAACTGGTTTTCATGCTCTGCCACTAAAAAGTACCTCAAATGGCCACTTCGTTCAAGCAAATAGTCAACAGCCTCGATAAGCTGAATGCCAACAGAGATCGGCGTGGTGTTAACGGGAGTTTTCACCTTGACATCCTTCCCGCCTGCTCTGCTGTGAACTTGCGAGTAAACTCTCTGCAACAGGCGCGAAGTGGTGAAACCGTCATGCAACACGCTGAGAATCAAATCGATAATCTCCACGCGACTTTCCTTACTGTGGCACATATAATGCAATGCCTGGTAAATCTGCTCACGTTGCGGGATCGATAAAGTCGAAAACAAAAGTCTCACAATGCTGGCAATACCTTGCTTGTCCACGAGAGGGGTAAAGAAAATCTTGCCACTTTTACGAGGCTGCTGCTTTTCAGCAACCATACTGGGACGTCTCGATTGACGGTCTCCCGTCGTCGAAGATTCTCTTTCGTCGGCGTTATCAACCGCATCCTCGAAATCCTCTCGAGCTTCCTCCAATGCCGCATACCTCCTGGCAAAAGATTCCTGTTGAAGAATTTCATCTCGTATGTTCCCAGGCAACGCATTCAAGAAATCGGGATCAATCTCCCTAGAGTCAGATGTGCTTGTTGACGCGTTGGCTCTTCTCTCTCGAACGTACAGCGCAAGCACCTCTTCCCGCATGTCCTCTGGCAATGCTTCAATGTAATCCCGGTCAATGTCGGTACCACTGATATCAACATCACGATCGCCGATCCTGACAAAAACGGGTTCCCTGGAAGGAGCATTAGCTGCATTCTCTTCGCGCTGCTTGGCTTCCTCCTCAAGTCGTTTCCGCTCTTCTTCCATTTCCTTCATTCTCTTTTCCTCTCGCTCCTTCCTAATCTTTTCAATCTCCTCGCGCTTTGCATTGTACGCTTCAACGCTCTTGTCCTCGACCCTGCTAACGATTGCAGGCACTAGTTTTTCAACCATGAGGTCTTTTTCTGGTGGGTTGAACATCGCGAGCGCATCCGCCCACCGTTCTATCGTCGATTTGACATGGAAAGAATGACTGTGGTCCGATTGCTTTCCAGAAGCGTGTCCAATGTGCATCATATTCTCAAAGAGTCTGCCCAAGCTCGTAGGTGCATTGCGGCCATCTTCATTTTGAATCTCGATGGAGCCTCTAAAGTTTCTCTCTCGGAACAACCCATCGACAAGCATCGACAATGCAGAGTTTGCATGTCGATCCAAGTTCGTGAATGCAGCTTGATTGAATATTCTGCGCAATCCATTATCGGGCGTCACCATCCGCAACTCAAAGCCCAGGCGAGACTCCATATCGGAGAAATCTCCCTCTGAATCTTCTTCATCATCAGAATGCTCCCCTGCCCCCGATCTACGCAAATGAGATGAAGTTGGTCGGTGCTCAGGGCCCTCATCGTTGTTCAAAGGCTCGTCTCCCTCTAATTGCTCAATCCAGCCATCCAACTCGTCTTCATCATAGTCGCTCGAATCTTCTTCCTCCAGGTAACCATCGGGATCATCACCATCACCATCGCCACCATCATCGTCATCATCAACTGCGATATCTGCGACGACGTCATCATCTCCATCCGAATAAAACTCTTCATGATCGCTCGCGGAGTCAAGGTCCAATTCATCAATGATCTCGATATCGTCGAGGCTTCCTTCGGACCCTTCACTATAACTTTCGTTGTCATGGTCATGGTGATGTCCATGTCCGTGTCCGTGTCCATGTCGATGTACATGTACATGATCGTGCATTTCAATGTCACCGCCCTCGCCGTCATCGTCTTCCTCGTCTTCTCCGTCGTCGTCCTCATCTTCATCCCCAGAGTCAATGGCCGACAAGTCCGAAGCATCTTCGCTATCGATTTCTTCATCCGACATAACCACTTCCAACGCACCTTCTTCATCGTAAAAGTCGTCTTCACTATCCACTTCCAAATCGTACATACCCAACGTGGAATTGCGGAACAAATCGGGCGTCTCGTCCCTCTCCTCATTCTCATCGTCGGGGACAATGTCATCTTCGTCCGCGTCAGCCTGCCCTTCCTCAGTGAATAGTTGCTCGAAATCAACTTTATTCTTCCCCATGCTAGTGATCGACTTTAATGCAGCTTTGACCACTTTTTCAATCTCAGGATAGTTCAAGTCAAACTCAGACACCAACGAGGTCAAAACATTGGGTACTTCTTTTTCAGTGTACACCTTGGTCAAGTAAAAAGTATCCTGTTTGGTGGACTCCTTGTCTAGTAGCGGGCCAAGGGACTCTCTGTATTTGGAGGAAATCAACAGCCCAGTCAAATCAAACAAATCAAACAACTTCCCATATCTAATCTTGGCCAAACTGTTTAAAGCAGACGTGTCCCTCATCACTTTTATCAACAAATCGGCAGCAAATCTTCGGATCAAAGCAAGATCGGGATCTTCTTTCCTTGGGTTGGGTTCTTTGCCAACATCAAGGATCGGAGATGAAACCAAGCTCATTAGTGCAATCTTTGCAAGCGACGAGACTGCTCTACGGCGCTCAGACTCTGATCCAGAAGATTCAAAGGGATGGGTTGGTATCAATTGATGCAAAAAGAAATTCAACGAAGTCGTCCGGAGTTTGATCTCTCCATGGTTCTTTCTGGAAAATGTCAAAAAATCAAACTTGGCCTGCTTGTACGATCCCAACAATTCGGCAATGGTTTGAAGAAGAAAGCAAACGTGCGTGAAGTTTCTATTGGCAAAAAAGTCAACCTCTGGTTTTTTCTCTTCTTCTTCTTCTTTAGTTTCTGCATTCTCCGGATCGGAGACCCAGTCTTTTTTCGAAACCTCCATCAACTCCAGCATGAGCAAGTTTATTATAGCGCCAGAGTGAGTTGCCGTGTTTGGATTTGCGTTTGGATTTGCAGAATTTGGATTTGGATTTGAACTTGCATTTGTAGCGGCCAGATCAGTCATTTCAATGTCCGCTGGTGGATCGGTTGATGGTGCTTTCGCTTTAGTGATCTTGATCTCTCCTTGAAGTGGGCGAATTCCATCATAATTCTCAATAATTGTCTGGTTGGCTACCACATTAGTTAGAATCTCGGGCTCTCTAAACACAAGCAGTAAATTGTCCTTCAACATTGCGCGCAAGTTCTTTGATTGCTTAAAGCCCCTGCTGCCCAAAGACACCTCAATTTCATGGCTCATGTAACGCGTGATAACCTCTCGCGTTTCAAAGCTACCTCTGAATATCAAAGCCATACTGGTCCTCATGGACTCTATAGCCAGCTTGTCCCCCGATTCATCCCCAATGAATTTCATCAACGAGCTCAATATGGGCAATTCAGAGACTCGACGAGCGTAATCTGGGTGTTTGGTGTACAACGCAAGCACCCGGGCTAAGCTGTTGGCAGATTTGCCATTCAGCACATCAGTGAGACGTTGAATCTGGTCGAAAACGCCAATCTTGACGTGCTCCATATCTGTGACTATTTTTGTAGTGTCTTCTCCTGTTCCTCCTTTCAGAAGTGAATCCGCCAGATGCACACCTTCAAACACCACTTTTTGCTCAAAAATCGACACTAGGTACGGGAAATAGGCCTCGTTGACGGATTCATCAGTGATGGAACCGGGCCCGAAAAGCTTGTCGAGTTTTTCAGAAAATGCGTGGTCTATTATTCCGTCCCGGAAAATTAACGACACTAAATGAAGGTACAACGACAATTTCGACTTTGCAAGGTCTGGTTGAATCCGATCTGCCAAATATTCAAACACTTGACTTTCCCGCACAGTGGCAAACAAGTCGGCCACAGCAGCTGTGGCAGCAGGGAACTTTTCAGCAATGTCGACCCACATTCCTATCGACCAAACTTCCTTTCTCGCCGATACAATTTCTGCCGCTTTCTTAAATCGTGGTAGGTTGACACTAAAGTCGACGTCATCAGACTTGAGCTCATCAGCGAAATTCTTCCAATCAGCCGCCTTTATATCCAGGAAGATGGGACAGCTCATTGGGATTCCTTTACCGAGCTCACTAACGTTTTTGTGGTGGTCAAAGTAATGGTCGGCTTGAGATTCGGACATCCCGAGAGATATCAAGTACGCCATCTGATCCTCTGGCGGACAAGTGAGCTTTGGGTCAAACGGCACAAAGTCGGTGTTTTCGATTTCCTTTTTGCCTGAGAAAATCTCACCCGCAATTTTTATGAGCTGGTCTACTAGCAGCGTGGGTATATTCTTGACAGATATGGAGGCGCTCTCTTTACCGGAGGCAAATATCTTTGAGTGCGGCAGAATCAATTTCACCAACAAGTCCAAAGCATCGCCACGAACTTGTATAAGAAACGAAGATAACAACTCGGATTCAACATTCGAACTATAGCCCGAATGGAAATAGCTTCGGATGTGGGAAATCGACGCCAAAGTATCGGAATTAACCACCCGTGCGTAAATTATAAACATCTGGTTCAAGGCATTCCGCACTATACTGCTGGGGGCGGCACTAATATATTTCAAATTTGACGTCGTCTCGACATCGTGCGGGTCCATCGTTAAAAGGGCATCCCATAGACTAACCGCTGCTTCATTGACTTTCTTGTAAAACCCAAATTGTAACAACGCAATGGCAAAGGGCAAATACACGATATCCTTGCCTCTTTCCTTTTGACTCAATATGTACAGAACAACGTTGGACATGCCTAGCAAGTACGATTGCTGAATATACTGGTTGTGGAACTTTTGACCAAATGCAGCATTGATGCCCTGTGCCACCCAGAGCAAAATCTCGATGCCAGCCCGTCTCAGTTGGGCTATTTGGTGATCGTGTCTCCTTGGTATGCAAGCTCGAACCGTGGCAGCCAAAATTAAAGGGATGCAGCTCTGGTAATAGTAGTTCAACATTCTGAGTTGAAGCGTATTCTTGAATTTAGCAGATGTTCCAGCGGGAGGAAAATCTTTTTCCTTTTTAGAAGGCTCGGCAACATGGACCTGCAATGGGGGACTGTCATTTGGGAAAGTCGACGTCAAAGTCAACACTTTATCCGGAGTGTTCATTCTTATCACAGTCTCTTCAACAATGCTGCGCAGGAGAAATTTGCACAACATCTCCGCCAACTTTTCATTTTGCCCATAATACTCGAGAATCTGACGTATTCTATCATTGACAAGTCCCAAATTGATATATATTTCGGTCAACGCAAACAAGAGTACGTTAATCTTGCTCAACTCTTGCAACAATACCGTCGCCTGTTGTGCATCAATTTGGGTGAAAAAAGAAGCCTCGCCTTGGAAATTGATGTATTTCAGGACAAGCTCTCCCAGCAAAGATGCTACTAGCTCTTCTATAATCACCGGTAAGCCATATTCTGGATCATCCTCATCAAAATACTTTAAAATGCCCAATAACGAGGAGAATCCATTAGAAAGAAAATAGTCAAAAGGAGCATTCTTTGAAGCAAGCGCTTTGATCCAGGATTTAAACTCAATCTTTTGCATCGCATCAGGCCCCCATTGTCCGCTGTCTTGAAATAACCCACCAAGGAAGAAGTACAAGGCATCTAGCATAAAAGTATACTCCACGTTTGTCCGGCTTTCAATCGGTTTCGCATCAGGCTGCTGCTCCAGCTGCTCGATGGGCGTCGGATCATCCTTTCCAGTATACAACGATCCTTCAGGGGAAGTGTAGAGCTGGACTCCCTGTATCAAACAATCAACATAAGCTGGCATTTTCTCCACCAACTCAATTGTCTGTTGCAAAATGATTGGTTTGAGCGAGGAATAGTGTCTACCCAACTCGTCAAAGGAACATCCAAGGTTCGTTGCGTCATCCGATTCCACTAGCACTTTGGCTATTTTGAGGTTATAAAAAGATTTGTAAAAAATGGGAATGCTTTGCTTGTCAATCACCTTTTTCAAGCCGGCATTGTTCAAAGAAATAGCTCCAAGAACCTCGGCTAGGGACATTATGAGCTGGCTCGAGGGAAGAAACAATGATTCGTAGTTGTCCAAGATGGTGTCAATCACCAGCGCTTCATTTAAAATGGAAAATGCAGTAGGTTCGTTGTGGATGATGTAAAAGACAGAGTCGATTGTGGATGCCAAGATTTGCGGGCCAAACATCAGTGGATGGGTCACGATTTTGTTGAAGCTGTCCAAAATGGGAGAGTCGAAAAGATTTCTGAGCCTGTCGCCGTGGTCTGAGTTTAACAAGTCCGCCACCAACTTCATCAAGTTTTTCAAATAATTAACGTGTCTTATCGGGATAGTGGAATATTGAGGACATTCGCCAAGTCTTGCCATGTCGTATTGTGGCCGGCTAATGTGTAAGGCAACTTCCCTCCTTATCGACTCAATAAGTAACGGGAACCCATTGTTTGAAATAAACGAGTCCAACGATTCAGGGGAATAGGACAAGTACAAGGCAAGCAAGTGGGCTACAGCTGAACATGTCCATTTGTACCTCGAGTCTATCCCCAAAAACTGAGTGAGTTCTGCGAGGAGACCACCGGAAGAAAGCCAAGGAAGCAAGTTTTTGGTTTTGATCATATTGCTGAGCATACTGAAAAAGGGCATGTGAGCGTCCTCGTTATAGCTTGCTTGGTCAGTGGTGACGAGCTCCCTGATCTGGCGCAAACACTGGAATAGCACGCCGTGGCTGACATTGCCGCCCATGCATCGAATGATGTCGCCTCCCCAGGCCTTTTTCATCGAGATGCAATCGAGCGTCTTCATGGCTGCAGCAAACACCCCTTCAGGGACAATTGCTTTATTTTCGGGCAGTACTGCATCGACTAAAAAGCTGAATATATAAGGTTCCGCCTCGAGTAGTTCCGAAGAGGTAGCCTGGTTCGTCAACACGCTGCACGAGAAAGCCGTTGCATAGCATTTAATCTGGGTCAATTTGTTTCTCAATTCGAAAGCATCTCGCGACTGGTCGTTAAAAGACTTGGCAATCTCGGCTGCAATGGCAAAGTCAAACCACGAACTTTTCGGTATTGACTCTGAGCCTCGTGCAAATACCTGCTCCAACGACATCTTTGCCACCGACTCTTCAGGGATAGCAAACGTTTGCATCCCTTCAACGACAACCTTGTCGAACTTTGCATCCTGCGGCTTCTGTGGCGACGACTCAGTGTCCTTTTGGTACGATAATGCTGATTTGTAGTATTGGAAATTGATGCTCTTCCATTTCTTGGGTATCGCCTTGTGTGGATTCAAGGTATCGACAAAGTTGTAGTGGTCTCCAACTATGCTCACCCTATCGTTGGTGTCTTTGCTCCGTTCCTCCTCTACTCGCCTCTCCTCGCAGTCGCTTGGCACCAATGGAGGATACGACTTTGCAAGCTGCAACACTTTGGTTTTGGTTGCTTTAGAAGGAGACAATTTCGGGGTTGTATTGTAGGTGAGCCTTTCGCCAAGTAAAACTGCAACTTCCAAGGCCTTTAGCCTCACATCCACGGTAGGGGTATTGATTAATGCATAAATTCTCTCCGCGCTCGAGTAAATCAGATGGTCGGCGCAGTTTTTCAACAAGGTCTTGGTAAAGGAGAGACAAGCTGTGATGACGTAAACTTCGCGTGCAGGTATTAACCGCAACTTTGGGTATTCGTCTTCCAAGTCGTGCTCCATGATGTATTTCGCCAAGATCTCATCGATTCGGTTGAGGACAGGGATCCAATGGATGAGGTCGCCTCTTGCTCTGTTCCAAACGAGATTTGCCATTAGCTTCTCGGGAAACTCTGACTCGGATGCCAGCGTTAGATCCTTGAGCAAATTTTGAACTGGCTGTGTCATTTCCATTCGGGACGAATGCTGATTTCTATTGGAAATCATCCTGCCGACCTAACAAAAGGAATTCTTTTGAGCCAAACGAAACAAGGAAAAAAGGAAAAATGCAAGCTGCTGAATGGGAATATATCTTGTTGGAATGGACTCGTAGCAGCGGTAGTAGTAGTTGCTCAGGAAGGTCTCTGTTGAAAAGAGTGCGCAAGGTCAAAGATCCAAATTCCGCTTGCCAGTAGCAAATGTCTAAGAACTTTCAAATGTCCTCTTTGAACCCTGTTGTTCTGCTATTTTTTTTTTTCTTTGTTGCTTTACAAACGTGGGAACCAACCACTCGTGAGTTCAGCTTATTGGATGTGAATATATCCTGGTGCAAGACACAGTCACTCACAGACAATCTCCTTCTATCTGGTGTCTGATAAAGTAGTCAATAAAAAAACAGGTAAAAATCTCCCTGGATACGAAGTGGAGATAGTAAAGGCGTAAATGAGGTTTCGAAAACTCTTGTACAATCAGAGTCGGTTGCTACCACAATTAAATGTATATAAAAAACCCCCCAAACTCGTCATAGAGCTTATACATCCAAAGCTCTAGCTTCATGACGTTTGTAGAGTCATGTCTGAAAAGAGGTTGTTAGAAGGCCAGGATCATGAGCAATGTGAAAAGAGCAGAAAGCTTTCGAGCTTGAGCAAAGGTGGCCGAGGACATGGCGTCGTCGACACAACCACGAGCAGAGCAACGGGCAAGGGCCTCGATGTGGAATTACATCCTCTATTGAGATACTTCAATTCCAGTTCCAATTCCGGTTCTAGTTCAAACTTGCCAATGACAAAGAACCCGCATAGGCGGAGCCAGCGGGAAGGGAAAAGGTTTGACGAGTATTCGTTCAACCCGTACCTCAACAGCTCCAGCACCAGCTCCATTGCCGACAGAAAACGAAAGCCCTTGAGCTTCAACAAGCAGGGAAAGTTTGTCTCACAGGGGGACAAACTCAGGGAAAAGCTCAAGATTGAAGATGAGGCGAGACAGATGGAAGAAGATCTAGCGCGGCGGGGCTTGCTTGCCGACACGGTTCTTGGCGAAGACTCGTATCAAGCTCGATTTCCTCCCATGGTTGAATGGTGGGACAAATGGTACCTACGAGATAGCAACTATTCACGGATCAGTGAAGATGGCAGGTTGGAGCTTGAGAACGACGAGCAGCCGATAACTGTGTATATCCAGCACCCTGTGTTGCATGAGCCCTTGTGGGAACAAGGACGGGGCCAAAAAGACGGCTTGAAACCAATGTTCCTTACTGCTAAGGAACGCAAACGGATACGCAAGAACGATCGGCAGATACGACATAAAGAACTACAGGACCGGATCAAGCTCGGGTTGGAAGCTCCGCCGCCGCCCAAGGTCAAGTTGTCCAACTTGATGAACGTGTTGACCAACGAAGCGATCCGAGACCCCACAGCAGTCGAGCAGCGGGTCAAGAAACAAGTCGAGCAGCGCCTTGCAAAGCATCTCCAAGTCAACGAGGAGAGGAAATTGACAAAGGAGCAGAAGCACGCCAAGCTATATGCGAAGCAAGAGCAGGACCTAGCCAAGGGCATCTACAGCACGGTTTTCAAAATCAACAGCTTGGCCAATCCGCTGAATTTCTTCAAGGTTGACGTGAATGCACAACAAAACAACCTTTTCGGCATCTGTTTGAAAAACCCGAAATTTAATCTTGTTGTTGTGGAAGGAGGAGAAAAATCCATTCGGCAGTATAAGAAGTTGGTGATGAACAGAATCCCGTGGAGTGACGCCGAGGGCGATGCGAAGTCGAATTATGTGCGGGTGTTGTGGGAGGGGAAGCTGCCGCAACTACACTTTGAGAAATGGAGTATCATGTATTCGAGAAATGACGAAGAAGCGTTGAAAGTGCTCGATAAGTTTGGAATGAGCAGTTACTGGTCATTAGCACAGAACTTGTAGTAGTAGTAGTAGTCGTGATAGTCCAGGACCAATAGTAACATCACCGAAAAAAATAAAATATAAAAGAGGAGGTGCCAAAATGTCAAAACCTGGAGAGCAACTTCTCTTTGAAATCAAAAGTCCTTTCCTCCCCCCACAACCACAACCACAACCACAACCGCCAATTACCACTACTACTACGATGGGTGCAGCATATACAATCTTTGGCAAACAAGTACCTTCCTATATTGTACGTGAGACGCAGTCCCAACTTTTTTTTTTTTTTTGAATGCAATTGCAAGTGATTGATTGACGAATGTGAGAGAGACTAACGAGAAACACCCAGCTTTCACTCGCTACCCTTGGTTCGGTTGCCGCAGTAGCGATTGTGCCCCAGTTTGTCGGAAGCAAAGAGACACAAGCAGCCGCAGCAGCAGCTCCTGCTGCCCAAACGAAAGAAGATGATTTTGATTTGGAAAAGTTGCTCAAGTATGTATTGCCACCTCCACCGCCTGCTCAAAACATCCGCCGACTGTTGTTACTAACCGAGCTTCTTTTTCTTATTTTCCCCTGTAGCGACTTGACGAAAGAAGAAACTAAATAGAGAGCCCAGCCATTTGACCGTCTTGGTCATACGTGTTGTCTATAGAGAGAGGTTGAAATAGATGCAATATAGATGCAAAAGAAAAAGAGTCTAGATGTAGAGAGTAGTTGTCGAGGAGACATTGGCATTGTAGGAGGCATGCACGTGACCAAGCCGAAACGGGGAACCATCGAGCAGATAGGGGATGCTCACCCCAGGCTGAAAAGAGGAGTCAGTGGCGAAAAAACTGGCGCTGCAGTTGGCAGCCAACGCCGAGGAACGGAGAAGTATGTGTCTTGTGTGTTGAAATACGCTGGTCATGTTTTCCAACACGGAGGCCAAAGTAACAACAAGCATGATCAAAACTCGCTCAACATCAGCCATCAGCCAATGATGTTGTTGTTGATACTTCCTTCCTCAGTATACTCTCTCTGTCTGTCTCTGTTACTGTGTAGGTGTGGTAGTGTCAACAAACACGCAGAATCTGACATTCCATTTGTTTTCTTCTTCTCTTTTTCCGCAGGACGTGTGTCGTGTCGCGTTTCGTGTGTCGCGTGTCGTGTACTATATACATAGTATGTGTAGTATAGTATACAGTGTATACCGTATCAACAGAAGAGAGAGAGAGAGAAAAAAAAAAGACGCGTCTTGTTAAAGAAAACATATTCACGTCCATTCCATTCCTCTTTTTTTTTCTTTTAATATATAAATCATCACCGATTTTTCCCACCCTTTCTTTGCTGTTGTTTCTTGCCAGTTTTTTTTTTGTTTTCCTTGTTTCATTCTTATCTTTCCTGCAAGAAGTAGTTTCTAGTACTAACCGCAGCACAATGTACGTTTTCAAAAGAGACGGTAGGAAGGAACCGGTTCGTTTCGATAAAATCACCGCTAGGGTGCAGAGGTTGTGCTACGGGTTGGACCCGCGTCATGTGGAACCGGTGGCCATCACCCAGAAGGTCATTGCCGGAGTCTACCAGGGAGTGACCACGATTGAATTGGACAACTTGGCGGCAGAAACTGCCGCCACAATGACCACCATCCACCCCGATTACGCCATCTTGGCAGCAAGAATCGCCGTTTCAAACTTACATAAACAAACCACCAAGCAGTACTCCCTGGTGTCAAAAGACTTGTACGACTACATCAACCCCGAGACAGGCAAACACTCGCCCATGATCTCCAAGGAGACCTTGGAGATCATCAACGAGCACGCCGACGAGTTGAACTCGGCCATTGTCTACGACCGTGATTTCAACTACAACTACTTTGGGTTCAAGACTTTGGAAAGATCCTATCTCTTGCGTATCAATGGCAAAGTGGCTGAAAGACCCCAGCATTTGATCATGAGGGTCGCCATTGGAATCCACGGCAGGGATATCCCAAGAGTCCTTGAAACTTACAACTTGATGTCGCAGAGATATTTCACTCACGGTTCGCCTTGTTTATTCAATGCTGGTACTCCCAAGCCACAAATGTCTTCGTGCTTTTTAATTGCCATGAAGGAGGATTCGATCGAGGGCATTTATGACACTTTGAAAACTTGTGCTTTGATCTCCAAGAGTGCCGGTGGTATCGGCTTGCACATTCACAACATTAGAGGAACTGGTGCCTATATTGCCGGAACTAATGGAACTTCAAACGGGATAATCCCCATGGTTCGTGTCTTTAACAATACTGCTCGTTATGTCGACCAAGGTGGCAACAAGAGACCTGGCGCCTTTGCCTTGTATCTTGAACCTTGGCATAGCGACATTTTCGACTTTATTGAGATTCGGAAAAACCAAGGTAAAGAAGAAATTAGAGCTAGAGATTTGTTCCCCGCATTGTGGATCCCCGATTTGTTTATGAAGAGAGTTGAAGAAAATGGTGAATGGACCTTGTTCTCGCCTAATGAAGCGCCGGGATTGGATGATGTTTATGGTGACGAATTCGAAGCCTTGTACAATAGATATGTTAGCGAGGGCCGTGGTAGAGAAACAATCAAGGCCCAGAAATTGTGGTACTCCATCTTGGAGGCGCAAACAGAAACTGGTACGCCATTCATGTTGTACAAGGATTCATGCAATTCCAAAACAAACCAAAAGAATTTGGGTATGATCAAATCGTCCAACTTGTGTTGTGAAATCGTTGAATACTCATCACCAGAGGAAGTTGCTGTTTGTAACTTGGCCTCGATTGCCTTGCCTTCATTTGTCGAGCAAGATGGCACCAATGCCTGGTACAATTTCGACAAGTTGCACGATGTCACCAAAGTTGTCACTAGAAACTTGAACCGCGTGATTGACCGTAATTTCTACCCGGTTCCAGAAGCCGAAAGGTCAAACATGAGACACCGTCCAATTGCCCTTGGTGTTCAAGGTTTAGCCGACGCGTTTATGACGTTGAGAATTCCCTTTGACTCGCAAGAAGCACGCGAATTGAACATTCAAATCTTTGAAACCATCTACCATGCTGCTGTTGAAGCCTCGGTTGAATTGGCTAAAGAAGAAGGCACCTATGAAACTTACCCAGGCTCACCAGCTTCTCAAGGTTTATTGCAGTTTGACTTGTGGAATAGGAAACCAACCGAGTTGTGGGATTGGGATTTGTTGAAAGCTAAAATGGCCAAGTATGGTTTGAGAAACTCGTTATTGGTGGCACCAATGCCTACTGCCTCTACATCGCAGATCTTGGGTAACAATGAATGTTTTGAACCATATACATCAAACATTTACTCGAGAAGAGTGCTTGCAGGTGAGTTTCAAATTGTTAACCCCCACTTGTTGCGAGACTTGGTTGACTTGGGTATCTGGAACGATGCCATGAAGAGCAACATCATTTCCAACAATGGTTCGATCCAAGCATTGCCCAATATCCCCGATGAAATTAAAGCATTATACAAGACTGTTTGGGAGATTAGTCAAAAACATATTATAGACATGGCATCTGATAGATCGGCATTTATTGACCAATCGCAATCACTAAACATCCACATTAAAGACCCCACCATGGGTAAATTGACAAGTATGCATTTCTATGGTTGGAAAAAAGGATTAAAGACAGGAATGTACTATTTGAGAACACAAGCCGCGTCCGCGGCCATTCAATTTACCATTGACAAGACTGTTGCCGAACAAGCTGGTAACACCGTTGCCAACTTGAAGAAATTAAACAGAACCAAGTACTTGAGCAAAGGTAGAGATGAGTCTAGAGACGACGCTAGAGACGAAACGCTTGCATTATCTTCAAACGACGACTCATCGGAAGAAAGTCCCTCTACCGTGCCAACTTCCATTGAAAACTCGGTTGCCGACTTGAGTCTTGATGCCAAAAAGAAGCCAACCCTTGAGAAAAAGCAGCAAGACGAAGTAGTTGAAGATACAAGAACAATCGAAGAGATTGAAAAGGATATCTACAGTGCAAAAGTGATTGCTTGTGCTATCGATAACCCAGAATCATGTACCATGTGTTCCGGTTAGACTAGAAAATAAAAAAAAAAAAAAAAAAAAAGATTGAATTATAAAGATTTCTCAGTTTGCTATTTTGTTGTTGTTTTTGCTGTTTTTTTTTGCCTTTCACTTCAGTTTTATAAAGATGGAATGAGTTTAGTTGTAGATGTAATTGTATAATTGGTAATGAAATCTGTTTACTCCAAGAGAACAGTCAGAAAAAAAGCCTGTAGCAGTAGCAGTAGCGAATGAGTGAGGGGTCTTTTCGGTGTCGCAAATCAGCCAAAACAGACACAAAAAATGAGACAACTCGTGTCACGAAAATGAAAGAGAGAGCTGAAGCGAATGACGCGACATTGGATGTTTGAAATGCAATACAAACAAGAAATAATAGGGAGATCTTTTTGAGATCTGGTGCCTGATCAAAGACCGGAACACGTTTTCAGCCATGGCTTTCCTTTTCTTTTTCGAAGAAGAAGAAGAAGGGTAAAGGACTGTACCAAACTAAGAAAACCCGAAATTGGCAGTGGCCTTTGAACTCACCTCTCTTGTTTTATGAGCGGTGTCCCCCAAGTTCTATGCCCGGTTCCGGTCTCGGCTCAAAAACGGTTCTTAACTCCGGCCCCGAGACCCGGCCGCGGAAAAAAAAAACTCTTGTCGTTGGAACGTCCGATGTTGTGCAATTTGGAGAAAGCCTATAAGCGAGTTCAGCACTTGTCCTATGGGAAACACGCTGCACACGGAGGGAGGTGGTTTTATATGTTCAACAAAAGATCTGTAGCTTTGTATAAGTTAGCAGTAGCAGTAGCTCTACATAGATCAGCCGAGATAAGAGTCAAAGTGAAAATTGGAATTAGTTTTCTATGTACTAGATCACTCGGTTGTTGATAGCATCTAATACAGAGTCTGCCCACTCCCGTCTCTTTCTTATTATACTGCAAGTTGCCACCTCCTGTCTTATCGTAGAAACACACATATACGAAAAAATCAGTTGAATCTGCGGCTAAGCCTTTCAATGACATTGCAACCAAATTCATCCAGTCCCACTTACAACCACCGGAGCCAGTCGATATCGCTTGACAACCAGACGTCAGATCGTTCAAGTGCCGGTAGTGGGTATCTAGATGAACCTCCAGAACCACAAGAACTACCGTCTTCTTTGTCTCTATCGTCTTCAACGGCAACACTAGGCCCGCCTCATACCACTGGTGATATCCCCCTAGCAGATCTAGACAAGGACTCAAAGTATCTTGCAACCCGCACCAAAAACATGTCTTTAGCCGATTTGTTACAAGGGGCCGACTACGAATCGGATCTAGACGACGATTCTCACTCCGCACACCGATCCACCACCGGATCTGCATTCCACAATGACAGCGGCCGCCTAGCAAAGTACACACTCAAATTCAGCCAGTTTTTTCACAGACTATGGCAAGGTCCAATCGAACCAAAAGACGAACCAGCCCCAAGGATCCAGCTGTTGTTGTATTTGGAAGAGATTCCCCTTAAATTCAAAAATCGAATATCTTTGCCATATCGAAAAGCATTGCTTGCTTTGTATCTAACCTTTTGGATTGCGTTGGTCTACTCGATCTTGGTCCCTTATTTCACAGTGCCTCCATATTCATCCAAAGATCCCAACAACAACAACAACAGCGGCACGAAAATCTATTCACTTTCATGTACAGATCCCAGTGAGTTTTGGTTTGGCAAGAATGCCGCTTGTGGAATGAATGGAGAACATTGTCCTGAAGTGTTTAATCACTTGACTGACCCCGATCAGGACATTATCATTCGATGCCCCGCACTATGCGATCGAAGCTGGACTTTTTCACAATTGCCCGTTGGCGACCAACTAATTAAACACCGAGGCTATTTCATAGGAGGCGGCGACAACGTTGCTGATAAAATCGATCCAAATCAATTGTCCAACCCTTATAGAGCCGACTCTTACCCATGTGGCTCCGCGGTGCATGCTGGTCTCGTGTCTCCATTTTGGGGTGGATGTGCTAGATTATCGTACAAAAGCGGCGAGCAGTCATTTTTCAAGTCGGCCAAGGGGCATTATGGAGTTGATGCTTCCATTGCATTTGATTCCTTTTTCAAATCGTCTTTTTTTTTCAAAAATTTGAGGTGGCAAGGGGAAACCTTTACTCAATGTAATGACCCGAGAATGGTCATATTGGTAATCAACATTGTATTAGGGCTCCCCATCATCTATTTAGCTAGTGGAGCAGTAGCCTACTGGGTGCTTTCCATTTGTGCCTTTTGGACCATTTGCCTAGCAACCGACCCCAGAATCACCGTTGACCCATCAAAACCTGAAGATTTGGCAGCGTTGATTTCGCTTGGTTTGGAAAGATTTCTACCCACATGTTGTATTTTATATATGCTATGGCATTGTTCCACCAAGAGGACTTTACAAGAACCAGAGGAGCCACAGGAACCACTAGAACTACAAGATTCGGATTCACCCAGTGAAAAAGTATCATATCTCAGTCGAGTCTTATTATTCTACCCCTTGTTTTGGTTGGGAGTATTAAACAACGTCACTTTTGATCGATTACCAACCGACAGATTGGTCTGGAACGACTTGATAGAACAACCAGGGGCAATGATTGCCGTCTCGTCGCTTGTCACGTTGATCTTCTCATGCGCCGTGGTGCAAGGCTACAAGTTATGGCTCTCGGGCCGGTTTCAAAAATACCTATTCATTTATTCCCTATTTGTGGTGGGACTTGTAGTTGTTGCAAACATACCGGGCCTCACCTTGAGGATCCACCACTACATATTAGCCATGTTGTTGATTCCAGGGTGCGCCACCAGAGGCAGAACAGCGCTAGTGTTCCAAGGTATACTTTTGGGGTTATTTTTATCGGGTGCCTCGGGGTGGGGGTTGGCCTCGATTGCCGAAACCCACCTTGCCTTGAAACGAAACGACCCCAGCGGAGCGTTGGAGCCACCCTTGATCACCTTGTACGACGAAAGATCGGGCTTGCTCAACTGGCAAAACATCACTACCACCAACGCATATAAAAAGTATACTTCGGTTTCATTGTTGATCAACGATCTTGAAGAGTACATACTGGAGCCATTGCAAACCAATATCAATTTGAGGTCCATACTCACCAACTCTTCAACGCCGATCTACAACTGGATCCAAAAGAGTTTGCAGGATGGAATCAAAGATGACCGAGGTAATATCCCCATCTATTTGCGACTTGGCTGGAAAATCCCAAACACAAGAATTTACAGCGACTACTCAAAGGCCGCTGTGTTGAAGTGGCCCAGCGGGGAATTGACCTTACCATTACCAGGAATGACCTGATCTAGACCCCCCCCCCTCTCCCACTCACACACACAAGAGCCGAGAATGACCATGAATTGTTTTTGTTTTTGTTTATTTTTCTGCTACTCCGCCATTGCCGTATTTCCACCCGTTTTCGATTCTTCCGGCTCTCGAGTTGCATATCGAGATTTTGAGAGTTTGAGTGTTGAGTGTCACTCCCCGTTTGCTAAGGATCCCAACCGGTTAGTTTAGGCTAGTCAAATACTTTGTATACTTGGGTGTCATCTATTCCTTATAATAACACTCTAGGGGAATAAAAATCGCGACTCGGCAGATCATCGCTTTCTTGATCTCTCGCGCAACTCTCTCTGTCTATCTCCGTCTTACTATCTCTATGATTGCTATACATTTCAAGGGTGTTCTTTCCGTTCTGCATTGAATTCTGCAAGAAACCCCCACACAGCAATTCCTATAAAGAAAAACCATGCTGCGTTAATTCCAAAAGTCACAAGACCTTGGCAATAAGACATTAGAGAGAACTTGAGAACGAGAGAAAGTGTGAGTGTGAGAGAGAAGCGATCCATGGTGATATAATGATGTACCTTACAAGAACGCTAACATGCCTCGTGGATCAAGCACTGTTGTTGAGATCAACTCTGCTTTCGTTGACGCTCACGCGACTCAACTCAACAAAGTCACCACCACCACCACCACCACCATTACCACCAACACAGCAGGAGGCGCCTAAACCCAACATAAGGTGGTTCTACGCCTCAGATGTACCCATCTCCAAACCTGAATGGTTCTACTATGAGAAAACCAAAGACCCCGAGTCATTTATACCGTTTTCCGAATACGACTCCAAAAACTTGGAACGCGCATTCCTCAAAGATGCAACGCTGCCCGTTGAAGTCAACGAAGACAAGTTGTTTGAAGTCAATGTAGAGAAGTTCCAGTTGATGCCCGTGTATTGGGAGGGCCCCGTGTACGAGGTCCGCAGAGGGATATGGTTCAACAAGAGCGGTGTTCCCTTGCCGAATAAAGTCACCATGGAGATAGAAGACGGCTACAAATTGGTCAAGCCGTATTTTTTCGAACAAGGCGTCAGTGAAAAGAAGCTGAAGGCCAACAAGGCCAAAATTGCCGAATTCAATGATCTTCAAAAGAAAAGGAAGAAAAACGATTTACACCACGAGACGCAGTCGCAATTGGATGTTTCCAAACAAAAAGACGTTCATAAACTATCCAACGGTCAATTGGTGCTCTATTTCAACCAAAACCAGGCCGTCTTGTTCCCCGCAAATTACGACTCCGATTTCCAAATTGACATTATTAGATTCTTTGGACCAAACCCGGTATCATTGCTAGGCGTCGAACATATCCAACGTGGCTACTCGGAAGAGTTGAAAAAGACGATATTCGACAAACTTCCATCGATCCCGCTTCCGAGCATCGCAGACACTTTCCAGAAGGAATTCAGCTCGGTGCTAAGCTCCAAAAGCGACGACGTCAAGTCCAAAATAACAACACCGCAAACATCAGCCGAGGAGAATGATATCGACGATAAGAACATGCAGCATTATCTCGAGGCTGACTACGATAAGGAGACTTCAAAAACAAAATCCAATCGGGAAATCGACCACTTGATTTTGTGCGTGCATGGTATAGGACAAGTCTTGGGTAACACTTATGAATCGGTCAATTTCACCCATAGTATCAATGTCTTGAGAAACACCATGAAAAAAGTGTTTGAAGAAAACAAGGACTATCAAAAACTCGCTTACGATGAAGGAAGCGAAGATAAGGACAACAATAGAATCCAAGTCTTGCCTATATCGTGGAGACACCGCGTTGAATTTTATCCTCGGAGAACCGAGCAGCAAAACGCCGATAATCGGCTCCCCACTCTTTCGCAAATCAACGTTGACGGAATCAAGGCGTTGCGCGATGTGGTGGGGGACGTTGTACTCGACGTTTTGCTCTACTACCAACCACGCTACCTCCACCAGATATTCGAGTCGGTCACCTCAGAAGTCAACCGAGTCTACAAAGAGTACAAAAAGCGCAACCCCAGATTCAACGGCAAAGTCCATATCTTGGGCCATTCGCTTGGATCAGCGATTGCCTTTGATATATTGTCCGAGCAAACGGGCACCATCCAGGGTACATCCAACATATCCGAGAACCACGTGCAATTCCCCGTGGACAACTTGTTTCTTCTTGGATCGCCCGTGGGGTTGTTTAAGCTACTCGAGGGCAAAAACATTGAAGCTCGAACACAAGTAACAAATAAAATCGAACCGTCGAAAAACACAGAAATCGCCTCGCCCAAATGCAATAATTTATACAATGTCTACCATCCTTGCGACCCGGTTGCTTATAGAGTCGAGCCTCTAGTTTCACCTGAATTTGGCCATTTCAAAGCTGTGCCGGTGCAATTTGCAGTCAAGGGCCTTGATTCGCAAATCCAAGAGTTGGCGAGCGTGGGTGACGAGATATCGGAAAAGATACTTTCGGCAGCACGATGGTTGAACATTGCCAAGAAGGAAGTCAAGAAACTCGACGCCAAGACCATTGAAGAGAGGGCGAAAAAGGAGAATGCATTGAGTGACTTGATCACCAGCATTGCCATGTCGGAACAAGAGGAACTGGTGACGGATGGATCTGAATCGAGCTCCCATCGCAAGTTGACCAAGAAGGAATTGGTCACACTCACGGCGTTGAACAAAACTGGCAGAATCGACTACAGTCTACCTATGGGGGTGCTAGATTTCTCCTTGGTGTCCGCCATCAGCGCCCACGTTTCGTATTTTGAAGATGAAAACACCGCAGGATTCATCATGAAACAAGTGCTTTCGAAATCACAACTGGTAAAGAAAACAGTGGCCCTCTATTAACAAGAAAAAAAAAAACAAAAACAACTTAATAGTAGTTACTTTCTTATTGAATCAATAAATCATCTATACTTTGGTCGGCATCATGTTTAATCAACTCCAACATCCCCTCCGGCAAGATCGGTTCCCCCAGCTCAGCATCGACAATATACCTAAACGGCATCTCAGTAGACTCATACTTGTTATACCTGATCTCGGGATAATCCAAAAACTCAATCTCTTCAAACGCAGCGCCATTTTCAATGATCCGCTGCGTGGTGCGGATGGCAGTATCCGTAGTCATCTGCAAACTGCCCAATCTGCGCCCCACGAACCCGTACTTCTCCCTCAAGACCCCTGTGCGGTCAACCCGCGGATGCTGGCCCAAGATGCCGCCAAATACAAAATAACTGAATCGAGATTTGTCCAGAGGCACAAGATCCACCAGCGCCGCGGGGTCCAACAAGCACACCTGCGAAGTGTCGACTTTCCCGCCATTCTCCAGCTTGATCACGTCGACGCATTCGCGCGTGGTCCATTGTAGACCCAAGTCCACGAGCCGTTGCGGAATATCTGATGGGGCAGTTTGAGGAGGCAAGGAAGTAAGCACAAGGTTCTCGGGGCCAACGTCGCGGATGATTTGCGAGTATTCGAGAATGACCCATTCGGAGAACCCTTCTTCCATATGCTCTATTATATACTTCATCCTGGCTTCAATGCGATGGCTGTGAAAAAAAAAACACACACACACACTTGGTGCTGCTGCTTTTTCGACCTGCCGTGCTTAGCGATGAGGTTTCCATCTTTTTTATATTTTCCACTGTAGCGAGCCTCGCGAGCGGCGATGGCGGAGTGGGCGGGGTTCTCGATCTTGTGACCGCCTCGCTCCCGCTAGCATTCCTGATTGCGTCTCCATTCAGTTGACTGGGGAGAGATGAAGTCATTGCTAAATGAAAAGGAGCCAGCTCAAAGGCTTGCAGTGGCTGGACGGTTGTGCCTGTGCCTGGCATCAAAGCTCGCACGTGTATACTTGGAGCTTCCGCAATTGACCTTCCCTTAACCGCGCTTCTTTCTTCCATTCTACTGTTCCGCGGGTTAAGCGAAAGAGCAAGCTCAAGGCTTCTTCAGGGGCCACCCCCTCAAAGGCTACAGGTTCCAGGTTTCTTGGACACACCCCCACTGCATTGGAAACAAAAAGGAGTAAAAAAAGGTATCAACAAGAGAATCTTTTGCAGTAACAACTTTTTGCTTCTTGTTTCCTTTTTGGCGGTCGAACTTCACAGCCCCCTAAGAATTTTTCTTCTATTTCTCCGTCCGTTTAGGGGTGTCCAACTACCGGAGAAAATAGAGAGGGGGGGTGTCAATTGGCAGGGGAGGACAGGTACCAGGAATTTCAGGATTGAAGCAATATAACCTTTCAAATTTCCCCCTCGCCGCTAAAGGAAGCTACACCAATTCATTCCAGTTGGTCTTCTTTTATTCACGACGTAAACAACAGCTGCTTCGACGCCAGAGAGGAAACAAGTGAAACGATGGTCAATTACAGGAATTGGATAGGTGAAGTCTCAGACGAGACCAAGATTTCGACACTTTCGATTCCCGGCACTCATAACTCGGCAGCGTGTCACACGGCTCTCCCCTCGGTGCAATGTCAAGGCGCCAGCGTCACGGAGCAGTTGGAGCACGGGGTCCGGTTTCTTGACATTCGAGTCGGGAGATTATTGCTCGGCAACAACAAGGATGACTTGCAAGTGATCCACGGCAAGTTCCCCGTCAAGATCCCGTTTCCGTTGAAATTGACCAATGTCTTGGAGGAGATATACCGGTTTGTTGAGGCCAACAACCGCGAAAGTGTCATTGTGTCGATTAAGCAGGAAGGGTCCAATGATTGGGACAACAGGAATGACGAGTTTGGGAAGTTGATTTGGAGAGATTACATTCTGCCCAATAAGGACAGGTGGTACTTGAACCCCGAGATTCCGCGCGTGGGGGATGCCCGAGGCAAGATCATCTTGTTTAGGAGATTTGGAGTCCAAGACGAGCAATTGAGACGCGAGTTTGGGTTTGACGCGCCCGTTTGGAGCTATAACACCACCGACGATGACCGTGGATCTTTCCGCGTGCAGGACTTCTGTGAAGTGGAAACCGGGCAGGACTTGCCCAAGAAGATTCAATACGTTAAGGATATGGCTCAAACCGCCCAGAGTTACACCAGAGACCACGACGATAAGCTATTTGTCAACTTCACCACTGCCTCGAACTTTTTCGACAAGGACTGCTGGCCTCATGCCATTGCCAAGTCGATGATTGAAGGCAACATCCACGAGAGTTTCCAAAAGGGGGTTGGTATCATCGTATTGGACTATGCCGAAGTCGAGGACTGGATTTTGGTCAAGGAGTTGGTCAACTCGAACTTTTAAACTGAACTGAACCGATGTCCCACTCAGTTCTTTTATTTTTTGTATTTCTATTTGTATAACATCCTTCCCTTGTATAAGTATTTACTGTGTAAATTCATTATCGAGTTGTTTTTTTCGTTTTTTTATTTTTTTAATTTCTTCATTTTCGTACCCGGTGGTGAACAAAAGTGGAAAATTATCCGATCTGGATATTTGATGTTTTACAACTCGGACAGCAAACACCACTCAAATGTTGTTCATCTCTCGAGCGACACGGACTCTAGCTCGAAGACCGCTAGCTCGACGCCCGCTTTGGGTCAATTGCATTCGGCTACAGTCACGGAAACCAGATCCACTCCAACTTGTTCATGAAGCAAAGTTGCGGGAGATTATCGAAGGTACAAACTTTGGTTCGGAACCCGCTAATAAGCAAGGCAAAATCGAGGAAGAACGCAGGAAATTAGAAAGGGAACACGAAGTTGAGCGACAACGACAAGAAAGGCAGGAAAGAAAAGAGGCCCAGTTACAGTCGCAATCACGGGAAGACGAAATAGCCAAAGTTAACCGGCACACCGATGCCGAAATCTCGTCCACTGAATCCGGCAAGCTCAGAGGAGAAGACACGGGAGACTCCATTCAGCAGGATGGGCTTCGCATTGAAAACAAAATCATTGCAACCACCGAGAACTCGGTTGACGACTCGGAAATTCCAACGATAGCCAAGGAGATCAACGAAACCATTCAGGAGGAAATCGGTGGTCTACCGTCGCAGAAGCACAAGAACCAGAGCGCCATGAGCAAGAAACTCACAAAGTACTTGGACTCGGCCCACGACACCATTCTCACCGTCACGCAAGCACTAAACGACGTGACGGGTTACTCGGCAATTGAACGGTTGAAAAACTCGATCCACGAACAAGAGGAAGATTTGAAACAAGCCAAGAACAAAGTCAAGGAATGTAAAGCCATTTACGGTGACGCGATCCAAAGGCGGTCGCACTCGCAGCGGGAAGTGAATGAGCTCTTAACAAGAAAACACAATTGGTCCTCTAGGGACCTCGAGCGGTTCACTGAGTTGTATAGAAACGACCACGAGAATGAAAACTGGGAGCAGCAATGCGAGAAAAATCTCCAAGACGCCGAGATGAAGGTCGATGGCGTCCAGCTCAAGCTCACCCAGCTGATTCTAACGCGGTACCACGAGGAGCAAATCTGGTCAGACAAGATTCGGCGCTCGTCCACTTGGGGCACCTGGATCTTGATGGGTCTAAATGTCTTGTTATTCATCGTGGCTAGTTTCATTGTCGAACCTTGGAAGAGGAAAAAATTGGTGGCTGGGTTCGAGGATAAGGTAAAGACTGTTCTCGTTGGTATATCGCAGCAAAATGAGGCGGTATTGGCACCAATTATAGAGCAGTTGGAGAATGAGCCCCAAGAGGCGGCCAGCGCAGCCAACATCGACATGCAACAGCAACAACAACAACAACAACAACAACAAGAAGAAGCAACAGTCATTGCGGAGAAACAACAACAACAACAACAACATACATCAAACGAGGAGGCGCAGGTTGAGTCTGCTTTCTCGTTGGCAGTTATGAGGCACCCACTACCATTACTCTCGGAAATTCCCATCACAACCAAAGTTGCCGACTTTATTTCAACCAGCTGGCGCAGGGTAAGAACCACATGCATCAGCAGCTATGCAGCTTTAACCTCGCCCGGTGTCCAATACCTCCAGCTAGATAAACTAGAATTCAGCTTATACACTTTGATAATTAGCATCTTATCCTGTGGACTCGGTAGTTTGATAACAGTATGGTGTAAATAGAAACAGAAGTTCATATAGATATAGAGATTGGAAACGACCAAAGATCAGGCGTCACGTGACAATCACGTTTCACGGTGGAGGTCTCTCTCATCCTACGCACAACATAATAATTTTGTCGCCACTTGAGTAACGTTGAAAACCAACCTGCCGGATACAAACCACCAAACCACCTAGTCAGTGACAAAACAAGATGGAGGGAGGAACAGATATCTACTTGCATCACAAGAGTCTCTTGAAAGAGCTCAGTATACTAAAAATCCAAGAAGAATACATCAAGGACGAGCAACGTCACTTGAAGAGGGAATTGATCAGAGCTCAAGAAGAAGTCAAGAGAATCAAATCGGTGCCGTTGGTGATTGGGCAGTTCCTAGAGCCAATTGACGAAAACACCGGAATTGTGTCGTCTACAACGGGGTCCAACTACGTGGTGCGTATCTTGTCCACCTTGGACCGCGAGTTGTTGAAACCTTCCTCGTCGGTGGCATTGCATCGCCACTCCAACGCCTTGGTTGACATTTTGCCGCCCGAGGCCGACTCATCGATATCCATCGTGGGCGAGAATGAAAAACCAGACGTTACGTATGCCGACATTGGTGGTCTAGATATGCAAAAGCAGGAAATCATCGAGTCTGTCGAATTGCCCTTGGAGCAAGCACACTTGTATAGCCAGATCGGTATTGACCCACCACGAGGTGTGCTTTTGTACGGACCCCCAGGTACCGGTAAGACCATGTTGGTGAAGGCGGTAGCCAACGCCACCAAGGCTGCGTTTATCAGGATCAACGGGTCTGAGTTTGTGCAGAAATATCTCGGTGAAGGGCCAAGAATGGTGAGAGATGTGTTTAGATTGGCTAGGGAAAACTCGCCAGCAATCATTTTCATAGATGAAATTGATGCTATCGCGACAAAGAGATTTGATGCTCAAACGGGCGCCGATCGTGAGGTTCAAAGAATCTTGTTGGAGTTGTTGAACCAAATGGACGGGTTTGACCAAACGTCCAACGTGAAAGTTATCATGGCTACAAATCGAGCAGACACATTGGATCCTGCATTGTTGAGACCTGGGAGATTGGATAGAAAAATCGAGTTCCCCAATTTGAAGGACAGGAGAGAGAGGAGATTGATTTTTACTACTATTGCTTCGAAGATGTCGCTTGCGCCTGAAGTAGATTTGGACTCGTTGATCATAAGGAACGATCCGTTATCTGGAGCGGTGATTGCGGCAATCATGCAAGAAGCTGGCTTGAGAGCAGTGAGAAAGAATAGGTATATGATATTACAAAATGATCTCGAAGAAGCATACAGTTCGCAAGTCAAGACGGGCACGGAGCACGATAAATTTGAATTCTACAAATAGATGTTTTATCTTTTTCTTTTTTTTCTTTCTATTTGTTTCATTATATTAATTCGTAGATACCCAACCCCGTTTGAAAGTTTGACCAATCGATGTGATCAAGGTCGATGTGGTGCGTGTAGTTCCACACTGGGTTGAATCGAGACGCATCAAGGTGTGTGAATGAAGCAAGCGGAGTCACCAAGTACACCGGTTTGCTCTCTTTAGACCAGACCTCATCCAATTTCTGAACCACTTTGTCCAAGTCCAGACCCATTGCATCTATAATCGTGAAATGTTTCCCATGGTTTACATCATCGGTAAGCGACAAAGTTTCAACAGACTCACTTCCGAGTATCCAGGAAGGCGGCGAATAAGTATGCCACCACACTTGAACCCCATGCAAGTTCTTTTCTTTGAAATAGCTCAACGCCGGCACGACGCCACCTTGATGATACACCCCCATCAACACACTCATTGCGCCATTGAACGCGTACCAGAGATAAATCGTCCATGGCCCGATCCATTTCTTATCGAGGTCGAAAGAACAGCAAAGCAAGGGCACAACCGGCACAAGAAAGCGCAACTCTTGATGCGGCACAAACGACAAAAAGATCATCCCGCTGAGGGCAGCTAGAAACGCGGTACTCTTGATGTAGTACTTCTTGCGCGACACCACGAACAAGATCCCCGGTCCCATGAGCTGGGGCAAGTTTATCACCAAGTGAGTATACCGCAGATGCAATCCGTGCTGCGACAAATTCTCCAATCGGGAGTTGTAGATCAAGTTGTTCAAGGGCGCAACGACGTAGTGGTCGGATTGGAACAAGGCCGTGTCTGCGAAGATTATCGCGGTGGAAGTAAGCAAGAGCCCCAAGCTTATATAGCAGATTGACATTGGGCGTGTTAACATATATTGCAACAAGTACCAACTGGGCAAGATTAAGAATGCTGGGAACGTGACGCGGTTGAATATTCCAAAGGCCACGAGCGCACCAAGCCAAACCAAAGTTTTGCTCTTCGTGGTCTTTTTTGTCGTCTTCTTCTCGTCATTCTCCTCCGCCTCGGTCGTCTCACTCTCCATGGCAAGTTTCAAATCATCAATAGTGCAAACAGCAAGAAGCAAAACCAAAGTCTCGACACTATTGGAAAACAAATGGCTCTGAAACACAAACGTGACAAACGAAGTCAGCGTAAAGAAAATCAGCTTGATACGCTCATTCTTGCTCGGTGACATCTTGTACAAGCACAAATCCGTCACGAGCCACGACAAGAGACACAATTGTAGCCGCAACAAGTACCAAATTTGCACGGGGTCCAATTGCACCTTGCACCATTTGACAACGTAAAGCAAGGGGCCGTAAACGAAGTACAAGGGAACCAAGCTCCTCGCTGGCTTCGCAGCAGCATCGAATTCCCAGGGAATATTGGTGCTGTATCCCAATATTCGCCTGCTCAAGACTTCGATAGTTTGGAAATGTTCATCTGGGTGAATGTAGGAGTTGGATAGGGCAAAGACAACCCGTAGTGGGATGGTTAACAAGTAGACGTTTCTCCAGTTGGTTAGACCTGGCATAACTGAAGATGGCCTAGGTGGTTGAGCCAAGTGTTCATTTCGTTGTGGTTCTTTTTTTTTTTTTTTTTTTTTTTGCAGTCGACTCAATTCTTCTTGCGGGAGATGCTTGGGCAGTCGATAACAGCTTCCGCTAGAGAAGGTCAAAAAGGTCGACACAAGGGAGAAATTGCTTATGTCAGGGCAAGACCGTACCTTTCAAGTTAGGCACAATTTGGCTCTCTAAATGAATGTCTGTACAAGGAACTCAGCCGGGAGTAATGTTTGCTGAAATGCCCCGGATTTTAACCATATTTTGGTGCGAAAACCCAAATAGGAAAATTGCTGCGAAATCGGTTTGAAAGGATATCTGCTTGCTCTACAAAGGATCTATAGCATAAGAATCCCGACTTGGTGGTTGCAAAGGCACGGGAAGGGGGCTTATACGGTTAGATACCTTTCTCGTACTCCAACCGACAAGTTCAGTAAGTTGGGATGAATTCAGAGCGTTATCGTATCAGCTTGAAAAATGGTTTGGTTTCACGGGATACCTGCCACCTGTTCTGGCTGAAGTGTGCGGCTCCCCGTCACAGCACGGTCGAGTTGGCACAATCTTTTGCAGTGATGGCCTGACCCTAGTGAAAGTCTGGACACGCTCAGTGAGCTCGACCAATGTGGTAACGTCCTATTCTACTATTCCATGCTAATACATTCGAGCAAAGGCCTGCCACTCTAATTTTTTCAAAGTAAAAGTCCTACATGAGCTACCCAGAAGGAAAGGCTCGGTTGGGTCCAGTACGCATCAAAAAGATGAACCGGCCAAAGGTTCAACTACGAGCTTTTTAACTGCAACAACTTCAACATACGCCTTTGGAGCTGGAATTACCGCGGCTGCTGGCACCAGACCTGCCCTCCAATTGTTCCTCGTTACAGTATCTACATTTTCTGCACAGTTGATCGGCTCCAAGAACCCCATCACGGGGTCTCTCGGACTTTTTGCTGCAATAGACCGCTTTCAAACACTAGCGTTAGCGACCGCCACTACTAACCGCAGAGGTCCAGGTGCCGATATTGCGGGATCTGCACCGAGCTCCCCATCGACTCCATCGCAAATGCTCGCATCTGATTGGCCGCGCGCTACCAAGCGCGCACCTTTCGAGCTAACTCCGACCATAGGATATTTTTTTTCATTTACAGCTGGTGGGTAGGAAGATGGAGTTGAAGCTGGACAGACGAACAGTTTGACACTCGCAT
This sequence comes from Lodderomyces beijingensis, assembly GCF_963989305.1. Taxonomy (NCBI): domain Eukaryota; kingdom Fungi; phylum Ascomycota; class Pichiomycetes; order Serinales; family Debaryomycetaceae; genus Lodderomyces; species Lodderomyces beijingensis. The sequence goes on along the minus strand of NC_089974.1, from coordinate 1,725,364 downwards.
CAACGTGCAGAAAACACGGAGTAAGCCTACCTTCGCCGTGGCTACTTTGATGAACCGAAACATACACTTAGTACCTGCTTTGCTCTGCTGCCAGTGGTGGTACTGGTGGGCTCTTTGGTGTGTGGTTACATTTTCTCCCGTCTCTGCTGTAAAGAAAAAACTGCTCGCACCCGAAATTTCAATTTTGTAGTTTCTGCCAAAGAGGCAGAGATTTGAACAAAATCTTTTCCTTTGACGACTCAGATCAACCAAAGGCCACCCTTTCTTTTGCACTCACCCCCTCTCACACCCACAGACAGACAGACAATCATGCTCAGACACGTATCGCAGTCACTCGGATCCTCGTTGCCCGCTTCAATTGCCCCCTTTTTGGCAAGAAGCTACATTGCGGGCCAATTCACGGGACAGAGAAAACCCAACGGTAAGTACACGGTGACCTTGATTGAAGGTGACGGTATCGGCCCAGAGATCTCGCAGTCCGTCAAGGACATCTACGCTGCAGCCAAGGTGCCCATTGAATGGGAGTCCGTTGACGTGACCCCCTTGTTGATTGACGGCAAGACCACCTTGCCTCAGCCAGCTGTTGACTCGGTTAACCGGAACTTGGTTGCTTTGAAAGGTCCCTTGGCCACCCCGGTTGGCAAAGGGCACACCTCCATGAACTTGACCTTGAGAAGAACCTTCAACTTGTTTGCCAACGTCAGGCCTTGTAAGTCGATTGTCGGCTACAAGACCCCCTACGAAAACGTGGATACCGTCTTGATTAGAGAAAACACCGAGGGTGAATACTCCGGTATCGAGCACACGATTGTGCCCGGGGTGGTTCAGTCGATCAAGTTGATCACCAAGCCCGCCTCGGAAAAAGTCATTAGGTATGCCTTTGAATACGCCAAATCCATCAACAAGCCACACGTGCTTGTTGTCCACAAGGCCTCCATCATGAAATTGTCCGATGGGTTGTTTGTCAATACCGCTAAGGAAATCGCTAAGGAGTACCCCGATGTCACTTTGGACTTTGAATTGTTGGACAACACCTCGTTGAAGTTGACTGCTGACCCAGCTCAATATAAAGATGTCGTCATGGTTATGCCCAACTTGTACGGGGATATCATGTCTGATTTGTCCTCGGGCTTGATTGGTGGTTTGGGATTGACGCCATCTGGTAACATGGGTAACAAGGTTTCCATTTTCGAAGCCGTTCACGGCTCAGCTCCCGATATCGCCGGCCAAGGTAAGGCAAACCCAACTGCGTTGTTGTTGTCATCGTGCATGATGTTGAGACACATGTCCTTGAACGACGATGCCGATAGAATCGAAAACGCGGTATTGAAAACCATTGCTTCGGGACCCGAGAATAGAACTGGTGATTTGAAAGGTACTGCATCAACAACACACTTTACCGAAGAAGTTATCAAGAACTTATAGAGAGACTTTTTATTTTAAGTAATTAATTAAATATATAAATACATACATACAAAGACTCAGTAATCAGGTTTTTCATTTTTTCGCCAACTCTTGTAGTGCCTTGTTGGTTCCCGCAACGATGGCAAGATGCTCGACCTCATGGACTCTTTTCTCATACTGTTCCAACGGCTCACCTTTGATCAAATCAATCTCTTGAACCAATATAGGAGCACCACGGTCAACTTCGGTAATCACCTTGTGAATCATGACCCCGCCCTTTGTGAGCTCTCCGTCTTGGCCCGCTTTCCAACATCGGTCAATAGCATGCGTGCCATCGAAGGCGCCAGGCAACGCAGGATGCAAATTGATTATCGTGATATCGGCTTTCTCCAATGGCTGCAACACACTGGGCGACAAGATCAACATCCACCCGGCACACACAATCAAATCAGGCTTGGTGTATCCCGCAACCGGAGTCCCATCAACCGAACCAAATATGATCAAGTTGGCCAACTCGACATTGAACCGTTCTCTCTGCAGTTTGCGTCTTTCCGTCTCTTCCTTGGGGATGCCCTTGTAGTAGCTTTTCAAAAGATGAGTCTTGGTGGGGATGCCACACTTCTGTGCTCTGGTTAGCCCATACGCGGTATCGGAAGAAGAAATAACCTGCGTGATTTGCCCCTCGAGCTTCCCCTGTTTCTCTGCGTCTATCAAAGCCTGGAGATTGGTGCCAGAGCCAGATATAAGCACAGTTATCGACACCATCTATAGAGCTAGATCTTCTTACTGCTTCCAAGAGAGGGCTGCCTCTCTTAGTCTTGACAAAAGATGGCCCTTCTCTCTTTCCCCCTCAATAAGAGACAACAGAGTGCAGTGTCTTGAAATATTTTCATGAAATTTGCGACACTGAAAAAAACAATATCCGACACTGGCACGTGGAATCGACGCGCTACCATCAGGGTGGTGTGTCATGGAATCGGCATGTGTCGCAAAAATATTTATTCACGACATCCCCCCCTGAGCAGGATTATCACAGAGGCAACTTATATTTGAGCCTGTTTCCCGTGCGCATACGCTTATAAATTGAGATCCAGGGCAGTATCGGCACGGTGGGGGGGACTAGAGCATTAGAAACCATGACCCAGCCTACGACACCCGTGGCAGGGGCAACCACCATAGTAGTAGTAGCCTTATTTCTCCCGCACCCAACACCAATAAATTTTTCATCCACCGGTGCACGACCCCCCTCTCCCACTCTGTGTGTAAGAGGACGATGCGAAAGGAGCAGCCTCTCTGTTAAAATTTTTCTCTCTGAAATTTTTCCCATACAATCTTGATCGTCCTTTTTCCAATTTCATTGGATTCAACGCCTTCATAATTCAACAACAAGATGGGTATGTTCGCTTTTGTTCGTTATTTGGACGGATTGCCTGTTGCTGTTTCCCATCCGCAGTTTGTCTTCTCGACCAGCGTGTTCTTTTTGAAAAAAGAAAGAAAAAAAAAAGGGTCAATGCCTTCTTTTTTTGATGACCATGGAAGTTGATGTATTACAAGGAAATAAGAGCTGCCTGTCAAAAGGATTTGAGTTATCTAGCCAATTTCAATTTGGCTAGGTCGATGAGCACCACAAGATGAATAAAAGTTACTAACATTCCCCCCCCTCTTCTTTTTTTTTTCCAGTTGCATTCACTATTGAACAAATCCGTGAGTTGATGGACAAAGTCGCCAATGTGCGTAACATGTCCGTTATTGCTCACGTTGATCACGGTAAGTCCACCTTGACCGACTCTTTGGTCCAAAAGGCTGGTATTATTTCTGCTGGTAAGGCTGGTGAGGCTAGATTTATGGATACCAGAAAAGATGAACAGGAAAGAGGTATTACCATCAAGTCTACGGCTATTTCATTATATGCTTCCATGTCCGATGAAGATGTCAAGGACATTAAACAAAAAACCGACGGTAACTCCTTCTTGATCAACTTGATTGACTCGCCAGGTCACGTTGATTTCTCCTCTGAAGTCACTGCAGCCTTGAGAGTCACTGATGGTGCGTTGGTTGTTGTTGATACCGTTGAAGGTGTCTGTGTCCAAACTGAAACTGTTTTGAGACAGGCCTTGGGTGAAAGAATCAGGCCCGTTGTTATCATCAACAAGGTTGACAGAGCCTTGTTGGAATTGCAAGTCACCAAGGAAGACTTGTACCAATCCTTCTCGAGAACTGTTGAATCGGTCAATGTCATCATTTCGACTTATGTTGACCCAGTCTTGGGCGACTGTCAAGTCTTCCCAGACAGAGGAACTGTTGCCTTTGGTTCCGGTTTGCACGGTTGGGCCTTCACCGTTAGACAATTTGCCAACAAGTACTCCAAGAAGTTTGGTGTCGACAGAACCAAGATGATGGAAAGATTGTGGGGAGACTCATACTTTAACCCAAAGACCAAAAAATGGACCAACAAGGACAAGGATGTCGATGGCAAGCCATTGGAAAGAGCATTCAACATGTTTGTTTTGGACCCAATCTTTAGATTGTTTGCTGCCATTATGAACTTTAAAAAGGATGAAATTCCAAAATTGTTGGAAAAGTTGGAAATCAGCTTGAAATCCGATGAAAAGGAATTGGAAGGTAAGGCCTTGTTGAAGGTTGTTATGAGAAAATTCTTGCCAGCTGCTGAAGCTTTGTTGGAAATGATTGTCTTGCACTTGCCATCTCCATTGACTGCTCAAAAATACAGAGCTGAAACTTTGTACGAAGGTCCTTCCGATGACCAATTCTGCAACGCCATCAGAAACTGTGACCCAACCGCTGACTTGATGTTGTACGTTTCCAAGATGGTGCCAACCTCTGATAAAGGTAGATTCTACGCTTTTGGAAGAGTCTTTGCCGGTACCGTCAAGTCTGGTCAAAAAGTCAGAATCCAAGGTCCAAACTACCAAGTTGGTAAGAAGGAAGATTTGTTTGTTAAGTCTATTCAAAGAACTGTGTTGATGATGGGTGGTAAAGTTGAACAAATTGACGACTGTCCAGCTGGTAACATTGTTGGTTTGGTTGGTATCGATCAATTTTTGTTGAAATCCGGTACCCTTACCACCAACGAAGCTGCACACAACATGAAGGTTATGAAATTCTCAGTCTCCCCAGTTGTGCAAGTTGCCGTTGAAGTTAAAAACGCCAACGACTTGCCAAAATTGGTTGAAGGTTTAAAGAGATTGTCCAAGTCCGACCCATGTGTCTTGACCTCGATGTCGGAATCCGGTGAGCACATTGTTGCTGCTACTGGTGAATTGCACTTGGAAATTTGTTTGCAAGATTTGGAAAATGACCACGCTGGTATTCCAATCAAGGTTTCACCACCAGTTGTCGCTTACAGAGAAACCGTTGAAGGTGAATCCTCCATGGTTGCTTTGTCCAAGTCACCAAACAAGCACAATAGAATCTACGTCAAGGCTCAACCAATCGACGAGGAAGTTTCCTTGGACATTGAAAACGGTGTCATTAACCCAAGAGACGATTTTAAAGCCAGAGCTAGAATCTTGGCCGACAAGCACGGCTGGGATGTCACCGACGCTAGAAAGATTTGGTGTTTTGGTCCAGATGGTAACGGTCCTAACTTGGTTGTTGATCAAACCAAGGCTGTTCAATACTTGAACGAAATCAAGGACTCGGTTGTTGCTGCTTTCCAATGGGCTACCAAGGAAGGTCCTATCTTTGGTGAAAATGTCAGATCCGTCAGAATCAACATCTTGGATGTCACTTTGCACGCTGATGCTATCCACAGAGGTGGTGGTCAAATCATCCCAACCATGAGAAGAGCCACTTATGCTTCCATGTTGTTGGCCGAGCCAGCTATCCAAGAGCCAATCTTTTTGGTTGAGATTCAATGTCCAGAAAACGCCATTGGTGGTATCTACTCCGTCTTGAACAAGAAGAGAGGTCAAGTTATCTCTGAAGAACAAAGACCAGGTACCCCATTGTTCACAGTCAAGGCTTACTTGCCAGTCAATGAGTCATTTGGTTTCACCGGTGAGTTGAGACAAGCCACTGGTGGTCAAGCTTTCCCACAATTGATTTTCGACCACTGGTCCATCTTGAGTGGTGACGTTAAGGACCCAAACACCAAGCCTGGTTTGGTTGTTAAGGAAAAGAGAGAAAGACAAGGTTTGAAACCCGAAGTTCCAGGTTACGAAGAATACTATGACAAGTTGTAATCGAGGGGGGCACTACACGCTCTTGTCGAACCCTTTGTTTTTTTTGTATACAGCTGTTTTATAGCAAATGTGATGTATAATATATTGAAAACTATCAAAAAGTAAAGGATGAAGCAAACTCTGTTGAAAGGTGGGTGTGGGACACCAAACGCTGTGTCTTGAGACGTGGAAGATTTTTCAGTTTTTAGGCTTCAGTGTTTCCAGAAACATTTTTTCAAGAAACCATGAGACTAAACCTCCTTTCGCCGGAGAAACGTCTAGATCCATAAATTATACGATGCCACTTTGAAATATACCTTGTTTTGACAAGTGGAGAATGAAAAGAGACAGACGAGATTACCCACGCTGCCCCACGACGAGTTCCCGATTAGAGTCAATTTCAAAACTAAACCATACACGCTCTTCCGGCCCCCCCCCCCCCCCCCAGTATGAGCCTCGCTCCCTTTCATTTAACTACTTCATTTACCTAAAGATAGAGACTTGAACAGGCTCAAGCATCCAAGGGACGCGTCAATAACGACTAAAATGGAAAAGAAGGTTAAAAAAATAGGTTATAAAAAAAGGTTTAAACTTTGAGTTAAATCTCTTTGGTCCGCAAAGGGGCTCACTTGGAAACATTTCCACCTCCTACGAACCAATAGAAACAAGTTTATCTCTTGCCGTTTGCCTATTGTCCACCATCTTCAACAGCTTTCACCTGCTTTGTGCTTGTATATCGGATCTCCCCGAAATGAGCAATTGGCAATGTGGCAAAACAGAAAGAGGATATAGTGGTTGCGCAACCTAGAACCCTTGCAAGAAAACAAAAAAGAAAATTTTAAATGCCGAAGTTTGCTCGATGAACCTCAACGTTCAACCAACACAGACACACACACATATACCAGTTTATCTCTCACGTTTGGGCCGAGCAAGTCCGGCGGCAAGTATAGTACTTCCCGCTTTACAAGCTATATTGCTATCGCGTCTCATGATACACTCGTGCCCTCCACTCCCCCTCGTATATTTTTCTTTTTGAAAATGAAAAAGAGAGGTTGCGATTCGGCAAAGAGCTGTTGAAAAATGCATCGGATGAGACGGAGGAAAATTTTTAGAACCGATGCTGAATTGTGTGACGTTGTGTATACTTTTTTGACAGTTGGTTCTTTAATTCGCAGGGAAGGCACCAAGTCCTAAAAATCGGTTGAACCTTGACTAGAATCCAGTGTAAACTACTACGGTGTTTCTATTGTCTAGGCTGGGTCGCTAGGCAAAGGAAGGGGGAAGGTGGAACATAACCTTCTTGAAGTCCGGTACTTTTGCTATTTCGTATGCACCTTATTGAACAGTAAAGCGCATTACTCACGCACTTTGTTCGAATGTAAGTCATATGATAGCAGCCTCGGCGATGGGGATTAATTTTAGAATTGATGATGACGAAGACGCTAGAAGCTGGAGGCTAGATGCTAGAACCTTTTATATATATATATAGATGTATAGATGTATACTTGGGGAAGGACTCTTTTTGCCTCTTGGCTTCAACCACAACAGCCACTACTGCTGGCGTACATCACAAGACACAAGACATGTTCACAACGCAGCCCATTTGGGAGAACTTGATCAGTGGTATCAGCACTTATCCATACTACTACATCAACATTCTGGTGTCGTTAGCCTCACTACTATTCAACTTGTGCAGCTTCAACTTGGTGGTGCTAATAGTGTGGAACGTCGTCATCACCACCGCCACTATAATTCCGCAGCCTCACGCACAACTGGGCATCGTCTTGGTTATATCCATCTTGTTATCCCACTTCACCTCAGGCCAACCTCAAGTGCGCGACTTGTCCGAGAAAAGACAAACCGCCAACATCAACTTGAAGTCGCTTGCAATCAGACTCATGCAATATTACCAGTACAGCCTCGTGGTCATCTCCGTGTGGCTCGTCGTTGTAGGCACAAACACCACCATCAACATCCAAGACCTCAACAGCGCCAGAACCAGCCACGCTGAATTTCTCAGCGAGTTGCTATTGAACCATAACCGCAGCCAGGAGAATGTGAGCCGGTGTTTGGCACTCGTGGAAATCATTGTTGTCAACTGTTGCAGTGTGTTGAATGTGTTTGCGTTTGTCTTGATACCAGTTGTGTTAAACTGTGCCTATGCCAGGAGATTAGGCCCAAGTGGCTTGAATTTCACTCTGTGAATACCGCGTAACTCTGTACGCTTAATTTAGTAACGAAACCATGAAATGCATAATGATTAGATATTTTTGGGAATGGATGGTGAAGAACCACAGGGTGTAAATCCTCTGCTGCATAAAGTGTGCCGATTTTGTGCTACTCTAAACCGTTGAACTCCCCCTTAAGAAAAAAAACCCCCTTCAAAAAAAAATCGAAAAAATTTGAAGCAGCCCTAGAATAGAGAGGTGTAGCTCCAAGGCCTGTTCTCCACTAGTGCCAACCGAAAGAGACATCATCTGGAATCTCAACTTTTCTTTGTACATTGTCGTCTTGAAGAGTTTTGCTGTTTTCTGAGCGTGAAACCTGAGGACGGCACATACCCGGCCACTTCCGAAGACCATCGACTCTACACTCCCTTCAGATACTGCAAAGTCGAAAGAAATCATACGAGTGAAATCATACGAGTGGATTCACCACCGACCAGCTCGAAAGCGCTCGTCATAGGTCGGTGATACCGCGAGCTAGCTTCCACGCAATCCGAGGGGTTTTTTTTCGCATTCCTCACCACCAACGGTTAAAGAGAAGTCAAAGAGGAGCAAAACGCAACGATTTCGAAAAACTTCCAGCCTCCTCTTCTTCTTTTTTCTTTTTTTTTTTTCTTCTTCTTTCATTCCAGATAAACCAATGGAAGAGGAGCTCGAAGTGATGGGAAATTAAGAAAACCCCACCCTCTCATAATATTATATTTCTGGCCCAGGCCTCAGAGGCCGTAAAGATGAAGTCTTATTGGACTCGAATCGGGAATCTTGCATAATCATGCGTCCAGCTCACACACACTCGCCCTTTCTCTATCTCTCTCTTTTCCTCTACTACCATGTTCCTACTCCCTCCAGTCACGTGCTGTCACCCGTGGTCAGTTGAAAACCTCGATAGCTTCAGTTCAAACAAGTTGCACTTGCAGGTAAATGAACCTCGAGATGTTGCGATTGGCACGTATCGGATTAGCCCAGTCACGTGAGCGCAAGTCGCGCCTCTACGCGCCTTGCGCAAACAAAAAGGTTCACTTGGTGGGAAGTCGAGCAAGAGAGTGTGCGTGGAAACGCCTACCCAATACGGAAGGAGATTCCACCCTCCCCCCCCAAAAAAAAGTTCTCATCGCAGGCTCGTATAAGCTTACCCAATTGGGTAATGATAAGAGCGAAACTGAATAATTTTTTAAGGAAGGGAGGCAAGGAGAACACCAATGCTATGTCAAATTACCGCTAGTAAGCTTGTAAATTGAAAAATTAACAACACATATCTCCATGGGGGCCGCTCTCGAGTCAGAGTTGGTATAAATAGACCCCCGTCTCCATTCATTCCCATAACCCATTTCTTGTTTATTTCCATACCTTTATCCAACCATTGAAACCAAAAACACATCATGGAAAGATTAGCTCAGTTAGCTTTACACACAACTTCCGCTGCAGGTGCTCCGCCAGCTCCAGCACATCCATTGGACCCATTGACTCCAGCCGAAATCAAGAATGTCTCTACTTTGGTCAAAAAGAACTATGAGGGAAGAGTTATGAACTTTAACACCATCACCTTGAGAGAACCAATGAAGAAGGCTTACTATGACTGGAAGGAGAAGAACGGTCCTAGACCACCAAGAATTGCCTACTTTGTTATTGTTGTTGACGGTGACAAGGGTGTCCATGAAGGTATCGTTGACATTAGCGCTCAACAAATTGTCGAGTTCCAACACACTACCGGTGTCCAGCCAATTTTGACCCCGGCCGATTTGCAAGCTACCGAGGACATTGTCCGTAACGACCCCGAGGTTAGAAGACAATGTGAGCTTAGTGGACTTCCTCCAAACTCAATGCACATGGTTTACTGTGACGCTTGGACCATTGGTTATGATGAAAGATGGGGTACCGAAAGAAGATTGCAACAAGCTTTGATGTACTACAGATCAGACGAAGATGATTCTCACTACTCGCACCCATTCGACTTTTGCCCAATTGTCGATATGAATGCCAAAAAGGTCATCTTTATTGATATTCCTCAAAAGAGAAGAAAGCTTTCCAAGCACAAGCACTCGAGTTTCCACCCAAAGCACATTGCCGAAAAATTCGGTACCAAGGAAAACCCAAGTGGTTTCAGAAACGACAACTTCCCAATCAACGTTACCCAACCAGAAGGTGTTTCGTTCAGCTTGGACGGCAATGTCATGACTTGGTCAAACTTTAAATTCCACATTGGTTTCAACTACAGAGAAGGTATTGTCTTGAGTGACATGAGCTGGAACGACCACGGTAACGTTAGATCGTTGTTCCACCGTATCTCGCTTTGTGAAATGGTGGTTCCATACGGTTGTCCCGAATTCCCACATCAAAGAAAGCATGCTTTGGATATCGGTGAATATGGTGCCGGTAACTGTACAAACCCATTGGCTTTGGGTTGCGACTGCAAAGGTGTTATCCACTACATGGACGCGTACTTCCCAGACAAATTCGGTGAGGCCACCACTGTCAAGAATGCCATCTGTATCCACGAAGAAGACGATGGTCTCTTGTTCAAGCACTCTGATTTCAGAGACGACTTCCAAACTACGGTTACCACTAGAGGTAAGAAGTTGATTATTTCACAAATCTTTACCGCTGCCAACTACGAATACTGTTTGTACTGGATCTTTAGACAAGATGGTACCATCAAGTTGGAAGTCAGATTGACCGGTATATTAAACACCTACATCTGTGCCGATGACGAAGACACTGGCAAATGGGGTACTCAAGTTTATCCAAACGTCAATGCCCACAACCATCAACACTTGTTCTCCTTGAGAGTCCACCCAAGACTTGACGGCGACAACAACTCTGCCGGTACCAGTGACGCTAAGCCATCGCCATTCCCAACTGGTTCAAAGGAAAACAAATACGGTAACGGTTTCTACTGTGAAAAGACCACTTTCAACAAGGTCAAGGACTCCATCACCAACTTTGAAGGTGCAACTGCCAGAACCTGGGATATCTTCAACCCCAACTCGATCCACAAATTCTCCGGTAAGCCAGCTACTTACAAATTGGTGTCAACTTACTGCTCGCCATTATTGGCGCAAGAAGGTTCATTGGTGAGAAAGAGAGCACCATGGGCTGCCAACCACACTCAAGTCATTCCATACAGCGACGATGCTTACGGATACGGTAAATTGTACCCATCAGGAGACCACGTTGCCCAGTGGAGCGGTGACGGCGTTAGAGGTATGACTGCTTGGATCGGTGATGGTCAAGACAATATCAACAACACCGATATTGTGTTTTTCCACACTTTTGGTATTACCCATTTCCCAGCTCCAGAAGATTTCCCAGTTATGCCCACTGAAATCTTTGACCTTATGCTCAGACCAAGAAACATCCACACTGAGAACCCTGTCTTGGACGTTAAACCATCGTATGCTAGAACCACCAAGGAAGTCAAGAATGGTGCTGCTGGTGTTGACACTTGCTCTCTCAACGTTGACAAGACTTCGAGATTGGCTTTTGGTGATGACTGTTGTAAGAAATAGATTGGTTTAGTTGTCTGTAGAGAAGAAAGAGAGGATTGTAATGTAACATAAGCAAAAAATAAAAAACGAAAAAATTATCAGGTTTCAAAAAGAACCGCTTTTGATGTAGGTCATTTTCTGGCACTGGCTCTGACATTGAAACTTGAACATTGATAAACATGTGTATATTCATCGTCTATGTACATATTCAAACACCACCAGCACACCACCTCTCTCCGCTCACAAGCCTGGTAAATGGAAGTTCTAAGTATTCTCGATCAACTCATCTGCCCACTTCAATTCTCCATTCCCCGCATTCTCTTTCAAAGCAGGCTTATTGTACCGCTCCAAGTGTTGCCTCCACTCTATTTCCGCTGGATCTTGATCAGGTTCAATCCATTCAAACCCATCACCACCCGACATCCAATACGCCTGGAACTTGATCTTTTCCAAATCATCCTTGCTCTGCATCAAACGAACCTTGTTGCCTTCACGATCATAACTTGGACTCAAATTATTGGCGTTGCTTCTCGTGTCCGGTGCCACACGACAGAGGTCTTCGATAACATACGAGCTCAGTTCGCCATGGTTCAAATCTCGATCAGCTTCAACAATCTTGGAAGCAAATAACAACTCGTCTGCATGTTTAAACCAGTGAGTGTAGAACGTGCCCTTTTGCCACGTCAAGTAGTCTCCACCTGATGAAATCAACTGACGTCCAAACTTGACAATGGTGACGAAAAAAGTCGAGTTGATAATGTAGGTCAACACAATGGAGTTGACTGCCCCGAGATGCATCCAGGCTGAAGAGAGGAGCCCCGCGTCCACCAATGACGTTACTCCAAATTTGCTCAATATGGTGATAGCGGCTGCTGTAGATATCAACTTGATGGCTCCCAGCTTGAGTCGGTGTGCCTTGTGAGCAATGTAGTTTGGGTGACCAACAGTCACGTCCATAACCTTGATGGCGTTGGCAAAATCAGCATTGAAAAGCGCATTTCGTAAAGGAACAAGCGCAACGTCTCGCTCTATTATGGTCTTGTCGCTGGGATTCTGTTCGTAGTACTTGTTGATGAGTTTCAAATTCAACGGCGTGGGCAAGTTCAACACAAAGATCTGTTTAAGTAACTCCAGACTGAATGGCACTTTGGTCTGTTTGAAAATCTGGTTCACGAGACTCTCTGATTGCTTAATTAGACTCGATCGCGGCTCGAGCTGTTGTTGAATCGGATATTCCGATTGAAGCAGCTTGACGGAGTTTATAGCATGGACAATATCCTTGGTGCTGGACTGCGGGTTCAAATTTCGTTCAATCTCCCCGAGTATCCTCTTGAACTCTCCCGAGTTGGAATAGCGCCTCGTGTATATCCAGCACACTTGTGGCGTCACTCGTCGTTGTATGGCTATGCCCAAGTTATTCATTCCCTGGCTGTCCTGATGGCCGCCCAAAAACTCTGAAATTTTCCAATTTCGCGCTTTTTTCAACAAACCATCAAGAACACAACCAACCATACGAGGAAGCCTTTTACAAAACGTAAGGTCGATTGAATACTCCGTTTTCTGTTTTTTTTTTGTAGTTCTATAACGTCTATGTAACTAGCTACGAGGATGAGCAATTGTGCTTCTTGGGCCTATTTCAACTTCATATGACCGAGTCTTGTTTTATAATTTATTGTTCATTCAGAGACAATTCGACACGAGAAGAACCAAGGCTACTAAGGAGCTGAAATGGGCACCGACTCTAGCACCAGCATTAGCTGCACTTGGCGAAGAGCGCGAGCTAGCGGAACCGTTAGCAGACCCATTAGATCCACTAGGTCCATTTGCACCCGATTGCGAGGCTTCGGGACTCGATGAAGTACTCCTCATGATTCGAGTAGTGACAAATGAATATGTTTGGTCTTGAGGAGCAGCAGAGATGGTGGCACCGTATCCATTCTGTGCCGCAGCTGACGTAGTGCCCAGTCCTGGAGACGGCGCAGAAGAAGCAGAACTCAAACTAGACGAGATTGCTCCTGGGGGGACAGTTCCAGTGGTTGCCGGCGTCGCTGCTCCAGCGGGGGCAGTGGTTGCTCCAACAGGCGTGGTTGCACCGGCGACACCGGTGGAGGTGAGAGTCACTGTTGCACCAACATCATTTGTCGTTGTGACTGTGGTTAACCTAGCAGATCCGGTGGACAATGTCCCAGTTGCCGCTCCTGTTGCTGCTCCCACTGGTGTAGTCTGTGATGTCCCAGAACTACTCGTCAGCGTACCAGTGGTGGTACGTGCGGGCCCTCCAGGCACAAACCTCAAGCTGGTTATTGTTGCTCCGTTGGCGTTGATCGACGTCACTGTGAAATAAACCCCGTTTGGTACAGCGGCAGCCGCGGTGGTGGCTGCGGTGGTAAGCGCTGTCGTTGATGGAGTATTGAGTAATGTCCCTGTACCAGTGGTTGCAGTTCCCGTGGTTCCTGTTCCCGTGGTTCCTGTTCCCGTGGTTCCCGTTCCCGTGGTTCCAGTGCCAGTGCCAGTTGTCGCAGTTCCAGTACCTGTGGCTGCTGCCGTTACCAGCGTATCAGCTGTCGTGGCGCCAGTAGCTGCAGCACCAGGCGTAATATTTGCACCCGCTGTCGTTGCACCTGCGGCTGTGTTTGCTGTCGTTGCGGGAGTATTGGTATTGGCTGGGGTGGCAGCAGCTGGAGTTAGAGCTGTTGTTGCCGCTGCCGTTGTTGCTGCTGTTGCAACCGCATTAGCTGCATCTGCTGGGTCTGCTGCGTCTGCTGCGTCAGCGGCAATGGTCAATCTCAAAAGCGCAATTAGCACAGCTTTGTATAACATGGCAAACTTCTGGAATATGTGAGGTAGTCAGCAAAATCTAGGTGATTCCGGTGTGAATCTGAATGTGAATACTAAAGAAACAAACAAACAAAGGGCGGACGAATGAATGCGTTCCAAGTTGTTTCTGAACGAATGGGATAAATGAAATAACGGCGACTATGCTGCTGCTAGTGAACTTAGACCTAAGCGAATGTAGTGGGGTATCGAAACGTCGTTGACGATGGTGAAACGAAAAAAAAAAAACCAAAAAAAGACAAGGAAATGAATGAATCAAGGGCTCGAAAGAAAGAAAGAAAGAAAGAAGGAAAGAAGGAAAGAAGGAAAGAGTAGCTGAAGACGAAGAGAATCTGTTATGGGTTTCAGTTTCTTCTATCCAGCCAAAGGGGTCCCTCCTACTAAGAAAAAAGCACGGGGGGAAAATGTGAAATTTGGAACTAATGGAAAAAAAAGCAAATCAATTGAGGAGGCCAAGGGCGCTTTGTCCAGAGAAACATTGTGGTTGGTTTCTGGGAATTTAGATGGACATGGTGCGATTGGATGCAAAATGGGTTAACAAAAAATGGTTGCAGTTGCAGTTGCAATTTTTCTCTCCTCGTCCTTCGCTTCTAATAATAACACCGTGCCCATCCCTGAACAAACCCAAGAGAAGTGATACCGATGTGCATCCTTTTCTTTTCGTGATCTCCCCCTGGGACATTCTTGTTTGTTGTATATGCTACGCGGGGACAGCCATGTCTATAGATATTTCTTGCATTTCCTGTTTCGAAGTTGTAACATTCATAGCAGTGTGGATGCCCTTTTCATCGAACTGGGTTGCCCGTTTTGGGAGATGATCGGCGCCGCAAGAGGCTTTTTTTGACTCCCTCAGTGCGATTGCGTTGCACCTTAGTTGAGCTAGTCACGTGATTGGTATCACGTGATCCAAACAGATGAAATATTATCACGTGATATCTATCACGTGATTTTAGCAGATCACGTGATTTTAACAGATGGCCAAGCTTGAGAACCAGCTAGCAAGACAGAGAGTAGCTTTGATAGCTTTGATAGCTTTGCTAGCTTTCATAAGAGCAGGGTCGTTGATAAATATACTTAAACAGTGAGCTCTTGGAACTAGCTCTTGGGAGGGCTCAGAGACTCAGAAATCCATGAACGCACATTTTTGCAGCGGACCAAGCAATAACCTTACATTTGAAACACCGGTTTTCAAAGCTAGACATCCATCCTACTGGGGACACATTACCTTCATTTTAGTACAAGACTACCTACTTTCTCGTCTTTTTCTTTTTAATCCTGCAATCGGGACAGTACCAAGTTTCGGTCGCCTTGGGCTCGGAAGAAATACCAACACAACTCCAATGGAACCACTCATATTTGCAGTCGGCATTATCACAAGCAATCATCTCCCCAAATGATACTCTTTGGCAAAAACAGTATAGATTGTTATCGGCATCTTCGCCCAAGGGACCTTCGCCGTTGGGTATTTCCATATTGCCGTCTATGGCCAATGACCCCGTAGTGAAAGGCAACGATTCTTCTGCTTCTTCAGATTTGATCCGCTTATTCACCTTGTTGGCTAATACGGGAGTCGACGAGCTGCCTGTCACCGGAGCTTTCCTCCTCTGGCCTCGTTTGACCGGGGCTGGTTCAGCGACAGGTGTCATCGACAAGGGGTACCGTGGCGTTGGCGTGCCTGAAACACTATCTGAAAGACCATTTAGAGCCGCACTGTCATCTCGGCTCGCTGCTTTCAAAGAAGTCTCCAACGGTGGCAACAACTCATCACGCTCTAGCTTTGCTATATCGGTTTCAAAATTGAAAAGGTGTTTGGAAATAAGGAAAAGCGCCGTGTTTGATAGTAGGATTTTTTCCTTTTGTAGCTTGATCGTTATATTCATTTCTTCTTCTATCTTTGCGTATAGTTGTTGCTCTTTCGGGTGTTTGGTTAGTGTGCCGTTGGCTCTGATGAATTTGTGTAGTTGGTTGTCCTTGGACTGATACAGCCTTCGCATGGTTGTGAGCTGAGCATCTTTGTTCTTGATCTCGTTCAAGAGGTGCCTCACTTCGAGCGGTAGATTGGAGAGATCCTGGGTATATTTTTCAAGAACCGTCGATGTATCCATTAGACTGTTTGGCTGAAGGAAGCGTGCTAGAAAGGTGTGTGTTGTTGATGATTAATGTGGATGGAGGTTTGGTGGGAATTTTGTTGAAATTTTTCCGTGCCCACTGATAATAACTTCTTGTGGAGTAAGTTTGTAACAAGCCAATAATGAGTGCAACCAAAGGTGACACACAAGACATAGATCAGCTATACGCACAAGCATTGGCGCGGCTGCTGGCCCTGGCCCTTGATACTTTGCTAGATCCATTACTACGTGCTGCTCATGACAAGGAGCAATCAAAGTATCTTTTTGAGAAATTGTTGAGCAATCCAGCGCAGTTCATTCAGGTGCTGTTGGACATCGGTGATGACTCGGGAAAGTTGATCCAGTCTGTGTTTACTCAAAACGAGCCCAGTAGGGAAGCTGTTCTCAACATTTTGTCAGCCTTGCGGGCAAATATAAAAAGTCTCCGTCATAACGATACAGCTCATTTAGAGAGCTACTTGGGTATCTACTTTGCAATAATATCAAAGACCAAGGTGTCAAACCCACAACACTTGAGCCTTTTCCTTTCATATGTCGGTGCAAGCCCCCGAATAAATCACAGAGTTTTGCTTATTCTAGTGCAAAGCTTGCAGCTTGAGAAATCCGAAGCAGCGAACGTGGCGAGCGAATATCTAGAGCTACAAATGGACGACTCGCTGCTTGATGCAACTTCATTCATCAATTTCCTTGCAGTGCTTGAAATGTGTTTTCCTCTTGTTCCAGAAGTGTGTGCTCAGATTTACACTGACAACAAGACAAAGGAGCACATTTTAAGAGGCAAGGATGAGTTTAGAAATTCCACCGTCCCCATATTGAAATGCATTTCGAGCTCTTGTATGATTGAAAACTGCAGAAGCTTCACCTCCAACGCGTACTACGAATTTTTAACCAAGGCATTCAACTCGGGTACCTATCATGCAGAAATCCTCGCGGGTCTAGTATTGGCCAAAGTGTGGAGCACCGTGCAAGGAACAAGTAATCAGCAGCACCGGCACGACTTGAAAATTGCTGATGTTGCAGGGCGTCTCATGCTCTTCATAGATGAGCAAACAACAAAAAACGATCAAATGGAATACAACGAATACGCCATTGAAGGATTGTCGTATTTGAGTCTATACTGGGAACCCCGTGAACTCATGAGAATGGACGTGACATTTATGGAAAAACTCTTGAAAGTATTACAAGGCTCATCATCAGCTGCTCTGAATATCAACACTTCGGTTCAATACGGAATACTCACAATCTTGGTCAATTTGACTAAAAGCAAACAGAGCGCAACCACTGCTTCGGCGCGTGAAAAGTTAAAGAATGCAGCTAGCCCGAAAGTTGGTTCAGAAAGCGAAGAAGAGAAAACCGCCAATATTCAATTGTTCAACGCCGAGCTATTGAAAGATGACAGACTTGTGTCTCATTTGTGCAAAATCAAGACGTTTGAATCTTCAAGCACAAACATTTCCAACACGGTGGTTGAAATCGTCTACAATTTGTCTTGTGATCAAAAAAAGTCACTTCGAACGGAATTGGTGAAACAGGGTGGTTTAACCGTGCTTCTATCGTACCTCATCAAGCACAGCAAGATGGAGAAAGTGGGTGGCGCTAATAGTGGTGCTGGTGGCAGTGGCAGGGTGGTTGCTGCTCCGCTGGACCCCGATAAATTGTTTCTAGAACACCGCATGAGGGCCTTGAGAGGAGTCTGCCGGATGTTGATTTCAGTTGATCCAAAGCTTGCTTTTGACAAGTATGACGTCAAGACAGTGGTGCCATTTTTAATAGAGTTGCTTGACCAAAATGACCTGATGGCTGACTTAAATGGGTCCATGACCATTTTGGACAAGTACGAGGCGCTTCTTGCATTGACGAATATCGCAGCAGCTGAAGATCCTCAATTGCAAAATTTCATCATTCTCGAAGTGATGCCATGTGTCGATGACTTGATTCTTCTGGAATTCCAGCTTCAAATAGGAACTTACGAATTGCTAAATAACCTCATTTCACAACCAATCTTACTTGCCAAATTTTTCAACATTGAGCAAGAGCAGAACAAGCAGAGATTGCTCATCAGTTTGAAATTGCTCAATTCCAACAATGTCGAGTTGCAAACCATTTTGGCCAAGTTTTTTGTCAATGCAACAAACTTTGACATGGTTGCCGATGTACTCGTCGACAACAAATTGATTTTTGATGAAGTTTTAAAAATCACCACCGAGATTCTCCACGACCAGAATGAACCAGATCTAATCACAGCATCGTCATATTTGTTAATGAACTTGGTCTACGCCGCTGCAAACAAGAGTGAAAACAGCCTTGCCCAAATACGCAACTATCCCAACTTGAGAGCAGCTTGTGCTAAAATCTCCCACAGAGGAAACAACGCAGAGAGCAAAGAAATAATGGACGTTGTTAATAAGTTATGCAAATTCTATTAAAAATTTATAAATCTTTGTGCTAAAGTTTCCGTGTCATGGTTGACGTTGGAAATTGATTGTTTAATGTTTTGAGCTGCCTTGTCGCTTTCCAAATTGACCTTGATTGCCTGGTGCAAACTGGTGAGGTATTCGCTGAAGCTCGGTCCATTGGCAGCCTTGATGGCTCCACCAAGACTATCGTCCCTCAAGAGCTCTCTAAAGTGATGTTCAGCACCATCGACGCCTTTGCGAACAATGTGCACACTCGATGAATCGACACCGACAATGTTTTTGTTGAAGAAATAAACAATATTGCGTGCTTGCTGGGATATGTCAGATGGAAGCAGATCGGGCAACTCATCCATCAAGGCGTCCAATTGATCTACTGATTCATACTGTTCGCCAAACAAATCCTTGATCAACATAATATTGGAATCAGGGTCGACCCAAACCCAAGTTCGCTGGCCATCGCAAAGGATATAAACTCCCCGATCGAGGTTTTTCGCTGTCAATTCCTTATATCGCGGCATGATTGTGAACTCGGTGGTGTCATCAATGGTGCCGTCTTCGTCGTCTAGCGAATGCAACTCAACTAGTGCGGGGTATAAATAATACATGAGTCTCTCAATGGGCATAGTCAACATATTGTATGCCTCGGCTAATCTTGTATCCGCGCTGCTACCAGTTGCCGACTTGATTGCGTTTGTTTTGAGAAAGCTTAGTATATGCAAGGGTAGATTCTTTAATGCATCGGGGAAAAGGAGCTTGTTGGAAAAAGTTCTAGCACGGCCGTACCCGTATTCATTCATGGCTCGGTAGTGAGTGAAAATCTCAACTAATTTGGTGTTTAGTGATTCTCGAAGTTCATTTAAAGTCTGGTTCCCAATAAAGGATAAAGTGTCTCTAACGAGGGTGGTTATGATTGCGTTTTCATCCGTGAAATAAAAGACATCATCAAGTTTAGTTGCAACTGCAAGCACCAAATTGATTATTCTTACTTTTCTGACCCCACGGGGGTCAGTGTAAAGCAACGCAGCTTGGAAATGGCAATCCAATTTTTTACTCAATAACCCATCGTATTTAAGAAGAAGCGTAAATGATTGATTTTGGGATAAAATGGGGATGATGGGATCTTGCACAGACCCTGCTAATGTTGCTTCGGACAGTGATGAAGATGTACCATAATATTGCGCGACTTGCAAGCCATTTGAACAACGCAATTTAAGTTGCCCCTGATACCCAGTGGTGCTCAAGACGGAGCTTTTAAATTTCGCGGTAAATAGTCTTGCATCCCTCTCCAAGTTGAAATTAGTCCATCTTGAAATCTCTCCTCCGGTTGAAGATACCAAATATCCGATATTGGAAAGGTCAACCGAGGAGTGCGCCACAACAAACAAGTCCATCCCAACGCTGTTTTTGATAAAGTCCTTGGTCATTGATTTCCAGTAGGCATTGTCAGGGTGAAATATCTTTTTTTCAACTTCAGGCGATGGTGTTCTTCCAACAGCCTTGTTGTCCTTGTATTTTAAACCTCCGGGACCCCAGGAAGGCAAGTTTGATAAAACAGAAACAATCTTACCGCCTCCATGCATTTCTAGACATAAACCCGCGGTTTTGCAAGCAGATGCAAAGCATGGCTCGATTTCAAATGTCTTTGATGTTGATGCCCATTGTTCAATAGTGTTGAGAGCATCTTCAATGACAAATTGGCTTTCGGTTGGCGAGGCAAAGAGTCCTTCGTCAAATGGAACAAAAGGATCATCCAAATCTGACGATATGGAAATTTGAGTTTTTTCTAGTTTTGAAGAAAGATTGAAAAAATAGATTCTTTTATCAAATGCCATGATGCTGATTTTATACGGTATGGGTTCTTTTTTCTGCTTTTGTTCGTTTTCGTTTTCATTCTCATTTTCATCTTCATTTTCATCTTCATTTTCGTTGTCATTGCCATTTTCATTGGAGTTGTATTGAAACAAGGTACTTCTTATTGAATCCGATATCAAACCAGGCAAATTCTGCTTTATGCTATTCTCGGAAAGATCAATGAGAAACACTATATGCAATGGTTCCGATTTTTTCTTTGCATTAAAGTTGTACTCCTGAGGCACGGTAATGTCATAACAACTATTGTGCAACTCGGGACGGATAAACTTGTCAACTCTATAGCCTCTAGAGTCCAATGGCACGGCGTATTCTTGAGGCACCAAATTATTGGCAAACTGGCATATATTACAAATAAACTTTTGGTTGTGGGTAAACTGCATTGAAGGGTTGATGTATGCTCTGCATCTATGGCACCTGACGGGTCCAATGCTCAATGGATCGTCATCGGTCGCCACTGTTTGTTGGAATTCCACCAACTGAACAGGCTCTTCGCTTGACAACTGTGGTGCGAATGGGCGTATTGTGACGGCAAGGGGCAATTTTGTCGCCAGTCTCAACTTTTCAGATTCGGGAACATAGTACATGGTTGACCGGATAAACTTTGACGAAGCGGTGCCTTGGTCGGTGACATGAAACTGAGTGCCGGCTTCCGGAGGCACAGTGTTTGAAAAGGTCAAAAACGACTTATAGCTGCCTTCGGCATCTGGCGTGTCATATTCTTGTTGGTTCGCATACCTTGTTGCCTGGATGGAAGGGACAGTTTCCTCCTGGGTAGCGTCTTGCAAATGTGGTGGTTCTTGGTGCACTGCAGGAGAGGCATGCGTTGATGGGGGAAATGGCAAAGTTTGGCCATAAAATGGCGACAACAGCTGCTGTTGCTGCTGAAATTGTTCAACCGAGGTTGGCTGGTTGAAATCAGTGTGGAATGCTCTTTTTGGCCGTTTCTTCGCACTAGTTGTAGTAGAAGCTCCCGACGTATTTAGATCCATAGAGTGGAACTGGTCTGTTACATTGGAAGACATTGTTGTTACCACTTCAGGGGGAAGTTTGAAGCACAAGCAAGACCTTTAATAATACCTAGCCGTGGTTGTAACCTCTCGGTAGATTGGGTTTTGCTGCCTATAATACTGCAGTTCTTGCTGTTGGTGTTGTTGTGACGTGGGCTGAAAAAAAGAGAAAAAAAATAAAGTGACACCATTTGATTCAGTCACGTGACTTATCAATGCACGTGACTAAATAATCCACGTGACTAACCGACTCACGTGACTGACCAACGCACGTGACTGCATTTAGTCACGTGACTGTTGTTTTTTTTCCGCAGATTGTTGTTTATCTTTTTTGCAATCTCGCGACAATAAAATGCGACACGCACGTGCTCTCGCATGTTTTGGTGCACGACCCACGTCTGCGGTGTATAAGATAGCGCCTGCTACGAATCGCCACCACCATGCTGAAGTTATCAAGACAATTGGTATCCAGGACACCAGCGGCCAAGGTGCGGTATCCTGACTCGATACGTCCCCGCCTCCGCGACAACAGGGGCAATTGTATCCGGCGAAAATGAGTAAACGAAACCAAAAAATTTGGTAGTGTCACGTGATCAGCGACAAGAGCCTTTTTGAAGCAGGAGAGAAAAACTCAGCCAAGGTTGTCGTGTGTACATGGGAGATGGATCTCCCACCCTACTCTGCTCTTCTAGACTCTAACCTGAGCTCCGCTTTGACCTGCTCTGTTCTGTTGCGATATACTCTGGATGTATACTCTATTTGGCTCGAGTCTCCAAATCTTGCTGGCTTCTCCTTCTCTTACCAAGAAGTGGAGAAAGTGGTGAATGAAATAAACCAAGAAATCAGCTCAGTATTCAAGAGGACAAGAGATTTTTTGCTACTACCAAGAGACGAGTTTAATAGCGAACAAGAAAGACAGTTTACATCACGGTACATGAACCCACAGCGGGCCACATTTAAGATTTACTAGCTGTTTACGCTTACGTTGGTTGGTGCTTGTATTATACATAGATATACATATATATATATAAAGGGGGGGGAAGAGGGTCTGCCATTTCGCTATGACGATATATGTGGGCGATTCACCGGAGTCGTTGCATCTACCACCACTGTATCCAAACATGGGCAACAACTCACTAGCATATCTACAGTATAACAATATCCCGATAAACTGCTCCGTCTACTCCTTGACAAATGGCACCATCAAGCTACTAGACCACTACAACCAGACGTGGAATAATGCGTCCAACTTGCACGAATACTTGCCAGCCTACTACATCACCAACTGCTCGATACCGGATTTGATCGACTTGGTGCTCCAGGAGGAGTTCAACAAGGACTCCAACTCGATACCGGAGGTCTATGACAACCCCTATTATCAGCGAGATAATGGTGACACTTTCATAGCGTGGTTGTTCACCTTGTGTGGTTCGTGTGTCTCTTGTTGGATGTTGAGCTTGTTGCTTTATCTCACCCCCAAGCACAAGCGGAAACCGTGGCTAACTCAAATCACCACCATCTACTATGCTATTGTGACAAGTGTCTTGCTCGTGCGACTAACCAAGGCGTCGGAATACGAATATTACCACGACAATTTGGATATCATCAAGCTCCAGAATAATCTATACGCCAACAATGTGTACCGAACATTGATGGTTTTAACGCAATGCCTAACCATGTCGTCGTGGTTTCAAATCATCCAGCGACTAGTGCGGCCGAAATACCGATTTATATCAGCCATCATCAGTTTTATATTTATGGGCTTCTACATTGCTATTTACACCTATTATCAAGTCACGTATAACTCGGAAGAATACATTCACAACCAGTTTAATCCGCAGCATCATTATAATTGGAGCATTCTTCGAGCTGTGGGCAGGTTATTGGTGGTTGCTTGGTTTGGCGGCATATTGCTACACTACACGACAATGGTCAAAAACCCGCGCAAGATTTGCTATAACCGCAAGTTGTTCCCCATTGCCCTTTTCATATGGGGTTTGTTTGCGTTGGATGTCATTGTCACCATTTTGCACGTTACTTTGTTCCGGTATAGCTGGTTGGTGAGAACTTGGTTAGTGTTGATTCCCTACTTGTTGGAGGTTATCTTGCTAACGGTTATCTGGGAATGGATTTTCAACATTTGGATTTTGGAGCGCAGATTTGAGTTGATGAATGTGTTGGGAAGAAGAATCAGCTATGAGGACGTTGTTGATTTTAAAGAAGACGAAGTGGGACAAAGAAGACCCAGATTCGATAGATTTACCGGCTGGGTTCTTTACAAGTTGAAGCAGCACCACCAGAGCAATCGAGAAATTGAGGAAAGATCCGAGGAAAGCTTTAAAGAAGTCACCCTGTCTGAATTGACAAGCAACACAAACACCAATAGAAATTCCAATACAAATTCAAGAATAGCTTCAAGAAGCGCGGAAGAAGTTCACAATGGGGAAGGAACTGCAACTGTCGATGCAGGTGGTGATGATGCTGAAGATGAAGATGACGACCATGACCATGACGATGACCATGACCATGACCATGACCATGACAATGACAATGACCATGACGACCATGACGACCATGACGACCATGACGACCATGACGACAATTTCAGCGACAGAGAATATGACGATGAGTATGTTGACAACTATGAAACATAAAGATGGAACATAAAGATGGAACATCAAGAGGAAGTTGGAGACGTTGACTACATCACGGAGGGGGGATTACAAGAAAGAGTGTAACGACATTAACGATATATGTATACTAGACGAGAAGAAAGACGTTACCGCGTCATCAAGGGTTATTAGAGGTGTAAGAGGTTTAAATTATTTATTCATTCAATTCGTCCATAGAGTTACTTAGTATGCAGACAATAGGTTTTTTATGAAAAAGTTTGGGATGCACAAGATCAGATCATATCATATCGTAGCGTTATTTCTTGTAAAATATGCCATGCTCATGAAATTCCAAGAGTGAACCCTTTACAATTTTTATTGGTCCATGTAATTGGCCTCTCTTTATGCGATCTGGATCAAATCAACAATCATCTATATACCAAGCTCGGACTCCGATCCAAGATTCAAGCAACTTCCAACCTCGTCTTGCCCTCGTATTCGCTCACCTCTATCTCTGTCTCCATCTCTATCTCCATATCCATCTTCTGACCCCAGATCATTCCAGAAGTTTCTCCTGGCTTCTGTTAAACTTGCGCTCACATCACCAGTTTTCATTTTCTGCGCGTTTTAACATCCCATACATTGCCAGAAGAATCGCAAACCTCCCTAGCAATAGTTTCACAACCAATCCTACAGCTACATCTGCCACCTTTATAAACCTCTGGTGAGATGCTCTTGCTATCAATCACTATTGAGACTGCTTGATACTGGAGATTTTTTTCAAGTTTTTTTTTTGAAGTATTTTTTTGAAGTATAAAGGATAGTTATGATAACAGTAAGAAACTCGAGAAGTAGACCTTTGCACCATTTATCCCGCAGGGTGGCAAGATCATACCAACATGCTCCATTAATCGCAAGGTATGTGACACAACCACAACCAAAAGCCCCAGGGCAATGTGGCGTAGGTGCCATGACCGCACTTGCGTTGCTGCACCCGTCCCAGCAGGTCAGAGCCTTCCACTCTTCCAGGCCTCGCAATTTGCAAATGCAGCAAAATAAGGAGGAAGAGGATAATCGACCAGCTTTGGAGAAATTTGGCACAAACTTAACCGATTTGGCTAAAGACGGGAAATTGGACCCCGTGATTGGAAGAGATGAAGAGATACGCCGTACCATTCAGATCTTGTCGAGAAGAACCAAGAATAACCCCGTTTTAACAGGTAATGCCGGTGTGGGCAAGACCTCGATCATGGAGGGATTGGCTCAAAGGATCATCAAGGGCGAAGTGCCGGAATCAATGAAACACAAGCAAGTGATCACTTTGGACCTTGCTGGGATCATTAGTGGCTCCAAATACCGCGGTGATTTTGAAGGCAAGTTGAAACAGATTTTGAAAGAAGTGGAGGAAAAAGCCGGCAGTGTGATTTTATTTGTCGATGAGCTTCATTTGTTGATGGGATTGGGTAAAGCTGAAGGTTCCATCGATGCTAGCAACTTGTTGAAGCCAGCGTTGGCTAGAGGCCAATTGTCGCTTTGTGGCGCCACAACCACTGAGGAATATAGGAAATACGTGGAAAAGGATGCTGCGTTAGCAAGACGATTCTCACCGGTGAAAGTCGACGAGCCAACTGTGGAAGACACCATTTCCATCTTGAGAGGGTTGAAAGAAAAGTACGAAGTCCACCACGGTGTCCGCGTTGCTGATGCCGCGTTGGTTACAGCTGCTATTTTTTCCAATAGGTACATTACAGACAGATTCTTGCCCGATAAAGCCATTGATCTTGTCGACGAGGCATGCTCGACATTGAGATTGCAGCATGAGTCTAGACCCGATGCAATTGCAAAATTGGACCGTTCGATAATGACCATCCAGATTGAGTTGGAATCATTGAGAAAAGAAGAAGACCCGTTATCGAGGGAGAGAAGAGCCAAATTGGAAGAAGAACTAGAGGTGAAGGAAAAAGATTTGCGAGAATTGACTTCGCAATGGGAAACTGAACGACAAGTGATTGAAGATATCAAGGAGGCCAAGGCCAAGATTGAACAGGCCAAATACGATTTAGAACAGCACCAACGAAACAATGATTACGCCAAGGCATCCAAGATTCAATATGCAGAAATACCAGAATTGCAAGCTAAATTGTTACAATTGACCAAGTCAGAAAGAGCTACACAGACATCAAACTTGTTGCACGACTCGGTCACTTCGGATGACATTGCTGCTGTCATTTCCAAAATGACAGGTATACCTGTTGAAGGTCTAGTCAAGGGTGAAAAGGATAAGCTCTTGGATATGGAGCTTATCTTGAAACAATCAGTTGTTGGCCAAGATGAAGCTATCCATGCTGTCTCTGACGCAGTAAGGTTGCAAAGAGCAGGATTAACCAACGAGAAACGACCAATTGCGTCATTCATGTTTTTGGGTCCGCTGGGCACTGGTAAGACTGAGCTCACCAAGGCGCTTGCGCAATTCTTGTTCAACGATCCAAACTCGATCATCCGATTCGATATGTCTGAGTTTGCTGAAAAGCACACGGTAACACGTTTGGTCGGAGCACCTCCTTCTTATGTTGGTTATGATGAAGGTGGTGAGCTTACCGAGGCAGTGAGGAGGAAACCATACTCGATTGTGCTTTTCGATGAATTTGAAAAAGCGCACCCTGATTTCTGCAAGTTGTTGCTTCAAGTGTTGGACGAAGGTTCATTGACTGACTCCCAGGGTCACAAGGTTGATTTTAAAAACACCATAATCGTGTTGACTTCTAATCTCGGTCAGCATATCCTTCTCGAAGACAAGAACGCTAGAGAAGATGGCAAGATCAATAAGGAAGTGAAGCAAGCCGTCTTGGACAATTTGAAAAACCATTACCCACCTGAATTCCTCAATAGGTTAGACGATTGTCTCGTTTTTAACAGACTCTCGAAACACGCCTTGAGAGAAATCCTTGCTATCAAGTTGAGGGAGATTGACGATAGATTATTGAGCAAGCGGATCATCTTGGAAGTCTCGGACAAGGCCAAGAAGATCTTGATCTCCAAAGGGTACGACCCCGCTTATGGTGCCAGACCATTGGCTCGTGTGCTTGCCAAGGAAGTATTGAATCCTTTGGCCCGCATGCTCATTGGAGGAAAGATTCAAGAAGGTGAAACTGCCAAAGTGGTGGACAAAAACGGCGAGGTTTGGGTTGAGCCTAACCACAGTGAAAAGTCGATAATCGAAGATGAGGAAAGGAAATATAAGAAATAGATAGTATAGTAAATATACCCTTGCTATATATCAATATATATATGTCATTCTTCCCCCCCCCCCCCCCCCCCTTCCCCCTCTTATTCCCTTTTTCCCTTCACTCCATTCAGTCCATCCTATTTTTCATTTCTCATTTCTCTTTTTATTCAAAATGCAGAATCTTGGGGCTCGGAATCATCAAGCTGAGCCTCTGTCTCCGGTGCGTCACCGCCACCACCGTCGGTTTCAACGGCAGAGTAACGCGGAATAACGCGAATATCCAAATCGGTATCTAGCCGTAGTTCATCCCAAGGTTCGAAATTAAGCCAAACCATCTCGAAATCATCATCCGATTCCAAACTGTGCTGTCCCAACTGGATACTCGCCTTATTAAAATGCGAATTCACCAAGGGGCTCTTTCCCTCCAAGATCAAGTCGAGCCTCTGCGCCTTGTTCAACTCATTGACAGCTTCCAATTCCCCCAGCAATAGCTCTTTGGCTCGTTCATCGCACCGGCGCTTCATCAGCTCATGCACCTCTTGATACTTGCCCCGTTTGAGAAACACAGGCAACACCAGCTCCTTGCCATCCTTATGTGCGTTGCCGCTGCTCTTCTGCTCCTTCGCCACGCTTTCAAACCACCGCGACACTTTTTCATGCCAGCTCCTCAAGCTCATCGGCTCAAAGTACCGGTACGCGCCAAACCAGAAATTGGGCACATCGCCATTCTTGCGCGCGACTTTCCTGTAATGTCGAGCTTCGTCGAACCATGGATCATAAGGCATGGCCAAACGCGCTAGCTCCAAGCCGCTGCCAAATATCAAGGTGGCCCCGACTCCGGCGGCCAAGATCAGCTTGAATGTGGCGCTGCGAGGAGGTCGTGGCGCAAAGCGCGGCGGCGAAGGCGGATGTGGGAGACTCGGCAAGGCCAGTCTCGATGCAATCATGGTTCTTCTCGCGTATCGGAAAAACTGCACGCCAATGATGAATTGAAGCGAGATCATCGTGTACAAAGCGGGGCCATTGTCCGACGCGGGCGTTAGCGGGCCCCAAATTAGGCCAAAGCTGGGGTTATGCGGTATCATGGTGAGTGGGTTCACAATGGTGATGGTGGTGGACTCGGAGTCTGTCGATGCGGAAATGGGTCTCGTCGAGTTGGGTGAGGGTGGCTTTGCACGGTCTCTTTTCTTGGAGTTGTCTTCGCGGTCATCTGGAGGCGGTATATACCCCATCGTCGAGCCTGTGGGATTTGGAGCTGGATGTGGAGACGGAGTAGGGTTTGGAAGAGGGCTAGCTTTGTTGCGCCCTTGGTGGTACCCTTCTTTTTTCTTTTCCTCTTTGAAGGAGGTAGCACTTGGTAGCGGGGGGCAGGCCAGAGAAGGGAGGGAGGGTTCCTTGTGTGGAGGTGTCAGGTTGGACACATTATGGACCATGAGCTCTTTGGAGCCGTCGATTTGAGTGAGTATATGTACCGAGCGCTTTCACCGATCTGCATTGAGTTATGGAAAAGCAGCCAATTTTTTTGGAGAGTTGCACTTTTCTCCACGGGGAAGGACTTCGTCCTGTTTAGGTTGAAGTGGGACTAGAATCAGAGAAAGCGGCTCAGAAACCGCAACTACAAAAGAAAACAAAAAAAAAAAAAAAAAAAGGTCAAGACTATGTCAGTTGCTGACAGCAGCTTCTACATGAGAGAGGCTCTGTTTCCGATTGGGAATCCAACCACGTATACGTCCCTCTGCATTTCCTCCAAGCGTGGATTGTCCTCGCCATAAAAATCGCATGTTGGAAATCATGTCATCGCGGTGCGTAGCGCCATGTGGTAGCGCCGGATTTTCGGCCAATTATGCGTTTGTCAATTGAGATTGGCACAAGGTGGAAATTTATCCAGCAAAGAGAAGAAGAAGCCTCGACGAACCACCACTAGCCATCACGAGCGTGACGCGAGACAGAGCATAAATATATATCTATATCTACATATATATCAGCAGTTACATTTCTAGGTTGCCATAATGTTGTCACTTCGATTCAAGTCCCTTGCCAAAGCCGGATCCGCTGCCAGAATCTTGGCTCCAAAAACACCATCCTCGATGATGACGATGATGAAGATGCAGAACAGCAAGAACGTCGGGGTTGCTGGGCTTGTCCGCCAATACTCCTCGGGCCACCAAGACGAGACGTTTGAGGAATTCACCGAGAGGTACATACAGGCCTTTGACAAGGCCTACGACTTGTTTGAAGTCCAGAGAGAATTGAACAACTGTTTTAGTTACGACTTGGTTCCTGCACCCGTGGTGATTGAGCGCGCTTTGCAAGCCTGCAGGAGAGTCAATGACTACCCTACGGCCGTGAGAACTTTTGAAGCTTTGAAGCACAAAGTCGAGACCGACGAACAGTACAAGGCCTACCTCGAAGAATTGAAGGAAGTCAGAGAGTCCTTGGGGATTGATTTGAAGGAGAACCTTTTCTAAAGAAACCACGGGTCAAGCATATTTTAATATATATGACTAAGGCTATATGGTGGAAGTTTAATACTTCAAAAAAATATTGAGTGGATATCTATAGCTTTTGAAATGCAAAAGAAAAAAAAAATTGTTGAATCTTTTTAACTCGTGATGAGACAGTAGAAGAATCTGGAGAAGCTACGGTTATCCTGAGTTCTTTACCTCTTGAATTGGTTTTGTTCAAAAGTGAGAGGTTAAGAGCGAACGAATGGGGGTGAATTATATGCCCCACAAATTCGATGAACGCTTGAAGAAATCCTCAAGTCACTGAATTCCTACAGAAGTTTTCCCTGTTGCTACTTTTTATTTATTTCACTTTTTTGAGAGCCAATTGCAAAGGAATTTCGCAAGGGTTTGGAATTCGAACCTTTGGAACAGCACGAAATTTTTCATGGTTGCGAAAATGGATGCGAGAAAGAAATCAAAAACTAATGGATGAAATCACCTGATTCACGTTTTTAATCTACCTACACGTCTGATGAGCAAATGAACAAGGACTAAGTTGAATCTACAAAAGCTACCGTATATTTGACATAGCGAGCTTTTACATGGTTCCGATTGAGCTACTGGAAATCATAAAAATAGAGCTCAAAGTCACTAAATAGGTGAAGCTTCTACTGAAAATCAAGCAAATTTTGCAGTTAGTTGAAGGAAACTGTTCTATCGTCTCCCAATCAAAATCTCTCTAAGTTACAGATTCCGAATTAACATACCCACGAGCCTCTATAAAAGTCAAGTTTACGACCATGTTGCTCGTGTACACCATCCAGCTTATGCCATGAGATTCCAAGGAGGAGGGCTTCTGCTATAATATCAAGCATGTGGGGGTTACTGAGGGATTGCAAATCTAAGAGATGCTACGGCACTGATGATACGGCACTGATGATACGGCACTGATGCTACGGCTTTGGTGCTACGGCTTTGATGATACGGCACTGATGCTACGGCTTTGATGCTACGGCTTTGATGCTACGGCTTTGATGCTACGGCTTTGATGCTAAGCCAGAAATTAACAAGAGAGTTTAACTTTGAAACCACAGGGTACTACTTTTTTTGATGTTGCAGCAATGATGATCGTTTTCTTATCAAGAGTGAAAGTTGTATGAGAATTACTGCACCAAAGAGTTGACTACCTTGTGTATCGAGATTGCTGTGCATTTTATTGAAAGCGAAATTGCAAGACTTCGGGAGATTATAAATATGATTGGACTTCAACGATGAAATTAATTGAAACAGGGAATAATACGTTCATAAATTCTACATTAAAACTATCACTAGCTAGTTCAACTCATAGGGAAGTTATACAAGCATTGTCTCCCCTATTCAGAATAATTATCACAAACATTGCTACATTCATTAGAGTGTATTCGACGCTTCTGCTGCTATCACGCTCACACTAAATCAGATCATTTGGAGATATTATTGTTGTTTTTAACATGTTACTTGGTGATATGTTAACATACATTCTTTTAGTATTGGTACAGATGATGACCATAAAGTGCGATGACAAGTCCAGTGATTTGTACCAACAAAATACCACGAAGCTATTAGCTGACTTCAAGAACACGGCAATAAAATACCCTTCCGAGTCCATCAATATATTAAGTAACAGCACGTATGAAAAGTACAAGTCTGGCAATGTGGCAAATAAATATGATTTGATTTGGTTGGAATTTAACGGCGTATACTTTAACTTCAAAGACGGGTTTGTTCTAAAGAGCTTTGAAAGGAATTTAGAAGTGCAATTGACAGATGAATGTCTTGAGGTCATGGGATGGAAAGATGCACAAGATATACCGGTTATAACCTTAGAGGAAGCTATAGGAAAATGGGAAGTAATAGGCCAGGGGTCTACTTATATCGAGGGTGAAGAATTGGTTTCAAAGTATTTGGAGGTGAGACGTAACCGTATTGCTAGAGTGACTGAGGCTAATAGTACTGGTTTGGGAAAACGCTTTGGCATCACATGTGAATATGAAAATCTGCAAACATGCGCAAACGCCAACAACTGTGATTATTTGGATGATTCTAATACAATTAGATACTTTGACTGCCATTGTTCAAACTATGTATGCAAGACAGTAAGTCAAGGAATGGTCCCTAACGGGGTGTGGCGCGGGCACGGCGGTAGCTTCTGAGACCTTTGATAGTAATGCTAGGAAACAGTTTTAGTTTTTATTTGTAGATTAGCGTTGCCTTGATAAAATGGGCTCAGATTCAGAATAATTATCAATATTCGAGTTTTTGGCTAGATTTCTTGAAAAATATGCGCATGCCAAATGATTGACCAATGCTCTCAGGCGTTCAGTAGAACAATGCCTCACAAGGAGAACCGGCGAGAATAGTTTTGAGATAATAATGCCGAAGGGGTTACGATAATATGTGTGACGACTACGCTTTCATTGGTTTGAGTAATTCACAAACTTGTAGTGCTGGTTCACAATATATGAAAACATGAGAAGGAGTTATATTGTTTGATCTAAAAGCTATGACACAGCGCAGACAATACGAATAACAGTTCATGTGCTTGCTGGGGTTGGAAAGATGGTGGAGAGATCTGAGATTAAATAGCCATAAATATTCCACATTTCTGGGGTCAGCCAAACAAATATTACTGTTAAGCTCTAGACAGAACAGTCGGATTGCATCTTGAATTATGTTAAATTCCTGACAGAGAGCGTTCAGAGAATGATAAACCTTTTCTCAATGTCGATGAGTCAAAGCTCTAAATACCTTTTTTTAAGTTGGCTAAAATGTCCACCATGGTGCGGGTGGGTTGCTGCTGTTAGTTTGAAGACGTTCAGCTCTCATCTCGCACTTTGGAAACTATCAAGAGGGGTTATCTTTGAAAGGCTATATTTTAACAATAGGCCACTGTGGTTTTAATGCTATGGCTTCAATCCTTCAATATATGGCTCTTATGTTTGCCATATTGCTGAAGATGAAATTTTCATACTTCAAAAGATTATAAATACAATCATGTTCCCTTCTTACCGCAGATGGTAAAAAAATAGAACAGTTATACAGGCGCTGCCTCACCGCTCCACTCCAAGCATTACCGTCCAAGAGAGTGGACATCTAGACACGTCACTACTGCTGCTATCACGTTAACACTAAATCAGATCATTCGGAGATACAAGTAGCTTTACATTGATGACTACAAAATATGATGATCTGCCCAGTTACGCAGAGCTAGTAAGTGAATTCAAAAATACACCAATAGAATATCCATTCACATCTACCAATTCTTTAAATATGTCCACGTATGAAAAGTACAAGTCTGGCAATGTGGCAAATAGATATGATTTGATTTGGTTGGAATTTAACGGCGTATACTTTAACTTCAAAGACGGGTTTGTTCTAAAGAGCTTTGAAAGGAATTTAGAAGTGCAATTGACAGATGAATGTCTTGAGGTCATGGGATGGAAAGATGCACAAGATATACCGGTTATAACCTTAGAGGAAGCTATAGGAAAATGGCAAGTAATAGGCCAGGGGTCTACTTATGTCGAGGGTGAAGAATTGGTTTCAAAGTATTTGGAGGCGAGACGTAACCGTTTTGCTGGAGTAATTGTAGGAAATGGTATGTAATCTTGATGTGCTATAGGTTAAGCTACGTGGGAATAAACTGCTTGAAGAAATTTGCTTTTAGTATGTTGAGGTTCCCTGGTCACAAAGATCTCGACAAAGATCTCGATCTTGTGTCAGGAATGGTA
The DNA here is from genome assembly GCF_963989305.1 of Lodderomyces beijingensis. Classification (NCBI taxonomy): domain Eukaryota; kingdom Fungi; phylum Ascomycota; class Pichiomycetes; order Serinales; family Debaryomycetaceae; genus Lodderomyces; species Lodderomyces beijingensis. The sequence continues at coordinate 1,691,751 of NC_089974.1, read as the reverse complement.
CAAGACATAACGTCAAATATATTGTCCCTTTCACCAGGGCTTCCCTACTAATGGTTAAATTTCACATGGTTCTTCAAGGAGTGTCTCCTCAGTAATTAGTCACTAACTTTTTCTAGGTTTATGAGGATTTATCCTTCACTTTTGAAGTTCAACACTTATAGAAGGGTTAAATAAGAAGTATTACCATGGAGATCAATTCCTTGCTACCAAGGGATGAAGAACCAAGAAAGGGGATAGTAACTACCAACAGATGAAAAGCCAAGAGAAATAATAGTGATGTTATTAGAGTGTTTGTCTCAAAGCTTTCGTGACAAGGAAGGTCACGGTTGTGCTCTTGATTAAATTTGAGAATATATAAAGAGATGGAGATCTTCATGATTGGGATCTAGGAAGAAACATATAGAACTTGAGACAACATAATATCATAATCAACGAACGTCAGATATAGACATTCGTATACCATCATAGAAACAAGTAAATTTATCGGTACTCTTATCTTCCCTCAAGTATATTATTTCATCTATCACTAAGTAAAGCTTTGGTTACTAAGGTCCTAAAAATAAGAGAAAGTTGGACGTATAGCTCAGTTTGTATAGCGCCTGCCTTGCAAGCAGGAGGCCTTGAGTTCGACTCTCAATTCGTCCAAAAAAAACTACTAATTTCTTTAAAAAGAAATGCGTATTTTTTTTGTTTTTGAATTGTTTGTACAGATGAACATGTGAACCTGAGCCTTGTTAGTAGACCAAGTGTATACTAGTGACTAGGTAAAACTACGTGATTGATATAGATTTCATTCTCGTCTGTGTCAGGTACCAGGGCTACCACCTGTTCATGCTTTTGTTGTTTTCTTCTTGTTTCCGGTTCTCACCCAATATTTCAACCACCCATAGTATGTGCCAATAGCTTCCCGAATGCTTGTAAATCACGTGATCCTCCTTGTTTCCAGTCCCCCCACTCTCATTCACCCAATATTTCAACCATCCAAAGTATATGCCAATAGCTTCCCGAATAAACACTACTTATTCCCCCCCCCTCTCTTCTGAACATAGTACGATCCCAGTGCTGTGCTAGAAGCGAGCGTGTCAGATATTGTCACATTGTACACGACCCTCCTCAATTTTTTGTTTCTGGCACGACCCCCCCCCTTTTGGCTCCCAACTCCAAAGCGAAAACAACACTCCAACACAAGTGGGAGGTGGTGCCCTTAAGTAATCGATTGGTAATCACTGTGTATACATTTCTCCAACCCAGACCCTCCAAACCTCCCCTCCCGGGTCGATTTTTTGCAACCAATTTGCATCGAGCGTGGACAAGAGGAAGATGAACTACCCCGGGTGGCCAACCACCGTGAAAGGAAGTGACCTCGACCAGCAGCAACAGCACCAGCAACAACAACAACATCTTCAGCACCACCCTCACAGCCAACAACACCACCACCACCCTCACAACCAACATCATCCGCAGCCCCATCAACCGCCACCTCAACAGCAACACCACCAACAGCAACAACAACCACATCAGCGCCCGCATTCTCATCCACATCCACCGCCATCACAGCAGCAGCAGCCGCAGATACCCCAGCTTCAATCTGGTGCTCTTCCGTTTAGGGGTCATCCCGGGGCTGCCCCTAGCAACGTCACGCCCGCGTCATCAGTGGCTCCTGCTGCGCCTCCTCCTCCTCCTCCTCCTCCTCCCCCTCCCACGAGCCACGTTGACAACTCAACCACAGACCCGGCGTTGGCCGCGACACCTTCATCGGCGGCTCACAAGTACAACCAGAAGCAAGTGTCGCAAACAAAGCGAGCTGAGCAGAACCGCAACGCCCAAAGAGCATTTAGACAACGCAAGGAGAAGTACGTGCAGGACCTAGAAGCCAAGTCCCAGGAGTTGGAAGACCTAAAGACAAAGTACAAGAACTTGAACAACGAAAATGTCCAGTTGAAGGACTACGTGATGATTTTGCAACGAAAGATTATTGAGTTGACTCAGGGCAAGGAAATGAACCATCATAATGACAACTCCATTTCTAATCCCTTCGGAGCGAAATAAACCAACTGTTGTTTTTTTTGACTTTGAACAATTTTTGAGTTTCACTTCTTCCATGCTTTTATATGTACATCTATATACAAAGATAGCTTTTCTATGTACATTTGTATACAAAGATGGCTTTATGGTTGCGATCGACGGCGGCATTTACCAGCCAGAGTAATATGGGTCATGGCAAGCTATCTAGAGGAAAGAATCACCTTCTAGACCCAGCACCATTCCACTGCAGTTACGATTCAATACTCCGTGCTTTTTGCCTCAGAGTTTTGCAACAAATCTTCAATTCAGAGCGCATTATCGCGAAACAAAAAATTTTTTTTTTTTCAAGCTTCTACCATAGATTGATTGTAGTTACACCAGAAAGCCCACAGGACGATGTACAGGAGGACAGCTTTAGCTACGTCTGCCAGGGTTGCAGCTCTCAGAAGACATGCCTCAAGTGGTGTTTGGTCGAATTTCAAGGACAGATCGCCCTCTTTGCAAATACAAGATGCCGAGTTGAAGAAAGGAGTGTTGAACAAGATTGACCCCAATGTAGGACCAGCGTCACTACCCACGTACCAGCGGAAACTAGCATACCACTCGCCAATCGACATTGACGAAACATTCGCCATGGCCTACGAAATCTTGGAAAAGGAATCAGAGGCAGCATACAAGGTCATCAAGAGCTTACAGGAACAAGTCGAAACCAAGTTGCAACAAGGCGAAGAGGTCGGCCTTTTGGAGAAGGAGCTCGAATCAAGACTTGCTGCAGCAGAAGAGACAAACCCAGAAGTGATGTACAATGTCGAGTTCACCAACCCGGACCATTTGGACATGTCGCAACCGGTTTACCGCAAACTCCTCCGGGAAAAATGGCAAGACTATAGTTTGCTTGTCACGATGCAGAGGCTAGAGCAGCTCCATGTGATTCCAGACACATTGCCTACGTTGGACCCAAAGGCCGAAGTCAAGGTCAAATTCACCCACAATGCCGATCCCGAGTTCAACCAATGGGTCGTGCCCGGCCTGTTCTTGCCCGCGTTTGCCGCGTCCAAGCCGCCCACCATCCGCATCCAAGAGTTTGACAAGGTCGAAGGCGACGCATCCTTGTACTCGGTGCTCTTGGTCAACCCCGACACCCCGGACTTGGCCAGAAACTCCTTTTCAACAACCTTGCATTACGGGTTGCACAACGTTCCCCTCAACAACGTCGACAACACCATCGACGTGGCCAAGTTGCTCAAGATTGGTCCCAAGATCACCTTTCAAGAGTTTTTACCCTTGACCCCTGAAAAAAACGCCCCTGCGCAAAGAGCGTGTTTATGGGTCTTTAGACAACGCAGAAAAATCGGCCCCATTGAAAACTCGGCCACTTTTTTCGACATTAGAAAGTTTGCCGAGGAGAATGAATTGACTGCTGTCGGTGCCCATGTCTGGAGACAGAAATTCGATAGAAGCGTTGCCAAGGTGAGAGAAGAGTACGGACTAGGCAAAGCAACAGTCTTCCACAGAGTAAGAGGACTTGCACCTTTGGCAGCCTGAACGAAAAAAAAAAAAAAAAAACCCCCACAACAACTTATGGATACATCAGTGTAAATAGTAGACATATAAAGAGACACCACAAGGCCACTCCTCTTGGCTATAAACTCGAAATACTCTAGAGATGTATATAGAGATACCTTTGGTTGGTTTGGGGGGAGGGACAGTTCAACAGCATCTACGCTACAACTACCATGTGGGTAAGAAATGACTCCAAGGAAAGAAGAAAAAAAAAATCAAAAAAGTTGAACTTCTCCCGTTTCGATTTCATCACGACGACTTGCATCAGCATAATTGATTGGTTCCAACCAGCCAACTAACTAACTACCCAACCCCCCCTCCCTTTCCAAGCATTGTGACCCTATGAAATAGTTTCCCGTGATTTTGTTTTGTTTTTTTTTCTTTTTTTTTGTATTTATTTTAAATCTAAATGACATTGGAATTAGATGGTTGGCGAAGACACTTGTTGGAATTAAATTTGCAGGCATGGGAGAATGAGTTTTCGTTTCCCGTTGCAACCAAGTTGGACTCTTCGTTGAAAAAGAATACAGCGTTTATCAAAAAGATCAAAACAAGCTTGAACCCGGACCAGTTGGAGAATATCCTAGCTGATATCAAAACGGTTTCGTTGGAAAAGTATTTATCGGAAGTGATTGCTTCCTTGGTGGATGGATTGACACGAGTTTCGAGAAACGATGACATTGTTGCCTCGGTTGAAATCGTGTCCGCTTTGCACCGGAGATTTGGCGCTAGTTTCACCGGCGACATGATGAATCATGTTCTCTTGCTCACCTTGAACGAAGAAGTCGACGACGACGAAAAGGCATCCAATCAAGTTGTTTCTCGGCAAAAGAACCTTTTGAGGCTAGTGGGAGAGTTTTACTTGACGGGAATTGTACGAACAGGAAGCGACTTGTTGGAGTTTGTTGACGCTAGACTCATCAAGTTGTATGCCTTGGACAAGAGACGCAACGAGCCGCTTTGGACTTTGCTTCTCAAGTATTTACTCAATTTCAACCTTGACCTGGGCAGAACCCTCGGCATGGTGCAATCCTTTTTGAGAAGATTCCGCCACGTTATCATGGGAAGTGACGATTTATTGAGCTCGGAAGTCAAGCACGTGTCGAAGCAAATTTTCATCATTTACACGGAAGCCATCCTCGGTGTAGCGTTAAATTTGAAAAAAGAAGTACACAAGATTGAAAAGAGGAACAGAAAAGCGTCGATTAGGACCGGTAGGATTCAGGAAAGCGACGAGCTAGACTTTAAAGTTGTTCAAGAGACTTTTGACAACTTCAAGGTTGCGTTAAAGTACTTGTCGCCCATTGTTGGCGTTGAAGTTCCGGAGACATTGTACGATGACGATTTCGGAGACCAAGATGAAAACACAGTGGAGGTTGTTAAGCAAAAGCCAGCGGTGGAGGATGACGCAAATGGAGTCTGGGAAGATGCCAAAGAAAAGGCATTCTACACCGTGATTCCCCTGTTGGCAGAATTGATGGACAATTATGATAATAATAAAGATAAAAATCAAGATAAAAATCAAGATAAAAATCAAGATAGAAATCAAGATAGAAATCAAGATACAGATCAAAATCAAAGTAAAGATCAAGAAGAGGATTCTGCTTCGGTGTCTTCTGGAGAAAGAATTCAAGACTTTTTGGACAGGTTGGAAGATGTCAGGTCGAATGACTTGGAGCAACTTGTGGTGGAGTTCAACAACCTCAATCTCAACAACAAGGCGACAAGAAACAGAATCATGAAGTTTTTCATCGAGACTTCGACATTAAACAACTTGAAATATTACACAAGATTTCTTAAAATTGACGAGCTGAAATTGTCCGACTTGATTGAGGATTTAATCACATATTTAGACAATGGATTCAGGTCACAGCTCCACCGGAACAAGCTCAATGTCAAGAATATTCTATTCTTTGTCGAGTTGATCAAGTTTAAAATGATCCCCGTGCACATCATTTTCCACAAGATACGTTCACTTACGGTGAACATAACCTCAACCAACAATATCGAGATTTTATCGGTCTTTTATGAAAATGTCGGTAGATTCCTTTTAAACGAGCCCGAATACAAAGATTACACTCGAGAAATGATTGAGCTTCTCCGAGAAAAACTGAAGCAATCAAACATCACCGTTAATGACAAGTTGGCAATCAACAATTTACTCATCACGGTGGAGCCCCCAGCGGCAAAGATTCAACGCGAGATTAAAGTTCTTTCGCCAAAACTGCAATTTATACAGACAATTATCCGATCAGAGTTGACCGCCAAGCTGCTTCCTCTTGTTGCTCAACTTTTGAAAAAGGCAATACATGACATTGACAAGGAAGGTTTCCAGACATTGCTCGATTGCTTTGCTCGCCCCGACTTACTCAACTACGACAACATTGGCGCCTTGGCCAAGCTCTTGCAAGTATTCGCCGAGAAGCAGAGAAGAGTGATTATTCTCACAGTCGACACCGTTATTGAGAACATAATCCGTGGTCTTGAAATGAATGATTTCCGAATGAACAGAGCAAGGATGTCCCAGGTCAAGTACGTGGCTGAGATGTATAACAATAAGATTGTGAATTTCAAGCTTGTCAATGACATTTTATATCGTATTCTATGCTTTGGCCACCCGCAAAATCAACCTTTACCAGATAATTGGGAAGTGGATATTGATTACCCTAATAACTACTTTAGGATCCAGTTGTGTTGCTTGTTGCTACTTTCCTTGGAGTCTATCTATATCGCCACCGACGTGTCTAAAAAGAAATCTCCAAACAGAGCCAACGAGGTTAAAAAGAGGAACGAGATGAATAGAAATCTCCTTGGAGTATTTGTCACGTTCTTGCAATACTACATCTACTGCAAAGAGCATCCTTTCCCAGTTGAAGTCAAGTTCAAGTTGGACGATATGTTTGCCAAGTACAAAAGTGTGCCAACTGTAGTCCGCTACCAGTCTGTACAAGATATAATGAAGAGGCTAGCTGAGCTGATTCAGACTAAAGAGGACGCGGAGTCCTTTTTGGACAACGATGCAGAGAATGGAGAAGAGGCCTTTGACGACATGTCCTCGACGGGAAGCAGCTCAGGAGAAGAAGACGACGACGAAGATCTTGATGATGAGGAGGAGGAGGATGAAGAAGATGATGAGGAGGATCTGGAGGATCTGGAGGAAGGTGAAGATGACAACGACGACGACGATGCGGAGGATGAGGAGGCGGCGGAGGAGGGCCTGGACGAAGAAGACGACGATGCCGACGATAGTGAAAGTGAAGACACTGAAGAACGTGCCTCCGCGGAAGTCCTCTCGGAAGCGGAGAGGCTCAGGCTCGAGGCAGATCGCAAATTCCAGAGCGATTTGGACAGGGAATTCCAGCGAATCATGATTGAGTCGTATGGAAGCACAGTTCAAAACAGCCAGGATCTAAGGTTCAAACAGCGGCTACCAGCGCCAGGACAATTTTACAAAGACGATGGCCGGCTCAACTCCATTTCCGCCAATGGTAGCAAAGTCTCGTTTGGGTTGTTGACCAAAAATGGCAAGGGCAACAATGTAAGACAATTGAATTTGCCCACCGATAATAGATTTGCGGAATCGGTGTTGAGAGAGCAAGAGAATAGGAGAAAAGATCGAGAAAGAATCATAAACTTGGCTTCACAGATGGAAAGCTAAAAAAGAACTACAAGGTAAGAGAATCAAAAAATTAAAAAAAAAAAAAAGAAAGAAAACAGAAGTCTATTTTTCAAATCTCTATCGATTCCATTTTTCAGATAAATCTATCGCAATATGGAAGTCGTTATGTTCGATCGGGTCATCAACAACAAGCTCACATTTTGGGCAGAACTTCGTTTCCTGAAGCTGTGCAAGAAGATCTTTTTCCGGTCGCTGTTTTTGCTGGAGTGATTTGAAAATATCGCTGCTGGTCCCGTTCCCGTTCCCGTTCCCGTTGTTACCGGAACCGTTGCTGATAACTTTCTTTTGTAGCTGTTTGGGAGCCGTTGAACCTCGCACATTTTTTTCGCTGTTGACCTTGTTGACCGTGTTGACCTTGTTGAAGTCCTTGAACAAGTCAGAAATGTGCTGCTTATCTTTTATTGACAAATCTTTCGGCTTCCGTTTTGACAATTCATTTTCCTCTAGCTCGATTTTCCTTTTCGCAGTTGCGTTATTGATCTCCATCAACTCTCGATTAGCAGTAACGCTCCGATCGTCACTTCTCTTTGCAAATGACTCAATCATGGCATGATCGTTCAAGGCAACGAAATTGGAGATGGTCAACGACATGTCCAGCATCTTCATAATCCTGACATTCTTGGCATCGCCAGCAAACAACTCCCGTGCGGGCTTGTCGCTGTTCATCCGCGATAGACTAGTGTTGCGTTCCAAATACTCCCGTAGGAGTTGCCGTCCACACTCTTCAATCGCTTGCTTCATCTTGCCGATGTCCTTATGGAACGGGATGGGCATCTGGCGCGTTTGTCGCACAAACGCCATCGACCTCACGCCAATGGTAATGGTCCTGGGCCGCTTTAAAATCCCCTTTTCTTTACCCGAGACTTTTGTCATTGACAACTCCATGCTTTCGTTATCTAGATCAAGCAAACGATTCGACAAGTCTCCCGCATAGACAGTCAACCACTCAAATGCATCTTGCAACGACCACGGCGAGTTGTCGCGGAAGTTTTTGGTGGACATCATCGACTTGATGTCGACTTTAGCTTCCAACTCCAGCGGGTGCATCCCTCGCACAATCTGGTAAAGCTTGGTGGCCAACTCCGGCTCATCGCGTAGTTCTTTACGGAGCATACTCGGAGTGTAATTGTCCCTAATGAAAGCAATCGAATTGGCACCCGAAGGCACGTCAAACTTGTGCACCAAAGAATCGCCCAACTTGGCCCCAAACCCCGTGATGTCCTTTAATTCAAAATTGTTCAAAAATCGATTCACTGCACAGTTACGAACTATAGTTTGGTTATCTGGTTTCTTGAATCCTCCACTCAATTTCGCCATCAACCGATTCCGAGCTAAGCCGGCAGAGGTAGTATAGCCCAACTCGTCGTGTATAGTTTGTCTTAGGTCCAACAAGAGCTGGGCGCCTATAATCAACGCGACATCGTCCCAATCTTCAATTGCAATCGCAGGAGGCGGCAGCACATTCTGGGCATCTGCCATCTCTTTATCGGATTCTGCAACGTACCCTTCCCATTGGATGCCGTCGGGTAACACTTGCGGTATAGGAGGTAGAAGCTCCATGCTAGTACCTGAACCAGGACCTGTACCCAGACCCTTGCCCGCCAGTCGATAATCATCAACCATTTTCTTTAAAACGGGAAACTGCCCCATCATTCGCTTAAAAACACTTCTCCCCAAATCGACGTAGCTCTCATCCACACTCGCCTTATCAACCAAATCAACCTTCTCCTGAATCATCCGCAAGATCTTGCGACTTTCCCGCCTATACATATCCAAGCTGACCTTATGATCAACGGGGCTAGGTGATCCCAGCACATAAGCCCAATGCCCTTCCCCCTTCTTGTACACCGCAGCATGTGCGCAAATCAAATCGGGACACTTCAATTTGGCAGACTGGACCGTGTCCAATCGCGATATGCCAAACTTGCGAGCCGCGTAGCTCACAGCGATAATCGATTGCCATTGCTGACAAACAACAGGGTCCTCATCCGATAACCCGAGCCGTATCCTCTCTACTTGCGCGTAAAAACAATTGAGATCAATTAGCGCCACTACTGATAACGGCAGTTTGTAGGCCAATTGCGGATTATCTAAATCTAGCAAGTCCTTGAGTTTTATCTTGGATGATGAGCGCGGAGACGTGGCTAACGCTGGCCGCGAGTCCGGCCTGGGTGCTTTCACGGACATTTCACTGCCCTCTAGTGAGATGAATAGCTGTCTGTTTGTAGGACGCGGCGGCTGCCAAAAACAATTAAGAATTGAAAGTAGATACGTAAAGGAAAAGATGAATGGAGTACCAAAGAGTTCAAGAGTTCAAGAGTCGTTACCAAAAACAGGAGTTATTCCGAACCAAAAGCTACCAAGTGGTCTATTTTATTTTTGGGGGGGGACTCATACGTCTCCCTACTTACATCTCATACTTTTCTGAGAAAAAGTTGAAACCATGGTCTTTTGCCCAAATCTGAGCATCCTTGATGAGTCCGTCTGGTCCACAGGCTAGCACCCAGCTATGCCTCACATCGTAAGTGACGTTGTTGTTTATAGCAAACGCCTCGTGCAACTTGGGTCGTCCTTGTCGACAACAAAGTTTGCGTTCGTCGATACTCTTACCCTCGGTGTCAAGGTCGATTTCTGCATTGTCTCCATCTCCATCTCTATTGTCGCCATTGCCACTTTTCATGCTACGTAGTTCTATTTCGTCCCCGCCAAGAAGCCCATGGTTTTCCTCGTGCTCATCGCTAATGACAAACTCTGGTGTCGTGATTTGATCATTGACCCCGGTGACATATACTTCTACCTCTTCCATATCGAGATGGTTCCTGATGAAAAGGTCAGACGAATTGCGCACGCACCAAACCATCTGCACTGGAACTTTAGGGGAGTGGACTTTCAAATATTGAAAGATTGGCAACGCAAACGAGATCCCCGAGCCTCCACATATAATGTTGCACATCTGCAAATCGCTGAAAAATGGCGCAGGTAGTGCAGGATAAGGCCCAGATAGGAGGTAGGCCAGCAGTGGGTTAAATTCGAACTGGGTCTTTCTCGTGATCAACGTGAGGATAGGGCTTGCGTCTTCATAAGTCGACGCAATGGTAAAAGGGTGGGTTGCTCCGGTCCAGCTCTTGATGTTCAGAAAGGAGTAGTTGAGTCTAATGTGGCTCGCGGGGAGCCAAACGGGGAAGACAAGCGGGGTCGGTATCTGGATGATTTGCAAACTCGATGTCGGGGTAGTGATCAGCTTGACCGAGTTGACTCTATAAGCGGTGAATCTCAAGTACAACTGGAGGGCAAGTAGCGCCAACGCCACTATAGCAAACGGCAAAACTCCGGGCCGAGCATGGAGCGAAATCAAGACAACCATGAACCACGCGGTGATGTTGTGAATTATGTAAAAACCCGAGTACCATTTCCGCCTCATGACTCGTACAGACACAACAATGAGCAAAATGAACGGCACAAGCACGAGCAAGCCCAAAAAATTCCACAACTTGAAAAACTTGGACAAAGTTCCCGTGGCAGTCCATTTGTACGTAAAGGCAGCCCCATGGAGCAACGCAAGAAGGAAAATCAATCGCGACATCCACTTGTGCAAATTCAAGCTCTGCAAGTAGTATCCGCAGCTTAAGTTTGCAGAATACGGGAATCTCAACACTAGATATATGTTCAAGGGCACCAAGCTGTACGAGACTCTTCCCAACCGCTTTGCCAACGTGATGTAGTTTTCGCTAAGGACGCCGATGTGATACTGAGCAACCGCTAAGATGATTATAACCCATAGAGTCATCAGCAACCAAGTTGGGGGCGATGCAAGGAACGATAAGCGACTGCTAAAGAGTCCCGATTTCTCCCATCGCTTTATGAATATGAACTTGAAGAATATGTGTAGTAAGACTTGTGCTAGTGATAATGCAAATATTATGTATCCATATTTGACGTTGACAAAATGATGATCGCCGTGCCTAGCCTCTAATTCAACCATCTCTCTAAGTCAAGGCGGAGGGTGGCCTTGGATTGTATTTAAGCAGCCAACCTTCTCGGACGAGTGAAAATCGGTATAATTTGGCTCGCGTAATCATTAGGGAACCCCCCTCTGAGGCGCATAAAGAGAAAAGAAAACCGCGATAACAGTAGCAATCAGTGTCGTGTCGCAAGTGAACTTTTGACGACATGGAACTGGAAAAGCAAGTCACGTATAAGGTTCGAGTCCCGCCGAGGGGAACAAGAACAAACTTAATAGATGTGGAGTTGTTAGGGGATAAACGATTTTCCAACAACTTTCAGCTCAATCTGATAACCCTACATTTTCGATTCCCGATATTTCAATCAAGACATCTACTTCGCTAAACAAAGAAAACTTTCCAGCCCTCAAGAAGAACATGCACAGGTCAGTATTCTAGTCATTTTCTAAGCATTCGCGCGGCATCAACCACCGTTGATTTAAACGAATGATGATATCACCCCCCTGCTTGGTTGCAAAATGAAAAACTTGAAAAAAAAAAAAAGAAAAAAAAAGAGAGAATTCAACCATTCAAACTGCAATTGAGGTTGAAATAACTCATTGCACCATTTACCATTTCATACTTTGCCCTTCTGATCCCCCATCCACAACTAAATCATTTCTCCAAACCGTAAAATACCACACATTTTTCTCCCAACTCCTCCATCTTTTTTGCAGATCTATCTTTATGCTTTTTTTTTACGAGTGGACATTACGAAATGTTTAGCTTCTAGAATACCACAGCTGGATTTCTTTTTTAAAGTTGATTGGGCGGGAACTTGGGTGATCGACGAAGTGGTTTATTTCCAGCTTTGCATTGAGAACGTGGAGAATTAAAATCAGAAAAAAAAAGTGAGTTCTTTTTTTTTGGCGAGATCGTTGCAAAAGACTTTGGAACGAATTGATGCGAAAAAGCATTGTCAAAAGCCGATGGGACAAACACTCTTTCAGAGTCTTGTCACCTTTTACTCAAATCTGGTGGTTTCTTGTGTTTGTAAAAAAACGCGACAGCTTTTAGCTCACAATTCGCCATGCTTGATTTTTTGAAGGCAGGTAACGACTATGTGGCGAGTTGAAGAGCACATAAGATCAACGACCAAGCGAATATAAAGTTCCCGTAAAATAAAAAAAAAAACGCAAAAAAACCGGGCGTTGATCATACGGGGAGGGAGAGACGTCGGTGTTATTAAATTGTATGCGAGGGTGGTGTGCCTAAGCAATGCCTCCAATTGAAAGTTTTGGTGCTAGTGTAGTGGTTGCTGTTGTTGTTGTTGTTGAGATCTAGACTTTACAGAGCACCCACATACGTCTCTTCAGAGTGAGAGTGGTGTGATTGATTATGTGAATGTCAAGTTTCGTAATGATGTCATGTGAAAGCTTTTTGCAAATTTCGCATCCAAAAAATACAAACTGCAAACTGCAAATTGCAAATTTCGCAGCTTGTTCTTTTTTTTTTTTATTTTTTTTTTTTGCTTTTTCATGCATTATCGGTACACATTTCTCTTTACTTTCTCTTGCAATTGGCCCTGTTCAGTCTAGATAAAGCGAAACCTGGAGGCTATATTTAGTAAAATTTGATGCGATTACCCCCCAACCCCAACTTGCAGTTTGGATTGAAAAAGGACAGTACAGAGAAATGCAAAGTTTTTAATTCCTACTGGTATTCATATCAGCAAGAAGGAAAAAAAATTCCACTTCCAATTTCTGATTTCTTTCGTCATCGCCTAAAAGGCAGAAAATCTAGACCGTATTACTGTTGGAAAAAGTATTACGCACAGACGATATAAAGAAATAAAATTTACCCCCCTAATAAAATGAAGAGTTTTGTTTATTCAATTGTGTACAGTCTTCCACGTTCAGTGCCTCTTAGTGTAAAAAATTGATTCGATGGTGAATTGAAAGCAACGCGAGCTCAAGCTCTGTTGGACTTCCATGACGTCAATCTTTATTCCTCTTGGCGAGTCTGAGAACGGACTTAGATATTTACAAGAAAGGGAGTCCCAGATTATTTGGACTCTTATGATGTAATTTTGAGGAGGAAAAATTTTTGGCAAAAAAAAAAAAAAAAAAAAGAATTCATAACCTTCATGGATGCATCTTGTGCTGATCAAGGAAGCTCAAAAAAAAAAAACAGAAAAAAAAAAAACAAAAAGACTCTGGTGGAATCTCTGTTGTGGAGGTCAAGAGGGCTGATGCCCTTCGGCATCTAAACTAATTTCAGGGCGACTTTTGCCAGCGCATTTGTCAACGTACTGAACAAAGGTTGGACGACCTGGCGAGTGTAGATAGTACGAAGATGTGTTGCAGGCCTCCCCTAGCAATTTTTTTTTTCGCAACCACCGGGATGAAGATAGGCCACCGTATCAATTGTGTTAAACGGGGTTGTTGACCGCGAGTAAAGATCATGGAGATTCATGTAGAAAAAAAAAAATACGTCAGTTTGGGGTCGAGAATCCTTCACTAGAATCTTTAAGAAGGGACTACTTGAGCTCTGCAAGACATGCGAAATTACCCCCTGTGTAAGAAAACCAAAAAAACCAAAACAAAAGAGCCAAGCCACCTTGACTTCAACTTCAACTTCAACTTTTGACTTTGACCTTGACCTTGACTTTGACGTCAGTTCCAGCTCAGCTTATAGTCCCCCCCACCGCCTCCAACACCCAAAAAAATGGATCACCAAATCTACTTAGTCGCTGTTTCCATGAAGTTCAACATCCAACAACAGCAACAACAATTCCACTTGAGCAAGCAGTCTGGTACGAGCAAAAAACATTCTCCTCCGGTTATCCATTTCCACTAACTCTCCACTCGCTCTGCACTAGCCCCCCCCTCCAATGCTCCAACAACGTGGCACATGCGAACTAAACCTTGATCTACATGGATTTGAAAGTCACGCTCACAAAGAAAGAATATCCTGCTGTACATATTCTCAACGTCGATGATTTATTTTTTTTGCTACGGTTCTGTTTATCCACAACTTAAAGGAATGGGCGGTGGAAGTCCGGATGTGAAGAACTTAACAATCGTATATTAATAGAATTGGGCCTCTTGCAAGGCTTCCATTTCGTCGAAAGACGCCTTACATTCCTTCATAACTCTGTTTGGTGATTTTTTTGCGTCAATTAGCCACAATGCAGAGCAAACAAGCTAGCTGCAAAAATACAAAAAAAGAGAGGCTCCAATGGATTTCCATCGCTTACAAAGGGCCACGCACAGCCTGAGCCTAATAAAGCAAATTGTTGCCCCTGCTGCATACTTGCTTTGCCATATCGGTAAGTTTCAAAAATACTCTATCTCATGCACAGCATACCTTATTTCTCTTCGTTTCTTCGGAAACGTATCCACAATAGAATTCGTAACCACCGCCCGCCACGACAACCACCACCACCATAACCACCGAATTTTCATGCTCCTGGGAAGAAAAAGCAGATGCAGAACAGGGGGGTGTAAATGCAGAAGAAGAAAAAAATAATAATAGGAGCGTTATGAAGGGACTAGCCAACGTGCCAAAGATGTATTCTTTTTCATTGGCGTCGACTAATTTCACTTGTGGCGAAGCTCCTGGAACCGCTACAAGTAGCGCTAACGGAAATGTGCCAGGTGGAGACTCCCAATTACAGTCTCGCTCTACAAGAAATGCCTTGTGTTTGGAAGTTTTCCATGGAGTAGGCTCGAGTAGACTTGTGGAAAAGACAGAGGAACATGGCTACAAGAAAATAGGGTCGGTCTTTATGCTAGGCTAGGCTGTCGTGATGTTGTTGGATCTGCTAAAGAATAATACAGGCGCGAGAGCACGGGAAGATGGTAAAACACCAAGATAAGTAAAGGTCGGGATTATGGCATAGTCTTTTTTTTTTTTTTTTTTTTTTTTTTTTAAACAAGGATAGTGTTTTTTGGGGTTTGTTGAAATTAGCCTCTTTAGAACAAACACAAAACGGATTGAATAAGGGGTTTTGAGATATTCTCTAAGTAAAAATGTCGCATGGAACATTTTCGAAAAAAAAGCAATGTCGCGCATCCGGTGGTGAGGGGGAAGTGAAATGACATCATAGTCCAAACATGCTCGACCAAGTTATCGCCAATTCGAATGAGAAAACCGCGGTGACACATTGACCATTCTTTTCAAAACCAAATTATCAAAATTACAATGGTTTGTTTACTTCCTCCGACTTGCAATCTCCAATGAGTTTGATAATCCTCGGAATAGGAACTTGCTAGGTTTAGAAATACTTCAAAAACAAAAAAAAAAAATAGACAAAAAAATAGAAAACGCATTATTGAGTAATCTCTTCTTCTTGTTCCCGGATGAGATATTTGCCATGAGAAGCTAGAGTATCATCCATTAAGGGGTTTTTGTTCGCTTATAGTCACGCCTTGAATGGCATCCGTGGTGGGCTAGGTTTTTGTCCCATTTGGTCTGGTGACGTCCTCCCCGTGAGAGTCGCTGATAACACATCCCCCAGAGCCGCCAGCCAAGCAGCTCTCTATTTTGTTTTCTTCGCTTCATCCAGGAGGGACTCGAAGGATAGAAACTGGGGTATAATTGGTAAATGTACCCGTTTGATCCTTCCTTTGCATTCGCCATCTCGTAATTATCCACACCCTGGAAATAAACTTAAAAGATCCTTTGCTTTGCACGTTGTCCAACTAATATTAATTGCAAAGGCGTAGGAGATGTAACCGTACCAATTCTAGGCGACAGCAAAAGGGCTATTTGAGTAGACCTCTGACTCCACCAAACCAACCTTGATTTTAGTCTGCAAAATATGCAGAGGACTTCTTGGAGGAGCTCTTGTAGGAATGCCTCTTCCGGGTGGGAAATTGTTCTCTCCTCCCTCCTACCTCCAAATGATAGAAAGTGACGTCAACAAAATCGGATGACGTTTAGGTGGCATATTTGATATAACACTACAAACATATACGTAAGTGGTGGCGACGTAGAGGGGGAGGAGCCAGGTCTAGATTGGAGGATCCACGGCATCCTGCTGTATTTCAGCTGATAAACAGTAACTGCGACATTTTGCACCTCTTTTTTTTTTTTTTTTTTTTTTTTTCTCCGTAGTCTGGGCTTAGGGGGAGGAGGAGGAGGAGGAGGAGGAGGAGCGAGAGCTGGAACCGTACTTGGCACTGATTCTAGACCCCCCAACATTTGAACAAGCACCGGCTGATACTGCTGGTAATCCAAATCGCCAATTGCCCATTTTGTTCAATCCTTGGTATCATCGAGTAAATTGCGGAAAAGATTTCCTTTCCCATGCATCAGAACGAATGGCAAAAAGTAAAAAGATTTTTCTCCACTTCCTCCTCCTCTTCCCCAATTGGATCATCAATGCCGTCCGCATGATGAAGAAATTTTTTTACATCATTTACGGGGGGGGGGGGGGGATATCAAATATGATGTGCCTACTGAGCTTGGCTAATCTCTTGACCTGCCTTCAACATGGGGATCTGATCAGACGCATCTGGCTCGACAGAACCAAGATGACGTCAAATTGAATGAAGGTGCCTTCAAATGTTTCAAACCGAAAGTCAGTGCTAGAAGCATTTGTTGCTGTTGTTGTCGTCGTTGTTGTTGCCGTCCCCCTAGGCCAATCAAAAACTTTTGTCAAGATCCGAACAATCCTTTCCACCAGACATATGGGGGCAACCCGGGGGGCCTACGAGCATTTGTTATTCGAAAAGTGGACGACATAGCCTCAAGTACGTCACCATCTCTAATACTGTAGCACAAAGGGGTGGTGAGAAGTCGTCAAGATAGGGCCCTCTAACTGGTGCACTTTTTGCTTCGTACATATGAAGTCCGTGCAGTTATCGTGTAGCTTCTCTGGACAATCCAAGCGGTGCTGCGCACATAAAGCGTCAGATGTAGCATTACCAAACTGCAAGAGCAGCAAAATAAAAACTGCCACCGGTACAGATAACTTTGAATAAAGTTTGTGGCTTGTTGTTCTCTCCCTCTCGTTGTCTCTGCACTGACTTCCGCCTTGTCCAATGCAGCGCAGCCAAAAGCTCGTTTGGTTTGGTTTGGTTTGGTGTGGTTAGGGTAGTTTTAATTTTTTTTTTTTTGCGCCAATTTATTTCTCTCGGGTAGCTAAGACGAAAGTCTTGGGAACAGAACAAGGCAGATGAAAAAGAAGAAGAAGAAGGAGAAGAAGAAGAAGAAGAAGAAGAAGAAGAAGAAGAAGAAGAAGAGGAGGAACAAGAACTAGAAACACCCCAGGCTATACACGTTTGTTTTTGTCAGTTAGAGTAGTAAGAAATTTCAAAGTCGAGTAATCCTTAGTTGTGAAATTTCCCTCAATGTCCCTCTTGAGGGAGGGAACGGATATGGATGATTTGACCAACTTGACATCTATACCCCCCCTATACCACTACATCATAGCAGGTCTATATAGTTCTCATGTACCACGGGCTCAAACATTTCCAATCTAAATATCATCTGTTGAGCTGCCTTTTCTAACTTGAAATTTCCCTCGAGGATACAGATTTCATCATCTGGTTTAGTCAATCCACATATAACGGACTTCCACTTTAGAGGCTACTACTGCTAACTACTAACTACCAAAAGTCATATAAAAGTCCTTGACTAATTGTTTCTGCATATATCTATTGTAGTTTAAATCATCCCACACATACATATACATAGACTCACTAGTACCACCTGCCACCCAGGGGTTAGCATTCATACTTGCAATATTAACCACTTCTTGGATTATTCAAGGGATAAACATCGGTGAGTCTAACTGAAAGTATAAAAAGAGTTGACAATTTCGTTTCATCTCACAATTTCTTTTCGGCCATCCAAAAAGCTGTTCAAGTCAAATCCCAAAGTGACATACAAAATAGCACAGGAAACAACAATTTAGCTTAGTTTTACCATTGCAAACTGCCAAACATCCTTACCAAGTACAGCTGTGGCAATTCATATTCTTTGAAAATTTATCAACAAAAAAAAACCCCCCATCCCCGAGATTTACCGAAGATCAATCCACCGACTTACCCACCACCCCCCCTTCTTTTGGTCCCTTTGAAGTTTAAAACGATAAAAACTCGCTCACTTCACCGCACTTTGCTTCACACTTCATTACTCCGAACTACACATCTACACATACGCCCCCCCCCCCCCCCCAGCCCCCTTTTTACAATTTTATCAAATTAGAATTCCCGAGGGAGTGAGACGGATCAATAGAAAGAAAAGAGTAGCCGAGTACACGACCAGCTTAGTACCGAGCCAATCTACGTAATATACCTCCCCACCCCTTATCCCTGGGCATTTCTCCTTCTAGTACATTTCAAGTGCCCAAAGGCTAACTGCAACTGCAATTGTACTTGCAATCTTCAATCTCAAGAGTTTACTGCAATTGACATCTTCAATTGTAAAACCTACTTGTGTGTCTATCACCAACTCAGATACCTAAAGAAAAAAAAAATATATATACCAACCATGGTGTACCGCTCGGAAACTACCAAATGGAAAGCTTACCAATTCAGCGACCCCTTTGCCGCTGGCTCCTTCTTTGTTTGCAACAAGTTGAATAGGTTCTTCTGCCGTCCCGACTGCGATGCTAGACCAAGGACAAATCTCAAGTCGGAGATCAAGTTTGTCAATAGTGCGCAGGAGGCTACTTCGTTTGGCTTTATTCCCTGTGAGTCATGTGACCCCATGCACAGCACAGCAGTCGATGTTGGCTTGTTGATCAAATGTGTTTCCACTGTCAACAACAAGGTTGGGTTCATGCCTCCCTTGTTGGATGAGAATGAAGAGTTGAACTCGAGGAAGATTAAGGAAAACATTTTGGAAAGTAAGAGAGCTAACGAGGAGCAGATTTTGAAAACAATCAATGGTATTGGTGCCGCGGGTGCTGCTTCCGTTGCAGATGTCAAAGCTGAAAGCGGCGTTCACAGGGCCTCGATGCCTCACTTGAATTACCAAGGCAAGGCTTCCAAAGATTTGGAAACCACTTCATTGTCCAAGAATGACTCGGACCACTACCGTTTGGTGGACTTGGCCTGTCGTCATTTGGCCTTGGCTGCTGCCGTCAATGTTTTCCAACCAAAGCCAATCGTTACCCCCGAGGAACCAGTTGACCCAGCTGGCACATTGCCCACTGGCTCGAAAAAGAGAAGAAGAAGAGGCGGTGTTTTGGGATTCAAGGAGTTGGCAGCTAAATCGAAATTGAGTGCTTGGCATTTCCACCGTGTGTTCAAGTCCGTCACTGGTTTAACACCAAAGACGTATGGAGACAAGTGCTGGGAGTTCATCAAGAAGGTGAAGGAGAGTGGCGAGTACACCACTTTTGAAGCTTTTGCAACCATGCCACCTTCGCCAGCTTCGCTTTCGTCTTCGTCAACTTGTGCTACCTCGTCAAAGAGCTCGATGCCCACATCGCCAGTGCAGAAGCCCAAGTTGAAAAAAGTCAAGATGGAGTCAACGCCAACATTGTTTACTACTCAATCCGTTGCTGATGCAAACAAGTTGGCAAGCCATTCGCCAAACACGCCATTGACCCCACCAAACCAGCAATACAGTTCTGCCTCGCTCAGCCAATTGAGCACGGTGCAGTCGGAAATGCCAGATTCGTTTTACCCACAACTGCTGGCACTCAGCTTTGATGACGATGAGACTTTGCAGAACTTGCCCAGCTTTGACATGGGAGACGAAAGCAATAACAACAGCAGCAGCAACAATTACTACTCGGACGAGAATGGCCACAATTATTTACACATGAAGGCATTTTCGTACCCTGACTTGTCAAAGTTTCGCGGCGATAGTCTCTTTAACCACTCGCAGCCATTGCAATACTCGGCAAGCGTGATCAAGGCTGAAGATGCTGCTGACAACACACAACCATCGCACTTGGGCTTTGCTGACTTTTTGTCGTCGCAGTCACAATCACAGCCACAGTTGCAGTCGTCCTCTTCTTGCCAGCACCACCACCCATCATCGTCTACCTCATCATCTACATCTACACAGAGCTTCAACAATTTCGACGGCGCTGGAGAAGCTGTTTCGCTCAACTTGAGCGAGGAGTTTGTGCCCAACACCAGTTTAAACACCAGTTTCGACGAAGGGTTCTTTACCACGACATCACCATTTTTATTCAACAACAATGCAACTAATTACTTTGGCGCTGGCGCTGCTCCTTCCTCCACCACCAACTCCATTAATAACAACAACACTGTTACCAACCCAAGCAACATTAATGACGATATCTTTAACGACACAAGTTTTTTAGCTATAAACCCTCAATTAGCTGCAAGTATTGGATTATAGATTTTTGGCGCACGTTGATGCCTCCTGTTCTGCTTCTTTTTTTTTTTTTTATTTTTTTCACTGTATAATGACTATATTACACTTACATATATCGATTAATACTGTTTTTTTTTAAATTGCAAAGTTCTTACGTACTGAGTCTTTTCAGGATTGACGCTAGCCTCTTACATCACCGTTGACGTTTTGAATTGGAAAACGTCACCTTTGGCTGTGGAAAACGTCACCTCTTGTTGTGGAGACAGGCTACTATTTGCGGGAAAACGCAATTTCGAATCACCCAGAGAGTGGTGTGAGCCCTCCCCCCCAAAAGTAAAACCCTAAAACCCTCGAGGTGACGTCCACTGGTTGTTGTTTCAAAAGGATAGCGGGGTATTCAATCGTGGAACGTAGAAGAAAACTAGAGAAACCACTTGACCTTCAAAACCATACATTACTTGGTAAATCGCTGTGCACCATGCACACACATACTTACACATTAATCCTCTTCTTTCTTCCCCCCTCCCCCCTTCCTCCTTCACGCTCAATCTCGTCAGCACCTGCTATGCAAGAATGAAAGGGCCACTACGGCATGCACAACTCTCGAGCGAAAGAAAGAGAGAACAAAAAAGGAAGGTTCAGCTTCCTTCGTCTAGCGTGCGCTGAGTTGATGATACCTGCGTGATCTTACATGGCGTTCCAGAACGGCCCGTCCCCGCTCTTCTCTTGTCTTCTCTTTACTTCTCGCCCACCCCCTTATTCTACCCCCTTGTCGTCCATAGGGAATGTGGCAAAAAGTGTGCTTGTTTGCATCGTAGAGGCAGAACGATTTTTCGAAAAATTGAGGGGAAATTCAAAGGGAATTGAACTGAATTGAGCTGAATTGGAATTGAATTTTCGGAGAAATATAGAAGAATAACCAGAAAAATAACAAACCGTCATCGAGAATGAAACAAGGGATGAGACGACTTCACTCTACATTGGTCACGGTAGTCAAGGTCGTCAAGACTTACTCGTCATTCCACTCCAACTCCACTTTCATCCCCTAGTCTTCCACCGATGTAGGAAAACTCAAATTAGACGCTGCTCGGTGTGTCGAATGTGCTAAAGAGTTTCAACTATCTATGCAAGCGGACTCGATCAAATAAAAAAAACGATTGAAGTCCGCGGCAGAATTGTTGTTCGGATGTTTTTTCTTTTTTTTTTTGTTCTTTTGCCTCACCGCGGACTTCAACAAGGAGAATGATAAAGGCGGGTTAATTGGTTGATCTTGATGTTGAAAAGCCATGTTATTTTATTTCTTGCCTAAGGGAAACCAAGCGAGGTTGTGATTGAGAGATTCGCGGAGAAATAGGTCAAAAGCGATTGAAAAAAAAAACCGGGCTTGGTTGGATCGATATGCGCAAGCTGCAGTTCTTATTTTTAAAAATGTTGATAATTGATGGATTCGAAGGAGGGGGGAAGGACGGATGACGGCGGAAGGAGAGGAAAGGAGGAAGAGAAGGATAGTCACTTGACGACCTTTCAAATTCAAACTCTTTGCTAAAACTTGCGATTTTTCTTTGTTAGTTGTTCTATGTTTTATCATATTCGTGAAGCTGAACAAGTCGGTTACACTTCACCATAATGTTAACCCCCCCCCGGAAACTTGTTCGTGGACGAAACGCGCAATAAAATGCGCTTGACACTTGACACTTGACACCCCAAATGTAATTTTTTATTTTTACCACGAGAAGCAAAGATCCGTCTTTTGTGCCCAGCTTCCTCCCATCGCCCCCCTAGATCTCGAGGAGAGGAGGGACGTTGACGAAGCAACAAAAGGAAAATACAATAACAATGTCTCATTGAACAACACTTGCTTGTTTCGCAACAAACAATCGCGACGATCAAACTAGTCGGAATCCGTCTGCGGAACAGGGAACAGGGAACGAACGGCTTCTACAATCTTCTTTTTTTTTTTTTTCCCTCTTCTGCAATGGTTACCTTCGCCAGCAGGTAACAGGTAACAGGAAAGAGGTAACGAGAAGAGAAAAAAGGGAAGGAAAGAGACAGGAATCCCGTCGTCCGTGGTGACACACATGCTCTCTTCTTCTTCTTTGTTCTCCCTGCAATCCAAGTCCAGAGATAACGCCGTTGTTACTTCTAGTGTTAATCTTCTCCAGCCACGCAGGAAAACTCATCTAGATCCACAGACTCATACGGTGTTTTCTCGAGTAGAAACACCGATTCAAAGTCTTCTGGTGCACATCTAGAATTTCCAAAATGGCGTCTGAGGTTTGGCTTTTTAGGGTTCTTTTATTCTTGGCCGCTTATTTGGCCAAGTTTAACCATAGCTCTAAGCTCCAATGTCGTTAGCCAAAGGGCCCGTGCAGTTAGAATTTCAATTATTCAGTTCTTGGAATTAAAAGTTTCCCGCACAGGTCTAGGTCGGTCGCAAACATATCGCACATCTTCTGCCACTCCCACTTTCTAGACCCAGACTCCACCCCCACCCCCCTGAGCTCGCCACCTCTCGTGGCTGAGGCTGGTGAATATAGAGTGAATGCATAAGAAATACGAAATTTTTCGTTAAGAACACGCGAGAATCGTGGAGTGCGGGCTACCCTTGGCAGATTCGCTAATCCAGTCAAACCATTCTAGCCAGTGCCATCCAAAAGTCACCTGTTCTCGGCTATTGGCGAAGCTCCGTGATAATCCACTGCAATCCCCCTTGCCCGAGTCTTTAATTTCTTGTTCAAGTCTCGAAAAAAACGTCGATGCCAATACCACTCACTCGCAAACACCCAAAGCACACGAAACCGACACTTTTTCAAACCACCACCTCCAGCAATAGAAAACCACGGGTAGTTTCCACACCCACCTCAGTTTGATCACATCCGAAATCACGATTGAGCAAAAAAGAAAAAAACGAAAAAAGAAGGAAAAAGCCTCTCGCGAATCTGGATCTTCCATACCTCCCCCCCTTGCCCCCTACGCCAAGCATCCCACAACACCCCACGTCCATCAGATGATAAAATCGATGCAGGCAAAAGTTTAGGCAAAGCCTGTTAAACGGAGTTCCTCGCTTTTTTTTTTCGGTTCTTGAAGGGTTCGCACTTTAATTTCAGGAACTTCGGAATCTTTTCTTTTTCGTTTTCCCCAGCCACAGACGTTTCTAAAGTGCATGAGATCTGGACTTTTCTTTTTTTTAGGAATCGTCCATATGCATCAAGCACAATTACAACCTAATCTACCGGGAAACATGTTATTTTAAGGTTTGTGGAGAAAAAACAACAGGAGAAATTGTGCCAAATGTCGTCTTGTTGATGTTGTGGTTGTGGTTGTTCATTCCGATCGAGACGGAAGAACGTTTAGCAGAGACAAAGTTCACAACCAGGCAGCGGCGGCAGTCTGCATTGAGAATGTTTTCTGTAGTTGGTATGGAAATGCACCGGGGCTTACAATGCTCAGAGTTCAGGTTTCGATGAGCCTAGCAGGAGCGGCTAAAGTTAGGAGCGGAAATGTGGGTGTGCCAACAAGTGGAGATGTGAACGACGCACCACCGGAAATTAGCAGCGTTTGTCCACCATGCTTCCCGTCGTCTCGTAGCATCACCAACTTATTTTTTTTTTTTTTTGATTTTTGGCTCATTTCATGTGGCTGAGATGAGATCAATTTCGTGCATGGATCCGGAGCTCACGAAAACCGTTCCACGAGTGATTAAAAAAATAGAAATAAAATAGAAAAATACAAATCCACATGTTTCTTCCATGGCCGAAGAATTTGAACAATTTCTCGAGAGAAATGAAGTCTCGGAATCTTTATAGATCCCGAGATCTCAGCGTGCGATTTCTTACAATATTCCAGCATGAAAGTTGTCCACTTGTCCGCGGTGTTTTTATACGGGAAAAGGACCGTGCTGGAGGTTCTCTCTACACCCCCTTTCCTCGACAAGTTTCTTCTATGTAACACTTGCCCTTATGCATCGCATCCGAGACCCGGCTGAGCCTTTGTCTGATGGCGGCAGGTCCAGTTTGTCGCCTACAAAGATATTCACCTCCTGGATTCTATTCTCCAGGAATTCTCGACGAAAAAAAAAAGATTCGCCCCCAACTTTTTCCGTCCCCCCTAAGCCGCAACCCCTAATCTCTAATCTCTAACCCCCCCTAAATCCTATCCCCTCTAAAGTATCTTCCTCTAAGATAATATGCCAAACAAATTGCAGCAAGATGTCGCAGCCACAACTCAAGCTCAAAGAAACGACGTTGTGCCAAGTAGCCCTGGCAGATACATCCTCGGCTCTTTGCACCCAAGTACATCGAAGTGCATTTGCGCACACATTTCACACCTGGTCGCCCTGATCGCATATCATCAAAACATTTTCCCATCTCTACTGCACAGTTGAAACTTACAAATCCCTTTTGCCACAAGGATAGTTGAATTTCATCTACGTTCAACTTGAATCTATTGACAACCTAACTTCCTTTCCGTCGACACCAGAGTTCATCATGTTCAGTCCAGGGAAGACCCACTAACACGCTCCTGGCAATTTTTTGGGTGTTTTCTGCGCTGCCAAAATAATGGGGCTTCTACAACTATTCGACGTTAGGGAATAGCTACAAAAGGGATGATCTTCGCAATTCAGGAATAACCTACCAGAAATTCCTTTTTTTTTTTTCTTTTTCTATTGACCAGAGACTATAATTTCTCACTCAGGGGAGGGCGGAGACGAGGTGATTACCCAATCAATTCCAAAACCAAACTGTACAACTTTTTATGAAAATGTTCCTTGATTGATGCCTTCTTTTGAGGATCATGTGTAAAGTCCTGATGAAGATGTTGCGGTTGATGCTCTTTGCAGAGTTGGTCAATTTCATCCAACGTAGCTTCAATCTTCCCAATCAATTCATTGTCTCCTAGGCATTTCGTGGGGGAGAAAACCTTGGTCAATTTTGTCCTATATGTATTTTGCACTGGTGGTCTATTGTCATCTAATAACGCTGGATTGGGACATGTCAGCTCACCTTGATCGTTATTATTACTAACGTACATTTCAATCGTTTTAACTTCACGCGCTCGCAAACTGATTAGTATGGTTCTGATTTTGACCTGCGCGTATTTGTAGTTGTTTTGGAAATATATCAAGTCATTCTTCATCGAGCCCATAATTTGCTGCTCCAACTTGTGATTGATCGGACACGACTGGAGGATGAATTCGGGTCGATACTCATCACAAAACCCCACTGAAGGTAATAGTATCTTGTGTTTGAAAATTGGCGGCTTTTTAACATCCTCGGGAATTTTAACTTGCAAACTTCCATCTGCTTCCGATTTGCTATAAACTTGACTCTTTTGCATAATGTTTCGGCACTTGCGAGAAATCTTGTTTCGGTTGTATTCGCAAACATTCTTGACCAAGTCATCGCTTATTAGGGGAGTGAAAACACTGGTTTTCAAACGTTTCAAGTCAAGAACATTGTTGCTCAACCCACTGGTGCTTGCATTGGAGTTGTGTACCGTCGACGAAGATGAAGACGTGGAAGACTGATCAGAAGCATCGCAAAGATGCTCCTCGCTCATCGAGTTCATGTTTTGATTGTAAAGGTCGTGCATCGACTGGGTTCGGGATAATTTGTACGACCCCGATGAAAGCGGCAGTGCCACGGAACTGTACGGTGGTTGCCAACTGTGATCGTCGTATTCAAAAGCCGGCGAGGGGGCACGTAGGGACTGGATGGATTTCTTTGTGTTTAAACTCAGCTGCTCGTCAAAATATCCGCTCATGGGATTTGCGAGAGACAGAAGTGGAGCGTTACCACCACCAACACCACTTCCACCACCATTACTGTGACCAAATGAGTTTTTCCATTTTTCTGCAAAAGATCCACCACTGCCAAATTTCGACAATGAAAAGTTAGATTGTAGTGATGAGTAGGAAGAACTCAATGAAGTGGACAACTGAGCAGTCGATGCAGACTTGGATAATGAAGAAGATGCCTGAGAAGTTGTAGGCGTTTTGATTGGTATTCCAATGGGTACATTCTGCGCCCTGGCTGTGTTAGTGGTGGTGGTGGCTGTAGTACTCTTTATTGGTATACTTGGTGATGGACGTGTGACTCCTCTGACCTCTTCAGAGTTGCTTGTGTCGATTGATGATTCCCAACTTCGATCAACCTGACTGTCTGCGTTGCTGTTGCTGTTGCTGTTGCTGATAGTGTTGCTGGTGACAGCAGACAAGTCAACAAGCTCATCTCCAAGTTGTTCCTTTTCCAATGACTCCGCGTTTGGAATCAACCCATTCATAATACACACAAGTCTCTTGGCAACAGCTGGATTGCCCGTCATGACCACGACTCGCGTTACTTCACGCACATTAGTTTGTTTGTTGAAATAAGGTCGAACGCCCAATGAAGATCGATATTGGACTAGTAGCGATAACACAGTTGCTAAAAAGGAAGCACCTGGGTTTCCTGCCCCCGCGCATTTGCCATCTTTCAACTCCAACCAGTTTAAAACTTCCAAAACCCAGTTGATTAAGCAAGAGCTGTATTCTGGTAAATCAGTCTTCATCAAATGATTTGTATTCATCAATCTTGGTGTGTTGTTCAGGTAGTGTATTAACTTGATTAGCTTGTTGAGCTGTAGATGCAAATCATAATCGTGCTGGAGTATGAAATTGGGGAATTGTAAACGTTTTTTAACCAAATACTCGCAGCCGTGACAATTGTCAAACCCTAAATGGAACTGGTGCAATAGTCTCCTGTAGACGATTTTTTGGAGAAAAGTTAGGAAATGAGATAATTCATTCCAGTTGTTGATGATGACTTCGTTTATAAAATTGTTGGACTCGACGGGTATAATGATGCCAATGGCAAAACGGCTATTGATTTTCAAGTCATTCATTTTCAAACTCGATTCTCTGATATTGGTGGTTGATTTGGGGTTCCATTCATCGCCATTGCCAAAGAGTGTCTCCAGCATGCATGGGTCGCAATCGGTTATGGAAAATAGTCGAGTTATCAAGACTGAGTGGTACGCGGTCAAAGCATTGGTTAGGATTGGGAGCGAATGCAATTTGGTCATGGTGTGAACCTCACTCGAAGGTAAACCGCAGCCAAATGCCAAGTCATTCAAGTCGGTGATGTTGTGATGTATTCGTTGGCTCGAGTGTGACATTTTGGGCTTGGGATTGAATTTCCCTGGATGATGGAGATCTTGATTATTTTGGCCATGACCTTGCGCTTGAGCTTGAGCTTGAGCTTGAATGGGGATCAGCAGCTGCGCAGTGTCAAATAGTGTTTGCTTGGTTCTCAAATTGCCACCATCTTGAGATATAAATATTCGAAAGTACTGGTTATTGAAATAAAATGGTTTCAACAGATTCGCGTTATGTGTTCCGTAAAGGATCTCTCGTGAATGGGAGTCTTCAAAAGACGACGCTATCGTTGGTGAAGTGGGAGTTGTCTTTAGAAACGACGGCAGCAGCAGCAGCAGCATCTGCATCAGAGACATCGGCACCAGCAGCAGCAGCATCGGCAGCAGCAGCAGCGGCATTGCATTGGCGTAGTTTTCATTATGTTTAAATAACCTTCCGAGCATCTTCAGTGTAGTCCAATCTGTCCAATTTCGATCTTGATTCTTACTGGTTCATCGTGGATACTGTTTCCTTTCTCGTTTTCCAGAATGAAGTGAAGTCTAGTGGAGTGAAATCAAACGATATGATATGACAAGATATGGAATATATATATATTTATGTATACTTATATGTCTGTCTGTCTGCCTGTCCGTCTGTCTGTCTGTTTGTAGGTATCTATCTATACACACGACAGGTGTCAAGAGCCAATCCTTTAGAAATGGTGTTGCTTTCCCGATTGTATTTTGAACCTTGTTGTAGCTGGGATATGGTTGTAAAATCCCTCAACCTCTCAAATAGAGGAAAAACCAACAGAGAGGGAGTTATAGTGCATCACTGAGCTTCACGCTGCTTGTAGGCGTAGGAAGTGTTTCGATACGCACGTGACCTGCTGTCCGGCGGTACACGACCTTGTACGAGATCAGCTTCCGTTTCCCCTAGCCAGGCCACCAACTGGTCAATCAGCCCCAGAGGGTATATGTTGACATTTAGAGAAGAGACAATGCTTAAGAAGTGGCAATCCAAGCGAAAAAGCCTCTACAGCTCTCTTGCAACTGCAACTGCTCAACTCCGCTCTTTACTTTTCTTCCTTGCAAGTTGCTGAAACTTGCATCTCAAACCATCCTCCCGTCACATCCCCAAGTCACGTGACAAGACAAAATAAAACAAGCATGAAATGAGCCTTGTTGCCCGTCAACACAACAACAGAGGAACATCTGGGGGGCGGTAGTCTAAAAAGCGCCGGGGTGCTTGATTACAGCTGGTATTATCCCATGTTACATCGAGTCACTCTTTTGCTTCGAGACAACACGTAATACGTGACCCTTTCCCCTGCCTTGGCCTATTCCAGAAAATATCGAATCTAAGCTTTTTTTCACGAAAGTAAGTTTGGGCGAGAGCCCTCATGTCTCCTTAAGCGAGTTATCTTTTCCCGGGGGGAGGAAGGAGGCTGCTGTATGCCAGTCATTTAACCTGATGATCCCTCGCTACAGACACGGGCAAGCCGTTGGTAACAATAACAATCAATATAGTATCTGGTAGTATTAAGTTAACCGCTCGGAGTTTGTTTCCCGTGTCATCTCTTATTGTTCTCTGGGGCTCGCTGCAACAGGAGCAAGGCGCAAGCTTAGATCTAATCGCCGAAGAGCAGATGGGTGGGAAAAGTAAGCCTAGCCTGCATATAGGTACCACTAGGAAAAAAAAAATAGATATGTTCATTGCGCGGAACTTTCTTATCAGTGTCTCGTTTTGTTCGCGACATGGAACGCGACACAACACCACGCAAAGATTACTACAACGTTGCATCGATTCATTGCTATTTTTATTTTTATTTTTCTTTTCCATTTTTCATTTTTGGCGATTACCTAGTTATAGTACATACTTTTTTTAATGCTAATTAATCATGAAACTTTTTATTTTCAACCACCACGACCATTATCTCTTTACACCTTGCCAACAGCTTCTTCCAATATGTTCAAAAACACGTCGGCGTGTTTCTTTTCAAACAACAAGGTGGGTCTCAATCTAATAGAAAGGTCACCACATGCACCCATGTTAAGACCCAAGTCCTTACAAGCTTGCAATACTTTGGCGCGCACTTCAACAGAGCAACAGTCCCAAGCAATAAAAGTGCCGTAGTTTTCACCTCTCAAGTTCAAGAACTTGCCCTGACTCTTTGAAACAACCGTTTGCAACCCTTGATACAAATAGTTACCCACCGTGGCGGTGCGCGTGACCAAGTCCGAGGCTTTAATCTCTTGGTATATAGCTTTAGCCAAGATGGCCTTGGTTGGGTCACCGCACCAAGTGTTGAACTGTCTAAATGGCTGCTTTGGCTGCAAGTCGCCATTGCCAAAGTAGAAACCAGCAGCCTGGAATTTCTTGGAAAAGGTCACCATATCGGGTGGACTCGTCAAGTTCCAATGCTCGTGAGCCCAGAATTTACCAGTGGCACCAACACCAGTTTGCACTTCATCAACAATAAACAAAATGCCGTGTTTTGCCGTAATGTCTCTTAAGCCTTGGAAAAAGAAGGAAGACGCATGGTTATCACCACCTTCGGATTGAACAGGCTCGACAATAGCAGCAGCAATCTGCTTTGGAGAGTTAACAATGATGTTTTCCAACTCATCCAAACATCTTTGTTCTTCCTGTCTGTTTTCAGCTGCAAATTCTTCAAGAGGGTATTTCAATTGCGGGAAAGGTGCTTTTGGCCATGGAAACGCAGGGATATCCAACTTGTGAATAGCCTTCGAGCGGGTAGTAGCCAATGCACCAAATGTTCTTCCGTGGAAACCCTTGTCAAAGGACAATATCACCATCTCCGAGGCACCAGGGGTCTTGTTGTCCATGACACTCGACAATTCCTCGGCGGTGAAATCGGCGCCCTTTCTCAATTTGGCATGTTGGTACATGAATGCCGCCTTGTAAGCAGTTTCATTGGCATCTGATCCACTCAACGAAGTCCAAATCTTGGTCATCCCCGGTGGTGCAGCTGCAAGCAAACCCTGTTCAAGAATATCCTTGTAGTTGGATTGGGGGAAACATGCCAATGCAGGACGGTTAACTATGGCAGACACCATTTCGTCGGATTTGGCGGCTTCAATCAACTTGGGGTTATTGTAGCCTAGTGGAATCGATGAAATTTGACAGTAGACGTCCAACAACTTGTTTCCATCGGCATCACTGATGTAGTTTCCAATAGATTGGAAATAGTCTGCAACAAAGTAGGTGGCTCCATTGTCGTAAACCTCGCCTAGTTCCTGGTTAATCTGCTTGGACTTGGGGCCTGGAACGGAGCTGGTTGTAAAAACAGGTGCCGATGGCTCATTAGGAAAGTACTTGGTGGAGATAGATCTCACAAACCTGTAAGATGGTTTGGGTATTCTGAGCATTGCGGACCTCTTTTTTTTTTATCACCTGAAAGAAACTATGAATATACCCAAGAAGAATATAGAGAAGCAGATGAGCTATCCAACTTCTCTCATATGGCAATGGGGTTTCCCAGATGTTATTTATATGCTCGACTCGGTAGGGAATCGATCACCATTCAATCTGCCCATAGATAAAGGGGAAAAATAAAAAGACATAACAGAGAGACGGAACCCTTTGGGACTCGCTTCCCGCGCGGTACTCGAATCACGAAAGAGGGAGAGGCATAGCGACAGAGAACCAAAAGCTACGCACTGGCCACATCACGTGCCGAAAAATTCCTTTTTTGGTTTTTTTTTTTTTTTTTTTTTATTCTTCTATTTTGCAACCTATCAATCTAGTACTAGTCCCTCTTCCAGCGAACCCTTTCGACGGATCTGCCGCCATAGATGCCACCCACTTCCAAGTTCGTGTTCCATTGGTCGATAAACGAGCAAAGAGCAGTGCCCAAGGCAATCTCCCTAATCATCTTGCTCTCGTCCAAATACAAGGTAAAGCCACTCGTGCCATTAATAACCACACGACCAATGCGTTCACGAATCTCCAGCTCCTTTTCACCCACGTTATGCACCAACTCAAGCCACTGCCCTCTGAAAGTCCACTGATAGGTCTGGCCGTTATTCATCGTGAACATGCGGTAGCTATCGATGGCGTCGACTCGGTGGCTCACAACGTGCCAGCCCAATTCAGCCGCGGGAGCATCCGGAGCACGGATCAACAAGACGTTGCCTCGCAAGCCAGCTCGCACGTTCGCGACGGGCTCATCTTGCCCCTGGGGGCCCGTGCCCAATATCGCCGAAGAATACATCCTGTAAGCGCCCTTCACGGCGCGCGAGCGCTGGAACCAGAAGATGCGCTCCTTGGGGTTATTGGGCCCCACGGGCATGGCGCCGCATTGGGTGTCAAACACATCAAAGATCTTGCTTCCCGAACCAAAGCGTCGAACTACGGCGTACTGAGATACATTGGTGGGCATTTCGCGGATTTGCGGGATATAGTGACTTTGGTTCCTGTGGGGGCTGAACAAGATTGATTTGGCCCGAACAACGGGCCTCATTAATGGCGAAAGGATAAGCTCAACCGGCATTTTCTGTTCTCCTCTGTTCTTTTGTCTGTTTCTCTTCTCGTCGCTTGTCCTTTGTGTTGTTTTATTGGATTTTCCCAACCCCCCTTCTGTTTGGTCTATATTATTCTAGCAAAGAAATTTAAAAAAAAATTGGTTCGGATAAGGAAGCCTTGGTATATACAAGTGGCAAAAAAAAAAAAGTTAAAGTGTTTATCTGTTACGCCCCTTCGACTTGAAACTAGACTTCTGGCAGGTTGGAGAGATCTGTAGCCGATATTGTCTCACTAGAGTAATGAGAAAAAGAGTCCTGGCGATCCCTGTACCAAAACTGACCTTCTGACATCCACTCTCAACTTTAATGTTGTTGTTGTTACTGATGGTTTTTTTTGTTTTTTTTTTCACGTTTTATCGTATATTTGATGAATTAATGTACACTTTAGAAATTTTCCAAAACCCAAAAAAACACTCCACTCCTACTTAGCTAGCTTAGTGTCTTCTAGATTCAGCAATAATCTTGTTCATCTCTTCAACTTTTCTCAAAGCTCTCTTGTGGGTACCCAATCTCTTCTTGGCCAACTTCTTGGCTCTCTTTTCACCAGCGTTTCTGATCAATTCAATCAATCTTCTTTCGTATGGGGCCAATCCAGAGACTTCCGAGACGATTGATCTAACGAAAACGGTTCTTTGAGACAAAGCTCCTTTTCTGTATGAGATTTTGGGTGCAACTTCCTTAGCGGTAGTCTTGTGACCCTTGTTTAAACCGACAGCAATTCCTAGAAAACAAAAAATGTTAGTACAACTGGTTTAACGTCTAGTCATGAAGGGAAGTGACAAGGATGAAAGATGAACGACGAAAAATGAAAAATGAAATATGCTTCTCAAATTGAGAAATTTGGCCCAGTGAT
This sequence comes from Lodderomyces beijingensis, assembly GCF_963989305.1. Lineage (NCBI taxonomy): Eukaryota > Fungi > Ascomycota > Pichiomycetes > Serinales > Debaryomycetaceae > Lodderomyces > Lodderomyces beijingensis. Next base: position 1,658,720 of record NC_089974.1, on the reverse strand, counting down.
ATCATGGACAAAATCACAGTCTCTTATTGTTGACGACTATTGCTTTCATCGAATAACGATTCTTCTAAATGCAAACTTGAAAACAGTTGTCGAAAAACAAACTCTCAAATGCAAACTTGAAAACGGTTGTCGAAAAACAAACTCTCAAAATGATATTGCAGTGCTTAATGGATTTCATGGTTGAACATCATCGTCACTGCTGCAAAGTCTTCTTTTACTCCTTCCCAATGTAGTTTTTCTCAAACCTCTTTCAGCTTCTATAGATTGGCAAGTTGATCTCTCTCTTTCCTCCTCACTTCATGCTATCCATAAGATCACTATTCTCTTGGTCGACATACCAGACTTAGCCATTGTGATGTATGTGTATATATGTGTATATTATTGGTTCGAAGAAGGACGCTCTCTCCAAATATTGAAAATTTCTGCCTATATTGAATTTTTTCTGGCGATACCAGCGAGCACTTGATGAAGCCTGCGTTAGCCTGTACTGACTAAGACAGCGACAAGAAAGGAAGAAAGAGAGGAAAAAAAAAAAAAGTTGTGAGAGAACACATGGTAGCAGTAGTTTGCTTATATAATATATTACCAATGCGAGTCAACATCACGTGCATTTATATACAAGATAGGGCTATACACCCTGCTGCTGCTGAATTGGCAGACTTGCGCTATTTACCGATTGGATCAAGGCACCAAATTTAGCATTATATTCATCGAGCTTAGCAACTAGATCACCATATGACAACCAGCAGTACTCTTTCAAGAACTGCTTTTCATGTACGGGCAAATAACTATCTCTCTTGACGTGTTCAAATAGTTCATCCAATATTTGCTTTTTGGTCTGGGTAAATTTTCTGCCATCGGGGTGGATATATTGCACAGGTTTGCTATCTAAAGTGCCTCTTTCATCTTGCTCTAATTTCTGTAATAGTTGATATCTCAATTTCCAGCCCAATAATCCCATAGTCTTGATTCTTGCTGGAGTAGACTTTAATAGGTACTGGTCGATGCCGCCCACCTTCGACACAGTTTTCAATACATTTGCCGAGATTCTAGCCTGGATTCTCTTGTTGAGAATCTCAGACCACAATCCACCTTTGTTGACATTGGGGCGGTGAGATCGAAGGTTCTTGTTAAAGTATTCGGAACATGTCTTGGAGGCAGTACGTTGTCTTCCTCCGTATAAACCTCTATTTTGTCTCTTGAAGAATCGGGTTTCATATTTATAATGCGGCGTCTCGGGGATTTTCTTGGGAATTCTCAAGTTCTTGGGGTGTTCTTGTCCAATGGTGTATTCGTTTTCATCAATGCGTTTGACGTATTTGGTGATTTTACGGAACTTGTCGTATGGTGGTCTTCGTTCTTGCACAGGTGTCGTAGATGTAAAGTGTCTGATGCCAGCTAATGCATTCCTCCTCAGACTAGCCAGGCTGAATACGGAGAATGCAGAGGCTTGTTTGAGGAAATTCATCATCATTGCTTCAACTGGAGTCCTCTCAACCTCCCTCTACTTGGCTCTTGCCTCTTTCGTCCGTCTCACTCTCCCTCTGTCCAAGCTTCGCGATTTTGATTTCAACATTTTCTTTCTGACTTGGTGCTGGTGCTACCACATGGGAGCCGTCAAATCAATTTTCGGCGCAGATGGAAAGGGACCACACATTGGTGTCATGAGAACAAAGCAGAAGGTGAAGTGTTAGAGTAAGGCTGATCGTTTTCTTTTATGATATATTTGCAGTCTGAGGATACACAAGTGTGTATATTTGTTATTGGTCATGAAGTCCGAAACTGACCTTTTTGTCCATACACGGGCCCCTACAAACCCCATTTACCAACCATTAAGCGTTGGCTTTAATCTCTAGATCACGCCCTACATGGTCACAAAGTTTTTTGCTGAGTGGGCTACGATGTTGAGTAAAAAGATCTTTGCCAGTCAATAGTGTGATTTCAAAATTAATAGTGTTGTTGCAAAAAAGTTTTTGCAACGTTTTCTACCTCTCCTCCCTGTTGTTGGTTGCAAAAATTGGCTACAATACGAAATGAAAACTCTCTCACTCAGCGTTTATTTTTTTTTCGCCTCCCCAAAGCACTTACAAAACCCCATCATCGAAGTTCACACCCGTACTCTGGTTCTACAACGCAATCAAGTCCCGACTAAAGCGGGGCCTCTCCACCGCTAGAGTTGAAGAATCTGCTCATTCTTGCTGATCGGTTGGAACACGGAGTTGCAAAAACCCGAGCCGCACTAACCGCCTAGACCAACTTTAAAACAAAAAAAGATAGGCAGCTGTTTCCCCCCCTGGTTGGTGTAAATCAAGATAAATATAGTTTATGGTTAATGTCGAAAATAGAGAAGCTAAAGTGGCAAGGTTCTGGTTCGGGTCGCGGAAGGTCGAGATTGTCGATATCACTTGGGTAATTAGAAATAGAATAAAACAAAAAGTGGACGTTGACCCCTCATATAAGTTGTAGCCTCACGAGAACAAAACGGTGAAACACAAATAATGTTGTAACAACGCTCTTCCACGGAGCGACGTTGTGATTGTAGTTTGTAATTGCAAGCGTGTGCCTATGGGCTTGTGCATGTGTATGCCAGTGTGCCTGAAAAAAAGTTCAGCCCGTTGCCGTTGTTCCAGCGAGGTAAAACTAATGGTATCCAATTTGGGGGAGAACGGGGGGAGAGAGGGCAGATTTCCTGCGTCGACCGGGGCCGGGAGTTGGCGGGAATTCGGGGGCGACAAGGCGAGAGATGGCGAGAAAGCGCGCTCGAACGGTGGGGTGGTTCTCGCCGCAACTTGCCTCCCACCGACACTCTCGCTCGCAGCGGACTACCAATTAAGCAAGGAAGAAGAAGAAAAAGAGAACGAGAGACAAGCTTATCACAGTCCATCACCATCAGCATCTACAAACTCGATACGAAAGATTTAACTACACGGTTCTTATCAGAAGCACACTTGAGCACCCTTATCCTTTTTTCTTTTATTTTTCTGTTCTTCGTCTTCTTCTTCAAGATCTGGTTTCAATTGCTCGTTTAATTTTCCATTCACTTCTTCATTCGTCGTCGCAATCTTCACTTTGTTATCAACTTTTGTTTGATTGGCACTAAGCAGTCAACGGATATTTACTTCCTGCTATTACAGCTTTTCACAATATAATAATCTATCGTGGAAAAGAAACACACTTAAATAATTAATAATCAAGCAGTTCAAAATTAAACCATCATCAACATCATCATCATCATCATCAGCGTCATCAGCGTCATCAACAACAACAACAACAACTTCATCATCACTACCACTTGTTCATCAATTTACCCATACAACTAGATTGAGAAGGCAAAGAAGTTGCTGTTTACCTTCTGTTAATTTATAGTCTGCTATTACTACTAGTACTACTACTGCTAGTACTGCTACTACGACCGGTGGTATGGTTGATTTTGCTAAATCCATCTTTGGATTTGGCCATTCACACAAGAGAGACACTACCTCGTCGTCTCCGGCACCAGCACCACCAACACCCCAGCCGAGCTCCTCTTCCAACACAAACCAATCTATTCACCAGCAACAGTACCCGCACCAAGAAGAATACATCGACCACCCTATGCAAGCGAATAACAGCCAGTACCAGCACCAGTTTCTTCAGCACCACGATCAGCACCAGCTATATAATCATCCTCAAGAATACGACGATGCCTCGGGCAATAAATATTTGCCAAAGGGGTTGGGCAATGTGACGCCTGCTAGAGCTGTATCGAATAACTCGTCGGTTTATGGCACAACAACAACCACGAATGCTAGTGAAAATCCCAAGGCTTATTTGAACCAGACATTTATGACAAATGAGTTTCATCCTCCAAACAGCCAAGGTCAAGGTCAAGGTCAAAGTCAGGGTCAAGGGCAACTCGCAAGTCAGAACCAAAACCAAAATCAATTTGAAGCTTCTCAGGCAAATGCAGGAGCAACAGGTGATGCTATGGAAGGATACCCTCAACAAGACCCAATGATTATAACAACAGATGAAACTGGCCAGAATCTAAACCCCGGGGCCATCAATTCGCAACCAAAAGGTAAATTGAAAGTCACCATAATCGAAGCAGATAATATACAAGCAAGTCAACCCTATGCTGTTTGCACGTTTGAAAGTTCGGAATTTGTTACAAATGGACCCGATTCATTTGGCAAGTCACCAATGGACCCGAACACGGCCAAGACCAATCCTAACAATCCTACCAATGTCAATACCAATTCTACCAATGCCAATGTTAATGCCAATGTCAACAGCAACGCCAATGCCAACACAAACACCAGCAACACCAGCAACACCAGCACCAATGCCAATGCTAATGCTAGCACAAACACTGGCCCCACCACTAATCCCAATTTGGCACCTGGACCTAAAAATCATTACAATGCCAATCATGGACCACGTGCTTTACCCATGAAAAACCGCCCTTCCTTATATCAGCGGCAATTATCGACTCCGCAATTGCAATTATCAAGTGAATCATCCCACCCAATCTGGAACCACGAGGCAACTTTTGATGTGGTGGGCTCAAAGTCGGAATTGGACATTTCAGTTTACGATGCAGCACGAGACGATGCATTTCTCGGTCACGTTCGGATCTTCCCATCTACAGTAACAAATAAAAAAAGCGCCGCTGAATGGTTGAAATTAAGTTCAAGAATCGTGGGCGAAAGAACCCCTACTGGTTCAATCAGAATCAAATGGGAATATTCATTATCCGACACGAAAAAGGCATATGGACCTGACGATTTCGAATTTCTTAGACTCTTGGGTAAAGGAACATTTGGACAAGTTTTCCAAGTCAAGAAAAAGGACACGTCGAGAATATACGCCATGAAGATCTTGTCCAAGAAAGTCATTGTTAAAAAGAAGGAAATTGCCCACACTATAGGAGAACGAAACATCTTGGTCCGTACCTCGGCTGCAGCATCTCCTTTCATTGTTGGGTTGAAATTCTCATTCCAAACTCCAACCGATTTGTTTCTTGTGACAGACTACATGTCTGGAGGAGAGTTGTTTTGGCACTTGCAAAAAGATGGAAGATTTTCCGAAGACCGGGCCAAGTTCTACATCGCCGAGTTGATATTAGCATTGGAGCATTTGCATGATAACGACATTGTTTATCGAGATTTGAAGCCAGAGAATATCTTGTTGGATGCCAACGGCCACATTGCCTTGTGCGATTTTGGATTATCGAAAGCAAATTTGAACAATGACGGCACAACCAACACCTTTTGCGGCACCACCGAGTATCTTGCCCCCGAAATCTTGCTCGACGAGTCTGGGTACACCAAGATGGTTGACTTTTGGTCGCTTGGAGTGTTGATCTTTGAAATGTGTTGCGGGTGGTCGCCATTTTACGCCGACAACACTCAGCAAATGTACAAAAATATTGCATTTGGCAAAGTTCGTTTCCCCAAGGAGATTCTCAGCTCCGAAGGAAGGTCTTTTGTCAAGGGACTTTTAAATAGAAATCCAAGACACAGGCTTGGAGCGACAAATGATGCGCGAGAATTGAAAGCTCATCCATTCTTTGCCGATATCGACTGGAACTTGTTGAAAGCCAAGAGTTTGCCACCGCCATTCAAACCGCACATCACCTCAGAAACAGACACTTCCAACTTTGACCCGGAATTCACATCTGAATCTACATCGGCGTTGAAAAAGCAAATGGAAATGGCGTCGACGCCCTTGTCTCCGGGCATCCAAGCCAACTTCAAAGGGTTCACCTATGTCGACGACTCGGCCATGGACGACCATTTCGGCAGATCTTATAGAATGAACACCTTCAAAAACCCCGGGTCTTTTATTCCGGGCGACCCAAACTTGCCCCCAGCGGAAGATGCAGTTGACGATGATCAAATAGATGAAGAGGATGAAGAAATGATTCTGGACGAAGACCAACAAATGGATTACGAATTCGTCAATGGTAGATTTGATTTATAGACTTTATTACAATTCTTATTTAACTTGTTATGTTTTTATTGTTTTTTTTTTTTACATGTATAGTTTTGACCGATTGTGAAGAATGGAAGATTTGCATTCATCCCTAACTGGAGCCGCTCTCCCCAACAAAGGCAGCATGTAGCGGAAAAATACTCAGTGTCGATTTTGCAATGTCGCAAAAATAAAATCCAGTGTCGCAAAACAATCCACCAAACAAATCCCCTACCGGTTCTGGCCCCCCCCCCTTCCCGCCCAGAAGGGGAATTCATGAAAGCACCGCATTGACATTTTCAAATCCATATACTCCTATACATATACATATACACATACACATACACGCATACACCATTCCCAGTCCAAAGCCGGAACTCTAACTCAAATAATATCCATATCGATAGAACCCCAGGCAGTAGCACTAAACATAAACAAAAGCCAAAAATTCCGTCTCGAGTTTAAAAAAAAAAAAATTTAAAAAAATAAAATAAATAGAGCACCATGCCCCATCCAGGAAGACCGAAAGGTCGAATGAATAAAAAGACTCAGGCAGCACAACAAGCGCAACACGAAGCAATGGCACGAGCGCAAGCAGGTCACGTCCAAGCACAACCACCGCACCAGCACTATCAACAGCAGCAGCAGCAGCAGCAGCATCAGCGCTTTGCCCAGCCTGCACATCACCAACACCACCAACAAAGTAAACATTTGCAGGGACAAAATGTCGTCAAGGAAGAAGCAGGCATCCAGTTGCACGATGAAGCCGATTTGATCCAGTACCGGCCCGACGCTATGCACAGATACATCACCAACCACGAGTACATTGAAAACGTCACCGCCAAAGTGGTCCACAGCTCAAAGATAATCCCGCCTTCGCTATACCCACCAATTCCGAAACGAGATCCTCAAGAGTACTCCAAGTTGAGTCCCGAGGATATTTACTATGGCGACATAAACTTTATGAAGCATGTCGACGCCGAGCTCGTCAAGAGTTTGGCGGTGATGAGACAAAAAGACGATCCGGGGTTTGTACGGTACTTGTTTACTTGTCCGCAGTACCAGTTCCAGGGCAAAGCTTATGATGATTTGCAGAATTTACAGACAAATCTTGATGGTCCAGCTTCAGTGGACGGAATAAGCGTGGAGTACGACAAGGTGCTTTTGACATCTGAGGAAAAGTTTCATAAAGTCTACGAGACGTTGCGGGGCACAAAAGAGTATGCGGTGCTGATAGACAGGATTGCGCCCGGGGTTGAGGTTGCTTGCGCTCCTGAAAATTACGACCCAAATGAAGTCATAGCTCAAATGCAGGCAAACAACGGAACCAAGGAAGAGGAAATGGAACCAGAGTTGGGACCCGAGTTGGGCCCAGAGTTGGGACCAGAGTTGGGACCGGAATTGCAAACAGAGCCACACACGTATCAATTCGGTAGCAATGGAATGGATATTGACCTCGATGCAAAATTCAACGAAGCCAATGGAATTTATCAATTTGGCAATATGAGCAACAACAACTTTGGCAATGATGAGCAGTATTCTATGCTGGGTATACCTAGTAATTTGCGGAGCGAAAGTGCTAGCGGTGTCAATACGGGTCTTGAACAGAGCGAAGAGCCGCCAAAGGAATCGATACACACCAACGCCGATGCTGATGAAGAAGGAGAAGACGAAGAAGACGAAGAAGACGACGACGACGAGGAGGAGGAGGAGGAGGAGGGGGAAAAGGAGCAGCAGGAGCAGGTGAAAGGGGAACAGGTGCAGCAAGGACAAGAACAACAGGATGTTGCAAATGGAGACGGAGACGAGAAAATCGGAGGACAAGACAACAACGAGAATAATGGAAACGGAAATGAGCCAGACAAGGCCAACGATGAAGATGAACGGATGGCTGAGCCAGACAAAGTCAACGACGAAAATGAACAGATGGTTGAGCCGGACTTGAATGATCTATTCAACGATGGAGCCGATATGGACGACCAAGGAATGGTCAATGACGACATTGGCGATTTGTACAACTTTGACAACGGCGCAGAAGGCGACGATGACCTCATGGGGAACGGGGAATTTGACCAAGATTTCCTAAGTCATATCAACCTGGGTATGGATTAGCGAGTACTTTGTATTATTATTGTTATTATTATTATTATTCTTATCATCATCGATAATGTTTTCGTTTATAGACAAGAAACAACTACATGCTAGCTGCCAAACATGCCGTTTCCTTCCTTCCTTCCTACCTTCCTTCTTACTTTCTTTCTTTCTTTCATCCTTCCTTTATCCCCTAGGTTGGACGCTCTTGGTCATCTTTTGACTGAAGAATATCGATATACGGCCAATAACTCCCAGCACCGCTGTTAGAACCGAAAATTCAACAATTTACCCAATCTTGAAATTAAGAGAGAGCGAGAGAGATTTGACAGCAGCGACAGCAGATTAACAAAACCATCACCACCTAACAAGTCAAGCTACGCATCCATCATCATCATTCATCAACGTCGCTAACTCACACGTCTTTCTGGGTCCGCTACAACCTCTTCCAAAGCTGACGCGCACGCCAGACCATATGATGGAGCCGCTAGGGAATGACTTGACCAAAATGAGACAACCACAATCACCGATACAACCAGCACTAGCGAAGTTGGCAGCAACGTCAGCCCCGCCCACGCGAGCACGAATAAGACAGCAGAAGCTCAGGTACACATTCGTCGGATACATCATCGTCTTGATTTTTCTCGCGATAACTCAATTCATCGGACTAGGCTTCTTCGCCTCGGGGTTCTTACTCTCGCGCAAAGTGCTCCCCGATATCGCCACATGCGACGATGGCTCGTGCGTCGAGCCGAGGTTCGAGCGAGCTGTCGTGCTAGTGGTGGATGCGCTACGGTTCGATTTCGCGATCCCGGTGCCCGGGTCCGAGATGAACTACCACAACAATTTCCCTGTGCTTTACGACTTGGCCCAGGGTGATAATGGAGTGCTACTTAAATTTGTAGCTGATCCGCCAACGACAACGCTACAGAGGCTCAAGGGGCTAACTACGGGGTCACTACCTACTATTATCGACGCAGGCTCGAATTTCAACGGCGATGCCATCGATGAGGACAATTGGCTCTTGCAGCTTCATCGCAAAAACAAGACTATTGCATTTGCCGGCGACGACACATGGACTGCGTTGTTTGATGAGTATATCCACCCGGATATGAATTTTCCTTATCCGTCGCTAAACGTGTGGGATTTGCACACGGTCGACAACGGTGTTATCGAGCATTTGTACCCGCTGATAAAGACTCGCGATTGGGACATCTTGATTGGACATTTCTTGGGGGTGGACCATGTGGGCCACCGGTATGGGCCCAAACACTATTCGATGAAGGAAAAGTTGAACCAGATGAATAGTGTGGTCGAGAAAGTCGTTGAGGAGTTGGATGATTCGACTTTGCTTGTGATTTTGGGAGACCACGGAATGGACTATACGGGCAACCATGGCGGTGACTCGCCCGATGAATTGGAGAGCACGTTGTTTATGTACTCCAAAAGCAAGCTGTTTTTGAAAAAAGATGATGATGCATATAATATCAGCAACGAGGGCAAGCACTACCGCGCCGTCAACCAGATCGATTTGGTGCCCACCATGTCGTTGCTTCTCGGACTTCCCATCCCATTCAATAATCTCGGATTCCCCATTGACGAAGCGTTTGCCTCGATGGACTCACTTTTGTCTGCGGGGAACCGCACAATTGAACAAATTAAAAGATTTCGCGACTTGACGCCCAGTTTGGCCAATACCCTCCAAGGTCTGTACGATACTTTGGTCGAGAACACTTTACTGGGACTCTACTCCAACGCCGATTTACTTGAAGAACTCAAGAAATTCCAATACGATTCCTTGGAGCAATGCAAGACGCTTTGGGCGAGGTTCGATTTGAGATTCATTGGCATTGGTATTGGAATCTTGTTTCTCTCCTTGACGTTTATGATCACTTATGCCAGATCGATCCCCGCGGTGAGAGTGCTGACAATGTCGTTTGAGTTTATCGGCTCGGTCGTGGCAATGTCCATAATTGGAGTTGTGCTCAGTTTCTCCATTTACATTGTGTTGAAACCGGGTGACTTTAATTTCAAGATTTGCTTGTTTATCGGCGCCGCTTTGGGGATGATGATTGGATTTTGGGCTCCGATAATGGACAGATTCAGCGTGGCCTACATTTGGCACCTGACGATTGATTTTTTCCTTTACAACTTCAACAGCTGGTCCTTCCTTGGCATTGTGTTTGTTGCGTTCCACTGTCTCGTGTTTGCCTCGAATTCATACGTGGTCTGGGAAGACAAGATGGTGCTGTTGTTTTTGCTTTCCTTTGGTGCCAGTTGCGTTTACGCTATTGCAATCAAGCCCAACATCCCACAAAAAGAACGGGTATTGGGGATTAGCCATGCATTGACTTTTGTCATCTTGACTCGACTTTCATCGATGATCAATGCATGCCGTGAAGAGCAAAGGCCCTATTGCAGCACTACGTTCACGACCCTGTGGTGGTCCATTGCGTTACTTCACACCATGGCCTACCTCCTTCCCTCGGCAATCATTGCATTTTACAAATTATCAGACTCGTATTACTCGGCTGCACCGTTGTGGATTGGCACGGGGTTGAAGTTTCTCTTGTTTATGAATGCCATGTACTGGTCGTTGGAGTACATCCTGCATAACGAAACGTTTAAAGCCGCCAATTCAGTCATTGGCGCCCCCTTGATCAAGTCGTTGAAGCTCGCCATTGCAAGATTGGTCTTGTTTGTTTCGCTAGTGCTCGCCAATTTTAGTTGGTCGCGCGGGCCGCTATGCGTCAAGTTGGAGATTGAGGAAGATATAGACGTGGAAGGACTTGACTCTGACGATTACAAGAATAGCAAAGCTGCCACCATTTTGGGGTACGGCAACGTTTACGGATCCTCGTATTTCTTGCTCGTGTTGAATTTCACCGTTGCGGTCATGTTGACTACAAAGCCACTTGGAGCACTTTCCATCAGCTTTCTCATTATCCAGATTTTGTCCCTCTTGGAAATCGTGGGCACTTTGTCATTAAGGAAAAACTTGATCTCACCCATCATCTTTGGATTATTAGGCTACCAACATTTCTTCAGCACGGGGCATCAAGCAACAATCCCATCGATCCAATGGGAGTTGGGATTCATGACCACGGAAACTATCGTGTTTCCCTTGACCCACATCAACATTATTTTGAACACGTTTGGACCCTTTTTCATTACTGCATTATCAATTCCTTTGTTGAACATATGGAGAATCTCTCCTTCGTCAAAGCCAATCACCGTGTTATCGCAAATAATCACCAACTTGGCCACTTTTATAACTTATTTCTTATTTACCGGGTTGAGCAGCTTGATATTTGCTGCTCATTTCAGACGACATTTGATGGTTTGGAAAATCTTTGCCCCGAGGTTCATGTTGAGCGCCATGCTTATTGTTGCAATCAACACTTTTATTATTATCGTGACGCTATGGGGAACTAGAAAGACACTAGGACAAGTTAATAGAATATTTGGCAAATAGATTCAGTTAAACTATTAGAACAATTATTTATTAGATTTTTTTTGAAGCCTGTTTTTGATGGTAGTGGTGTCTGTTAAATCTTCTCTTCTTCTTCTTCTCCTCTGGCCTTTTCCTTCTTCCCCATCACCCACAGCAGCCTGAAAATGCGCCGCCGCTACTGAATCTTCTATGCCCTTGGCCAGAAAATAATCACGAACGGCGGTTCCCCTCCAAAATTCGCCCAAATATCTACAACCCCGACACAGCCAGATCTCTTGATAAAATCAGGAAGAAAAAAAGTATTGGAGAAAAAAAATAAAGGAAAGGAACTGAAATCTGAATGATACTTATCTCATATTCTATTCATGTTGTTTAAAGTCATAAACAACCACCTATTCCTACTCATATACATACTATGTGTCCAGGCCGCATCACCATATAACTCGTCATTTACCCGCGACCATTTACGATATCTCAAAAATGAAACTCGCGAATTGTTTCGTCACGCCTGGACGTCATATATGACCCATGGCTTCCCCCACGATGAAGTACGACCGTTGAGCTGTGAGCCGTATGGGCCAGATTACAACGATGTGATGAATACTGTGCGCAATGATGCCATGGCCAATATCTCGCTGACGGTATTGGACAATCTCGATACGTTGATTATATTGGAGCAATGGGACGATTTGGATGCGGCATTGAGCTATTTGAAAGCTAATCAGGAGGGTTTTTTCAACCGGGATACCATTGTCCAGGTTTTCGAAGCCACGATCCGGTTTCTTGGTGGGCTAATGAGTGCGCATTTGATTCTCGTGGATGTTTTAAACAAGAACATCACGTTACCTGCACGATACCACAGACTTCAAATGACGTGCGCCAACTATGACGGGTTTTTGCTAGAGATGGCCCACGATTTGGGGTCGCGGTTGATTACATCGTACAAGACACGAACAAATATCCCCGTGCCGCGGGTCAACTTGGCCAAGGGGCTCAAATCGGTTCCTCCATCGTTGCAGAAAGATGCATGCACCTCAGGGATCACGACCCCCGTGTTGGAGTTTACTTTGCTTTCAAGATTAACGGGCGACTACCAGTTTGAGTACTATTCGCAAGTCGCCTTGTGGAAAATCTGGCAGTCGCGCCTGGTGCTTAACTTGTTGCCCATGACGATTGATCCCATCTTGAACCAGTGGAAGGATTCCGTTTCCGGCATTGGTGCCTCGATTGACTCATTTTACGAGTATGCTGCGAAAGGAGCAATCCTTTTCAACGATAACTATATGTGGTCGATATTCAAGACCTCGTACCAGGCCTTGTTGACTCACCTGGCTCAAATCGGCGCGGGGTCGATGATTTTCCCCAATGTTGGCACTCAAGACGGAATGGTCTTTAGCGACTGGATCGATTCGTTGAGTGCTTTTTGGTCAGGATTGCAAGTGTTGACTGGCCAATTGACCGACGCCATCAAGACCCACGTCGTGTACATGAAGATTTGGGATTACTTTGACTCCATCCCAGAACGATGGATATATGCTCACCACAACAATAAGAACAAGAAAAAAGTGTTTCGCGCCGAGGACTCGATCGAGCTTGAATGGTACCCTTTAAGACCCGAATTTATCGAAAGCACATATTATCTTTATAGAGCCACGCGCGATCCAATGTACCTTCAGATTGGAGAGCGAGTGCTCAATTTATTTGACGACAAGTTCAAAGCCCCCTGTGGGTTTAGCGGGTTTCAAGACGTGCGAACTGGAAGTAAACAGAATCGGATGGAGACTTTTGTCATGGGGGAAACGTTAAAGTATCTTTACTTGTTATTTGACGTTGACAATGACGCGTTTCTTCATGACCCGGAGTTGATGCGCGGCAAGAATTGGGTTTTTTCAACCGAAGCTCACCCATTGTGGTATCATGAGGAATTGAGAGCTAGCCCAAAAAAAGGCTTTGTGAAACTGAAACCAGGAGATGATAACGATGATCATGATGATAAACTTTTCAGCACTCCCATCAATAGAAACATCACTATGCCCCAACCTTTGCTAGTTGGTATACCCGATGAGAACAACGTGATTGGCCACGTTACTAAAAAGGACCCCTTTGCAAGCAGGTTTGATACATGCGAGACCAATCCGTTCACAACCCACGCGAGATCATTTCAAAGCTCCGGATATTACGACTGGGCACATTTGTTCAATGCCGATTTTGCATTTCGCAATTCTTTGAAAAAACCCAACTATCGCAAGCTGACCAATCTAGACGGCAGCTATTTTGAACTAAGCAAAGATTTCTTTCAAAAATTCACCTTGTTCGATTCGCCACTCACGTGTCGTAGACCACCAACGACAACGGTGCTCGAGATATTCTGGGGCGATGTCAAGCTTGCTTCCAGGGTCGAGATTTCCGAGCTCGTGGCTGACATCCCAGCAAACCAAACGAGTCTCATATACTCGGGTGATCTCTGGATTCCAAATTTGCAAGGCTTGCGAGTTTTATTTGAGGAGTTAAAGGTGGGATCCGTCGATACCCGAAACGAAGTCATTACGAGTGAGTATATGAACTCACTCTTTGGCGATGATGGAACACCAAGCACCACCGGGACCACCTCGCGTGGTGCAAGGGAAGGTTTGAGAGTTAAGAAAGTGAACGGAATCGAGACAAAAGCCGGTGCCATCATATGGACCATGCCCTTTGTAGTTACCCAGAATGAAGAATCTACCGTTGCAGTGACTGAGGAAGGCAGAGTTGTCATCGAGGGGAAAGTTATAGAGAATTTGTTTGTTTGGTACGGATGACTTATAGACTTTATTTACATTATAGCATAGATTAGAAAAAAAAAAAAAAAGAAAGGAAGAAAGCTTTCAACTTGGAAGAAAAAAACGATGATATTCTAAACGTGGAGCTGATTTGTAGAGCTTTGAAGTTCAGTCACTGGATCTTTCGTTTTGGTTTTCCTTTTGCTTTACTCTATGATGATAAAATTGTAGGTGCAAAACAACTACGAGCTCTTGATTTTTATATTTTATGTTCCTCCTGCGGGTTTCGAAAATGGACTCAACCTAAAAAAAAAAAACATCAGCTGTGTCAAACCCACCTTTGAAGGTCTTCTAACACCAAATAATTGCCGTAAAATGAGTTATGATCCAGTCCACGATAGGTATACCCCTTCCAAAACCGAAAATAGATCGGGCCAATTGTCAATATCGAGCTTAGTCTCAGCAGCGGAAATAGCTGCAACTCCCGCCCTTACTACTACCATCACCACCACCAACAACACCAACAACACTACCACCACGAACACAGCCACGACTAAGACACACGAACCGAAGCTTCGTACACACCGACTGCCCTCGGGACGCAGCGCACACATACTCCATTCCATCAATCACCTCATAGATACGCCGCCACCTGAAGTAGACGACAACGACGGAGATGACGATTACGATGAGACCGATATAAACTCCACCGTGGCCGGTGACGACGAAGACTACGTTGCACCTCACGCAAGTTCCAAGTCCTCCAAAAAAAGCAAAGCATCCGGTTCGAAAAGAAAGAAAAAGAGCAATATTGCCAACTCCAAATTATCGTTGAAGAAATCCGATGGAGAACCTTTTTGGAGAAAAGACATCCAGCACGATTTGCTTCAGACTATATTCGATGACGAAACTCCTTGCTTCACCAATACGTTCCCTGAGCTGAGTGTCGTTGGAGCTAATAACGCATCCAAGATTACATTTGCCGAGCTATACGTGCGGACCTTGGCTGAATCGAGTAAGAGCTCCAAAATATTGAGGGAGAAATTGCTCCGCGATACTGATTTGGGCAAGGCCGTTTCCAAAGTTTCCGTCTTGGTCAACGTGGGCAGGATGAATACTACGATCAACTTTGTCCACGATATGAAATCTACGTTGAGAACCTACCATTCTATTCCTTCGCTTCAAACTGGTCCGAGTGGCGGTACTATAAACCAGCTTCAAGATACTCCGCGATTGAAGTCCATCATCAAGGCTGTCTGCGACGAGGACCCCAACAAAGTCGAAAGCCTCCAGGAGATGCTAGACTCACCACCACAGCAGAAGCCAAACACAAACGTGGCGCAATTGTTGTTCTTTTTAGGGAACGCCAACAGCGGCATCCCCTTTGTGCAGGACACAAGTTTCCACTTGTTGGACTTGTTTGTCAACACCAAGATCGACCCCAAGGTGCGTGGTTTGAAGTTTTTGTGGTTGGCGTATACGTTCTTGGAGACTGATTTTTCACCTGAGGAGATGGACAAGAATCCATTTGGCGGAAGGCAAATTCCAGCGGATGTCATCATACCAGTGGACAAAACGGCAGATTTTGACAAGGACACGGACTACGAGGTTAAATATGCCGAGGAGATGCTCAAGGCTAGAAAACAGTACGTTAGTGAAGACCACTCAAACGATCCACCAAGGTCGCAGGAAAAGATCAAGAATGCTCAGGCTGCGCAAGAAAGACGGAACCAGAGCAAGAAGCGCGAACGCGAATTAGAAGAAACTTGGGCTAGTGACAATGACGACGGAGAAGAAAAAACACCCAAGATGCAATCGTCTCGAAAGAAAATGAAGAAAATCGTTCAACCTGAGTATAGCCCAATTTCTAAAAACGTGCTAAGTCTCGCAATAACTTCTCCCGCTGACAATAATAATTTGCAGCAGCAATTAGAAGAAGAACGAGAAAACGCGGAACCAAGCGGGTTGCAATTCCCTGTTGATGGACTCAAAACGTTATGCGAGCAATTTAGAGCAGCGGAGTTTGTACCTAATCAGCCCGCCGAGTCCGACTCGATAGCCCACAAGTGCGATTTGGTCGAGATCTCCAAACCCATGGTCCATGAAGTGCGAACTTCATCGAAGGCGAGCACAGCCTCTTTCAACAAAAAGATTACTATTCTTGGGAACTGGATTTATCGGTATTTCCAGTACAAGAAATCGATAGGTAACAAATTTGCTGGCATGGAATGGGAAGACGTGAGACACGATATGGTGCATGGGGTTGAGAAATACTTATATGAGAGCTTTGGAAAATCGTTGGGTATACCACGAGGCAGCGAAGCCGAAGAAGATAC